>NC_140945.1:50458119-51058119 GCF_014529385.1 Adiantum capillus-veneris
CCATTGTGAGAGCAATGAGATCAAGGTACTCCTCTTAGCCTTACATGTTCTAATATATTTTGGAGTGAAATTGGTTACTTGGTTGGTTGTGATTGGTGTCTCCTTGGCTATTTTTGTGGAACACGAGCGGATGAGTAGAACCAATTGACATGCAACAACCATGGCTTAGAGTGGGACCTGATGACCATTGTGAAGAAGCAAGTTATGTCCCATAGAGATCACAATATGGCAAAGGACTATGAACTATGAACTACCTATTTAAATATGGAGCACAAGAAGGCTCCAAAATACCCATCTTGATCTTTTCATTAAGCAACTCTAATGAGTTTTGGCAAATGAGTCTTTGGAACTAGAATAGGCCTCATGTTTTAAGGTACATGAGGGATAGTGAAGATCACCATAGGAGCAAAAATGGATGGATCAACACACTATTACCATATACATGTGGTAGTGATGTGTGTGAACGCACTAGGACCACCGGTGCATTTTTTTCCTCTTTAGGAGGTTCTTCCCCCCCTACATTGTATATAGGCCCATCACTCTAGGGCTATCGATATCTCCATTGCACACTAAGTAACATACTCTCTACTTGTGCCTTGAGCTTCCTTGGTCTTCTCCAAGCTGTGTGCATTTCCTTTGCAACCCTAATTCCAACAATTGTTATCAGAGCAGGTAGCGTCCTCCCTGGCTTAGTCCCCAGTAGCTCCAGCACATGCCTGCTCACTTTCTCCGATTTCTGTGAGCTATGGCGAGCGTTCCCAGGTCGAGAAAACTTTCGAGAGAGTTATAGAGCTTAGTCTGCTCAAATTTTTGATTCGGGCTCATTGCGACCTCCGTTTCCACTACAGGCAGTACTGCACAGGCTATTTTGTCATTTTGTGCAGAATTTTTTTCAGTGCCGTTTTCTGCATAACAGATGCCTTACAAATTTTATGGTTTGTGCTATAAAGCATGTGTTGTTCCCGCTTCGTGTCTCCTCTTTTCGGGTAGTTTTCACATCAGGTGCAATATTTACCATGGCTGACAACAACGCAGATGTGTTCAGGATGCTTGCTGCTGAGAACAGATTGGATGGGGAAAATTATCCTATGTAGGCTTACATGATGCAACATGTTCTTGTATCAAAGGGCGTCTGGAATATTGTGCAGGGCATTGATGTACGTCTTGGTCCTGAGGATGCAGGCGATGTTGAGAATGTGGCTAGTCTTGCTGCAAGAATTGCTTCTATTAGAGTTGTTTTGCCTACGATAGAACAATCTTGTTGGGATGTTAAGGATGCACAGGCTCATGCATTGATTCACTTGTCTATGACGCGCACCATTGTTCCTCACATTCGTTTAGCGAAATCTGCAAAACAGGCATGGGATATTTTGGCTAGTCTTTATGCAAGTCGTAATGAGACTAAAATTGCTTGTTGTGTAAAGAGCTGGAGTCAAAGATTATGCATGAGGAAGATGATATGGACACTTTCCTTGCTGGTGTCAGGAATATCAATGAGCAACTTATTTCTCTAGGTGAAGTACTTGATGCATTATGTACATTGTTGTTGCAAGAGTCAATTTCCAGAAAAAACAAGACTAGGCACCGTGTAGTTGAACACGAATTAATTGCTTCTCAAAGAAAGGGTGGTAAGAGGAATGCAGCCACTTCTTATGGTTCTGTTGCGAGTGGAAAAATTTATATTCCCAATGCTTGTGCTGGCAGTAATTCGTCTGGAATTTCTGGTGATAAGGGCAAAAAGAAGATGCGTTGCCATTATTGTAAAGCTAATCATCACTTGATCAAGTAGTGTTCTAAGTTGAAGGCCAAAGAGGCTAAGAAGAAAGAGGGTGGTTCCACTGCAAATGTTGGTTCCACTACAAATGCAGCCATTGTTGAGTTTTGTGTGAAAGGAGACTATCATGCTCATGTTGATGCAGAATGGGATTTTAGTGTAGAGTGCACTTACAATCCTGTTGTCCATGTTGCATCAATGTAAGTTGCTGCAGATTCACATGTGTGGTATTCCGACAGTGGTGCTACAAAGCACATTACCTCACATCGTGAATTGTTCATCTATCTTGAGTGTGTCCCTTATGGGAATTCAATCACTTGTGCCAACAATGCCTCTTATCGGGTTCAGCGAGTTGGAAAGATTTTGCTCACTGCTGCAAATGGCTGTTCTTTCACACTTGTTGATGCACTTTATGTACCTTGGATCAAGAACAATCTTTTGTCTGTATCTGCACTTGCTAGACTTGGACTGGTAGTCAAATTTGTGGATGACATATGTACAGTTCATGATCTCAGTTTTGATGATACAATTGGTGCATTTGGGCTTTTGTGTAGTGGGATGTATAAGCTTACTTTGTATGACAAGTGTGAACAAAATTTTGCAAATGCAGTTACAGATTCAATGGCTATTTCAAATGCAAAACTTTGGCATGCACTGCTTGGTCATCTGAATTTTGCCAGTTTATTGTGTTTGCAGAAATCTGATATGGTGGCTTCTTTACCGTCTCTTGAAGCACCTACCAAACATGTTTGTGAAGGATTTATTTTGGGTAAGATGCAGCATTCGAAGTTTCCAAAGCATGGTTCAATTAGGGCCACATGTAGGTTGCAGCTTGTGCATAGTGATTTTTGTGGGTCCATCCAAACTCCATCATTGGGAAATTATCTTTACTTCGTGACTTTCATTGAAGATTAGTCCAGGCATTCATGCGTATTTTTTCTTAAAGCGAAGTGCAAAGTTTTTATGTGCTTCAAAAAATTTCTGCCTATGGCTAAAAATGTCTCCAAATGTACTATGTCCACCCTGCGTTCCGATCGAGGAGGGGAGTATATGTCTCATGAATCTAATGAATTTTTGGCTAGTCGTGGGATAAAACACCAATGTACAATGCCTTATACACCTCAACAAAATGGTGTTGCTAAGAGGTGTTGAGATGTAGAGACAAAGAGAGAGAGAGACCAGACGAGAGACACACCATATACGCTCCCAAAGACTGATTCATATCGAGGACAAGATACAAATATATAGGTGAGACCAAGTTGAGTAGAGTGAGCCATATATAGCTCCAACACCCCCACTCAAACAAAGGTCTCTAGCTTTGCATGAAAAAACCCTTGGGGAGTTCAAGGGAAAAACCCAAGCCCCTATGCAATGTGAAAATATGAACCAGCGATGATGATGTGAAAGTGAATTGTGCATCTATGTTCAAATATTCAAGTGACTCAAAGATCACAATGTGAAAATATGGAGTGTACATAGTGCATCGTATCTAAGAGATTACAATGTCATATGTACAAAGCTATTACAATAGCAAAGAAGCTAATCTAGAAAGAGTGAGGCCGAAGCAACTCCAAGCTCCGAGCGCAAGAGGATGAAATGTGACTCGTTGAGGCCTTTGGTCAAAATGTCTGCAATCATCTGGTCACTTGGACAATGTTCAACCATAATGGTTCCTTTGCATACTTCATACCTGACATAATGATAATGGACAGCAATGTGCTTTGACTTATTATGTTGAACATAGTCTTTTGCAAGACTAATAACACTTTGGTTGTCACACCGCAAGGGTGTGCTAGAAAGAGGAGAGTGACAGATATCAACCAGCATTTGTCAAAGCCAAATCAACTCACGAGCTGCAAGTGATGCCGCAACATATTCTGACTCAGTTGTAGAAACTGCAACTCAATGTTGTTTCTTGCTGGTCCAAGAAACAAGGCAACCATTTATAAAGAAGCAATTTCCACTAGTAGATCGCATAGATAAATATGAGCTTGCCCAGTCTGCATCTGTGTAACCCAAAAGAGAAAGAGATTACATAGAATCCGGTTTGAGTTGTCGTCGATAGACTAAACCAAAATCTGTAGTTCCTTTCAAGTATTTCAATACACGCTTTGCAGCAGACCAATGCTTAAGAGAAGGACATGCAAGACGTTGTCCAAGATAATTAGCAGCAAATAGAATATCAAGAGGAGTGTTCATGCCAACAAACTGAAGACATCCAATCAAGTTAGCATCAGGTTGATTTGTGCCAAGTTGATCGCCATTGATAGAAGTGTTCTTCGTAGAGCTCACAAGACAAGATGTGTTGGCTGAATGTACAAATTCCATACAAAATTTTTGAATAGTATCTACAATAAACTTTGACTTTGACGGTTCCGTTGGATTTGAATGCCAAGACACGAGTGAATCTCTCCAAGATCCACCATATCAAATGCAGAAGACAATAACTTTTTCACTTGCTGAAGAAATCTCAAATCATTGGAAACAAGGATGGTATCATCCACATAAAAATCAAGAATCACAAAACTGCTACCTTGGCGTTTTATGTATAAGTTGGGGTCTAAAGAGCAAGAGATGAATCCTTTAGAGGTGAGAAAAAGATCAAATTTTGTATACCAGGCTCGCGAAGCTTGTTTGAGACCATATAATGCCTTATGGAGTTGAGCAATAAGGTATTCTTTACCTAGAATAACAAAGCAGTTCGCACATCCATTTGATGAGCTTCTCAATCAAATTGAACAACAAATGCCAATAAAACTCGAACACTTGTAATGCGAACAACTGGTGAAAAGTTTCTTGATAATCAACACTAGCTACTTGGGAGTAACCTTTTGCAACTAAACACGCCTTGAGCTTGTCAAAAGATCCATCTCCTTTTACTTTTGTCTTATACACCCACTTACATTTAATAACTGTACGACCAGGAGGTAATTCAGTTAGTATCCATGTACCTTTAGAGATAAGAGAATCGTACTCTCCTTCCATAGCCTCTTGCCATTGATCCTTTTGTGGTGAAGAGATAGCTTCATCATAAGTAACGGGATCTTTAGAAGTAGAAAAATCATTATCAGTAATATCGTCATCATAAACATGACATGAGCCATGTTCAAATCAATAGGCAGATCAACAAATATATCCATATCATCATTGGCAACATTCGGAATGGATGGTTGTGAAGAGGAAAGTTGCTCCATAGGAAGAGTTTCATCATCTGAAAGAAATGGAAAAGCCTGAAGCAATGATTTGGTATCATCAGAATCATCCATGGACCATGAGCCTCCCATAAGCTGTTCATTAGAAGCAGCATCACGATTCACAATTAATTTCTTGGAGGAAGGGTCATAGAATTTGTAGCCTTTGGAAGTGTCAGAATATCCAATAAAAATAACTTTAAGACCAGGAGCATCAAGCTTTGTTCGTGTTTCTTTGGGAATATGAATAAAAGCAATACATCCAAAGGTTCGAAAATGAGATACAGAAGGAATGTCACCTGTCCATGCTATGATGGGTATCTTACCAGAGGGTCCAGTAGTAGGAAGATAATTCTGAATAAATACTGTTGTCAAATTAGCTTCAGCCCAGAAAACATGAGATAAGCCAGAATGAATGAACATACATCTTACAGCATTGAGAATAGTGCGATTCTTTCATTCAGCAACGTCGTTCTGTTGAGGTGAATATGGAATAGTGTGTTCATGATGAATTCCACTGTCAGCACAGTAACTCACAAACTCTCGAGAAACATATTCGTCTCCATTGTCACTATGAAGCTTCTTAAGGCTACGACCAGTTTGAAGTTCCGCAGCCTTGTGGAATTGTTTGAAAACAGATAAGGCTTCAGATTTTTGTCTAAGTAGAAATACCGTCGTATACCTTGAGAAATCATCAGCGTAAGTAATGAAGTAGCGATATTGTGATCTCGAAGAAGGTAGAGGTCCACATATATCAGTATGAACAAGATCCAATATGTCATGAGAATGAGTTGTATTTGAAAGATGAAAGTGTTTACAATTGTGTTTCCCAAGAGCACAAAATTCACAAATTGCCATATGGGGATGGTCTTTAAGATCCATGCCATGAACAAGATCATGACGTTGAAGGTCAAGGAGTTTTGAGAAATCAGCATGAACAAAACCTTGATGCCATACTTTGCAATCATGATCACGTGGAGCAATGAAAACATTTGCTACAGCATCGTTGAGAGAGAGTTCAAACAAATTACCATTTCGAGGAGCAGTCTGTGCATCTTTCTCAATCCAGCATTTGGTATGATGAAAGTCAATAAACAGACCAAGATCAACAAGTCTAGCCATCGAAAGAAGATTACGTTGAAGATCTGGTACATGTAATACTCCTCGCAAAATTCGAGGGGAAGAAGATAAGGTACCAAGATATAAGTCTATAATACTCTTTACTTGACAAGTAGTATCATCAGCAAGATAAACAACACGTTGAACTGGTAGTGGATGATAGTTATGGAGCCACTTAGACTGATATGTCATATTTCCTATAGCACTAGAATTGACAATAAAAAGTGATCCATCACGTACATGAAGTATTCTGTCTGGAGCAACTGAACATAGAACGCAGCTTGTTTCTGGTACAATGTTGTTTCGAGATTCAGTAGCATATGCTCTATTCCGATCTGTGTCGAATCGACGCTTATAGCACATATGAGTGGGATGGTCAGATCGTCGACAATATTTACAAGAACAAGAAGAAGCGTCTCTAGATAAACATGGTTGTTTCGTGGTAATATTGTATTCTTTATCATATTGATGTGCCCAACAATGATCTTCAGTAAGAGCAGAAAGAATATAATGACGAGCTGCTTTATCATGTCGTTGCCAATCCGTATAGGCAACATTCCAATCTTCAAATATAGTTCCTTCAGTGATAACCACGTTATCATTATCCGTATCAACAGGCTGAGGCAGACAAACACGATTTCCAAGAACAACATCAGAGATTTCATTGCCCTCAAGAATTAACAACATCTTTGCTTTCTAGCGTGGAAATCCTTGGCCTTGAAAAGGAGGAACAGAACACTGGCAATAAAAAAAGCCGTTGATGAGAATAGTCATAGCCATATCTTGTTACGAGAAGACGTATAAGATAAGATCGCAGAATCTGCACACCATATATGGTGAAGTCCACAATTGAGAATGAGAGAAATATGAGGACTACATTCTGTCAACGATAAACACAAGAAGGATGCTCAAGGAACATCCAAAGATGTGAGAGACGTCACCCAAAAAAGGCAGGGTAAAGGAGACGTTAATAATAAAAGAGTCCTCAAAATAGAGTGGTGTGAGACGCAAGATTGACGACCACAATACGAATAGGAAAAAGCTCTAAAAAGTTAACGCCAAAAGTAGAAAAACGATCGCGGACGCTTCACGAATAAGCACGACGAAGAAAGCTGCGTCAAGCTCAATTGCAGTAAAAACAACATAATTTTCTGTTGTGAACTCTGATTGACGCAAACCTAGCACTCAAATCGAAGAGCTCGAGGAGACAAACAAGTTTTGGATAACAAGCAAGACTCATGCTTTTTTCGTTTCTCCAAATTTTGAGCAGAAGACCCCCAAAAATTGAGATGAAGTTCAGGGTGTCATCAACAAGAAAACGTAATCAACGATTAGATCGATTAGCAATAAATATCCATGCTTGTAGATCCCATTCCAGACCACAGCTTGTACCACTCTTAAAGCATTTGGATCCCATTGGGAACACCAACCAATGCGACAAAAACACAAAAAAAATCATATGGAACCCTGTGGTGACCACGGTCATCAAAACTCAACTCGACATATCTCATCACCAAGCACCCGTTTGACAAGCAATCAGTTCTTCTTGACTTCCCACATTGCATACCATATCCTAGAAGCCCATAAATCTTCAAAAATCAAGATATGGATCATTCTCCCAACAAGCAATCAAAGTGGCATAGAAACGGCCCCCGTCAAACCTTTATTTGCAAATGTCTCTCTCATCTGGCTCCAATTGCCGATCTAAAAAGGCTAGTAGGCTCTATAAATCAAGCACTACACATCTATAGATCCAAACTGACTTGAAATACCTCACACCACATGCCATGTCTGGCTAGAATCTGTAATCCTCTCTAGCTTTAAAGCTCAATATCTTGGGCTTTGTGGCTCTCTTTGACAAGCTATACAAATTGTATGGTTTGCCAAGTAACATTGTCAGTGACCGTGATCCCAAGTTTAACAGCCACTTTTGGAGAGCTGTGTTTGAACGATTGGGTACACAGCTGAACCTCAGTACAGCTGATCATCCAAAAACAGATGGTCAAACGGCACGAGTTAACTAGGTGCTAGAGGATATGCTAAGAGCATATCAACAAAAAACAGTCAGACTAGGAAGAATACTTATCTATTCCTGAGTTTGCCTACAACAGTGCTAAGCATGTCACAACATGCTTTAGTCCTTTCATGCTCATGTATGGGTTTCAACCTAGGTCACCAGTTATGGTGGGGTTGGCAACCAAAAATCTCCAACACGTTAAGGATTTTCTCCAAGACAACATGGATATGCTGAAACTTGCTCGTCAGAATGTCCGACAAGCACATGATCGGTATAAGAAGTACGCTGATGAGTAACGCCGGCAAGTTACCTTCGAAGAAGGGGAGGAAGTATTTTTACGTGTGCTAGAACATTCAAAAAGTCTAAAAACTGGGCCAACACCTAAATTATCTCCCCGATATTGTGGGCCTTTCAAAATACTCAAGCAAGTAGGTGATTGTGCCTACAAATTATTACTATCTTCACATTCTCGGATTCATCCTGTGTTTCATGTAAGACGTTTACATAAGCGATTACATGGGGACGACAATGTCATTGACCAACAAATTTTGGTTGATTTCATTGAACCTCCTACCTTACCGCATGAACTTGAACGTGTTCTGGATTATCATGAGTTGCGTACACATCATCATGTACATCAACAAGCCTTAATCAAGTGGAAAGACCGACATGAGGAAGGTGCCACTTGGGAAAATATTAGTGTTCTTAAGAAGAAGTTCCCCACTTTTGTTTTCGAGGACGAAAACTCTTCTTAAGAGGGGAGAAATGTCAGGACACCGGCAAGGCTGGACTAGACATGGGCAAGGCTGGGCTAGGTAGTGTGGAAATGGAGTCCAGCTAGGTCAAAGGGCCAGGGGCTATGTTATATAGTGGGTGGTTGTGTAGTGGACTCCTAGGTTCTAGTTTCCCTTGTCTTACAAAAAAGTTCTCGTCTTACACGATATGATATATTGAAGGCCTTCTTATATTCATGGAGATGTATGGATGATATGATATTTTCTAATAATCCCTTTATTGTGCAATGTGTAGACCACAAAAGACCCTTGTCCCATGAGGACCCCTTTACAATTTACCCTTTAGACATTATTGGGATAAAAGCCACACACAAGCGAAACCAAGTCACATATTTAAATACATTTATCCAATTATGTGAACCAATAGAAGGAGAATATGTTACATACACCGCATGGAAAAAAGACAAATTACCATGTCCTAATGTTTCATTTATTCATGCAGCCAGTAATCGGCCAAAAAGAATGGCCTATAATGTCACATGAACAGAATAATAGAGATAGACAGCAAAAGATAGAGAAAGAGATCTTTTGATTGATAGAGTTTTGATATAGGAGAGGAGCAATAGAATATATGGGCGCACTTCGTTGTACGGAGCTCGAACCTCCCGACCACCCCCGAGCTTCAATTCAATTGCATGCAGCGTCTCACTCGCACTCGCACTCGCAGAAGAAGAGATCGGTGAATGATCCCCAAAACGCACCACCCGTCCTTCTTTTCTGGTTTTTCCTCTAAAAGCATTCGACCTCCCAAAATAGCCGCTTTTCTTTTTTTTGCCGTTCGGTTGACTCCACTTGCGTGCCAAGTATACCTGCAAGAATAAGGTAAAAACGTGATCGCGAAGCGATCCGTAAAGGCTAGATTTTTGAAACGGAGCCAAAACAGCCCAAGTCCGTTTCACACAATCTTGTTGCCCTCGCTGCGCTCTTCCACGGCTATGTGATGGAAAATTTCCATAGCCTGCTCTGATTTGCTGAAAATCAACCTGCAAAACAGCATTTTCTACAAAAACGAGGCAAAAACAGCAAATCTCACTTTTTTCTTAATCTTTGGCTCTCAACGAGCATCAAAACATCAAAATCTCTAAAGACTCAAAGAAAAAAAGTTGTTCCTTATAACACGGCCTTCAGTCCCTTCATACATCACTTTTTCAAAATCCCACGTTAACACCTTCAAAAATGCCCCAGAAAGTGCCTTCCGGATCAAAAAATTGTATTGGACGAAAACAATCCACATATCCTTCTACACAGTGGACTAACTTTAAAACGACCAAAACTTCCTAGAAAAACAAAATTTATTGCTAAAACACCTCAAAATCAAGTCCTGTTACATATAATGTATGCATATCTCAAGTTCTTTCCATATTGTACAATGCATCCCAAGAATCATATACTATAACAGACTTAAATAAACTTATTTCTATGTTTGTAGAGAATGGTTTCAAAAAAAAAAAAGATTGTTACATGTATTACCAAATTCATTGAAGAAAACAAATCTCCCGGCATTAGATTTACCATCAGTAACTTAAAACATAGAATTGGTAGAGGATAGGTTCACTTGGTGGCCTATCTTCCACCAAGTGTACGTTTTCTCAAGAATGGGGGGGACACACACACACACACACACACACACACAATATAGTGTACATATATCACTCTTTGTCAATCACACACACACACACACACACACGGACACACCCATATGCACACATAATATACTAGTAACATATACAAATAGTAAATAAAGTGGCACATATGTTGAGGACATGATACCAAAATTTTACTAATCACCTAGCTTGACAATAGGCAACTACTTCGTTAGCAGAAGAATGACAAACAATGACCGGAAGCGGATGGGAACTCCAAGCACTACATCAAGTTTTCTAATAAAGCCATATGGAGTTTTCTTTGTATAATAAATTCTTATGGAACAAGGAGCTATGGAAAAAATGTACAACTCTTTTTAATAAAGCAAAATACTAGAGATATTATTTCATCTGGCTTTGAATTGGTGGAAAGGGGATGACTCTAAAAGGCTAAGGTGGTATTTTTAGCAAGCCAGTGAGTGGCTACGCTTACACTAAGGAAATTACCTGCACATGGCCAATTAAGGCTGTTACCTTATACATGTGGTAGTGATGTGTGTAATACACTAGGACCACCAGGGCATTTTTTCCCTCTTTAGAGGTTTTTTTCCCCGAGCATTGTATATACGCCCATCACTCTAGGGCTATCTATCTTTCCATTGCACACTAAGTAACACACTCTCTATTGTGTGCCTTGAGCTTCCTTTGTCTTCTCCAAGCTGTGTGCGTTTCTCTGAAACCCTAATTCCAACAATTGGTATCAGAGCAGGTTGCATCCTCCCGGGCTTAGTCGCCAGCTGCTCCAGTACACGCCTTCTCACTTTCTCCGATTTTAGTGAGAATTTTGATTTGGGCTCATTTCGGCCTCCGTTTCCACTACAGGCAGTGCTCCACAGACTATTTCGTCATTTTGTGTAGAGTTTCTGTCAGTGCCGTTTTTTGCATAATAGGTGCCTTATAGTCTTCTATGGTTTGTCCTATATAGCACGTGTTGTTCCCGCTCCGTTTTCCCTATTTTCGGGCAGTTTTCACATCAGGTGCAACATTTACCATGTCTAACAACAACAACATAGATGTGTTCAAGATGTTTGCTGCTGAGGACGGGTTGGATTGGGACAATTACACTATGTGGGCTTATATGATGACGTTCTTGTGTCAAAGGGCGCCTGGAATATTGTGGAGGGCATTGATGTACGTCTTGGTTCTGAAGATGTAGGCGATGTTGAGGATTTTGCAGGTCTTACTGCAAGGATTGCTGCTGTTAGAGTTGTTTTGCCTACGATAGAATAAGCTCGTTGGGATGTTAAGGATGCAAAGGCTCCTGCATTGATTGCATTGTCTGTGAAGCGCACCATTGTTGCTCACATCCGTTCAGCAAAATCTGCAAAACAGGCTTGGGATATTTTGGTTGGTCTTTATGCAAGTCGCAATGAGGCTAAAATTGCTTTGCTACGTAAAGAGCTGGAGTCGAAGATTATGCATGAGGAAGATGATATGGACAGTTTCCTTGCTAGTGTCAAGGATATCAATGAGCAACTTATTTCTACAGGAGAAGTCATTTCAGACAGTTCCCTTGTGCAGACTGTTTTTGATGCCTTACCAGATTCTTACTAGACTTTTGCTAGTACTTGGAGACTTATGACCCAAGGAAATCCAGAAGTTGTCAAGTTTGATGCATTATGCACATTGCTGTTGCAAGAGTCACTTTCCAGAAAAAACAGGACTAGATAGCGTGCAGTTGAATAGTCTTTTATTGCTTCTCAAAGAAAGGGTGCAACAACAATGCAGCCACGTCTTATGGTTCTAGTGACAAGGGCAAAAAGAAGATGCGTTGCCATTATTGTAAAGCTAATGATCACTTGATCAAGTCGTGTCCTAAGTTGAAGGCCAAAGAGGCTAAGAAGAAAGAGGGTTGTTCCACTGCAAATGCTGGTTCCACTACAAATGCAGCCATTGTTGAGTCTTCTGTGAAAGGAGACTGTGATGCTGATGTTGATGCAGAATGGGCTTTTAGCATAGAGTGCACTTACAATCCTGTTGTCCATGATGCATGCTTGTCAGTTGCTGCAGATTCACATGTATGGTATTTCGACAGTGGTGCTACAAAGCACATTACCTCACATCGTGAATTATTTACCTCTCTCGAGTCTGTCACTCATTGGAATTCTGTCACTTGTGCCAACAATGCCTCTTATCCAGTTCAGGGAGTTGGAAAGATTGTGCTAGTGGCAGTTCCTTCACACTTGTTGATGCACTTTATGTACCTGGGATCAAAAATAATCTCTTGTCTTTATCCGCAATTGCTAGACTTGGACTTGTAGTCAAATTTGTGGATGACAGATGTACAATTCATGATCTCAGTTTTGGTGATGAAATTGTTGCCTCTGGACTTTTGTGCCGTGGGCTGTATAAGCTCACTTTGTATCACAAGTATGGACAAAGTTTTGCAAATGCTGTTGCAGATTCAAGGGCTATTTCAGATGCAAAACTTTGGCATGCATGTTTTGGTCATCTGAATTTTGCCAGTTTGCTGCGTTTGCAAAAATCTGATATGGTTGCTTCTTTGCCGCCTCTTGAAGCACCTGTCAAACATGTTTGTGAAGGCTGTATTTTGGGTAAGATGCAGCGTTCGAAGTTTCCAAAGGATGGTTCAGTTCGGGCACATGCAGGTTGCAACTTGTGCATAGTGATGTTTGTGGGCCCATGCAAACTCCATCCTTGGGCCATTACCTGTACTTCGTGACTTTCAATGATGACTACTCCAGGCATGCATGGGTATTCTCGCTTAAAGCGAAGTCCAAAGTTTTTATGTGCTTCAAACAATTTCTGGCTATGGTTGAAAATGTCTCGAAATGTACTATGGACACCCCCCGTTCCGATCGAGGGGCGGAGTATATGTCTCATGAATTTAATACATTTCTGGCTAGTCGTGGGATAAAACACCAATGTACAGTGCCTTATACAACTCAGCAAATTGGTGTTGCCGAGAGGAAAAACAGGTCACTGACGGAAATGACATGATGTATGGTTAAAAGTCAAGCTTTGCCGCATTCTTTTTGGCTTGAGGCCATCATGTGTGCCTCTTATGTACTTAACATGTGTCCTACGAAATCCTTGCAGTCTATTACTCCATATGAAGCATGGAACATTGAGCACATGCGTGTTTTTGACTATGTGGCATATGCTTTGGTGCCACAAACACAGCGCAGAAAATTGGATGATAAGGCTGTCAAATGTATTTTTGTTGGTTATAGTGCTGAAAGCAAAGGTTACAGTTTGGATCATCCGTGAACAAAACGTATTCTGGTTTCGCGGGATGTAGTGTTTGTGGAAGATTCTGTTTAGCCCTTGCTATCATGTACTAGAGAGAGTAATGTAAGCTCACAGGATATTTATGACACTTTGTTGCCTCTTTTCAGTGATGGAAATACAAATGTAAGTTCCAATGAGGCAAATGTACAGCCTATGGGGATTTTTGAAAATGTTATAGATCAGCCTATTACTGATGCAGATGTACATGATGTACTTGATGAGGAAAGGGCTGAAAATGAGCAGGCTAGAGGTATGCCAAAATGGCTGGTGCACACTTTGCATGACAGTAAATTGGATGCACCTTTGCCTAGCCGTACTCGTTCAGGCTCTCGCCATGCATCTTATGCATCAGATTGTTATGCTTTGGATGTGTCTAGCTTACATGATGTTGAGGAGCCTCTGTCTTTTGATGAAGCACAGAATTCAGAAAATTGGATGGCTGCCATGCAATCAGAATATGATGCACTTATAGAAAATGACACATGGACTTTATGTGATTTGCCTCCTGGCAAAAAGGCCATTGGTACGAAGTGGGTTTAAAAGTTGAAACGCAAGCCGAATGGTGAGATCGATCGCCATAAGGCTCGAGTTGTTGCAAAGGGTTATGCACAACAAAAAGGAATTGATTATGAAGAGACTTTTGCTCCCACTTGTCGTATGACTACTGTGCGTTTTCTATGTGCATTGGCAACTCATTTTGGTTGGGATGTACATCAATCGGACATTGTTACTGCTTTCTTGAATAGTGACATATTTGAGGAAGCTTATGTAACGCAGCCTCACGGTTTTGTCATAGAAGGACAAGAGGACAAAGTGTCCAGATGTAAGAAGGCTTTGTATGGGTTGAAGCAATCTCCTCGTGCTTGGTATGAGAAAGCTGACACTCATTTGGTCAAATGAGGCTTTTGTAACAGTCCAACAGAAAGCACATTGTATGTAAAGCGTGAGGGTGAGGTACTTCTCATTGTGGTTCTTTATATCGATGATTTGCTGATCACTAGACCAAATGAGAGACATATTGCTGAATTTAAGACTGATTTGAATGCTACTTTCAAGATGAAAGATTTGGGACTTTTGCATCATTACTTGGGTATACAATTTAAGCAATGTGATGGTGGTATTGCCTTGTGTCAGAAAAGTTACATAGAGACATTACTATGTAAGTTTGGACTTGAGAATTGCAAACCTATTGCCACTCCCATGGAAACAGGCTTGAAGTTGAGTCTACATGATGCTGACGATCCTGCTGATGTCACTCTTTACCAAACTGTTGTTGGCTGCCTCATTTATGTATGCAACATGAGGTCGGATATTCAGTTTGCAGTCTCAGAGGTCAGCAGATCTATGCATAGGCCAGGGTCTAAGCATTGGGATTCTATCAAGAGGATTTTCCGCTACCTTAGTGGCACTTTACATCTTGGCTTGTTTATCCCAAGGGGGGATCATTGCCATCAGACTTACATGCTTTTTAGGACTCAGATTGGGCTGGTTTTTTTGACACGTGAGTGTTCACAAGTGGTTTTTGTTTCATGCTTGGAAGTTCATGTATATCATGGTTGAGAAAGAAGAAATCTACTGTGGCCACTTCGAGTTGTGAGGCTGAGTAAAGGGAAGTCTTCACAGCTACGGTTGAGTGTGTATGGCTCAGACACCTTATGGCTGATTTGGGTGTTGGACAGGACACTACTAACACTATCTACGCTAACAATCAGAGTGCATTGGCAATTGCGAGGAACCCAAATTTTCATGCGCGCACAAAGCACATTGAGGTGCATTACCACTATTTTAGGGAGAGGCTCTTAGCAGGAGAGATCATCTTGGCTTATGTGCCAACACAGGACAACCTTGCAGATTTTTTCACAAAGGTATTGTCTCATGAGAAGCTGGAAGCTTTCCGCAAAGCTTTGGGCTTACTCCCCTTTGTGGACTGATCATGTCCTCAGGGGATGGCACTTTCCTTTACTCATGTGCCAGCTCTCGTTGACCGCATCACTCCAGGGGGGGATTTGTTACGATATACATGTGGTAGTGATGTGTGTGAACACAGTAGGACCGCCGGGGCATTTTTTCCCTCTTTAGGAGTTTTTTTCCCCCGAGAATTGTATATACGCCCATCACTCTACGACTATCTATCTTTCCATTGCACACTTAGTAACACACTCTCTATTATGTGCCTTGAGCTTCCTTCGTCTTCTCCAAGATATGTGCGTTTCTCTGCAACCCTAATTCCAACAAAGGCATCGAATTCAAAGTGCTAAAAATGTATTATACTATGTATGCATTGCATAACACAACTCTTTCCCCGCGTTGGCTTTTCTAAAAGCATGCACAAGTTATGCTTGCAAGCATAGCGCAAAATGTATTAACATAGTAGCGCAAGCCGTAGTAGCATAGAACGATCTGCTGGAAAGTAAGAACAACACCCCTATTAGCAAGTACTAGTGCACTAGTTGCAGCCTCATATCCGCAAAAACACACACACACATACTCCTACTTCACCATCTCTCGGGTGGCTCATGAGAATATTGCACAAGCTGTGGCAGTTGGAGGGGGCTTGGCGTAATACATAACCTCTCTCTCTCATCCCAAACGAGCGGCAACTATGGGATACACCAACCGAATTAGCAAACGACAACGCAAGAAGCTTCCAAACACATACGTACGGCAAGATAAATGGTTTTTTCGATACCTTACACACATAGTAAAATAGTTTTTTTTCTACCTTGGTACAAACACAATAAAAGAGTTTTTTTTCATACCTTGGTACAAACGCAGTAGTGTTTTTCAATGCATATACACACAAAGTAGTTGATTGTTGTCTCTAAGGTACCGCACACACGGCTAGAGATACATGAGAAAAGGTTTTTTAGACACATATTTAGTGATATAGATACATACATGAGACGGGTTATTCATAAAACACACATGCATGTTTCTTTTAAAAAATGGGTTTTTTTAGACCACACACACATGGACAGGCGCACAAGCATATAGACAAATAAAACACACAAGGGTTTGTTTCTTTTCACGTACAACGCTAGATACACATGGTATAACATTAAAAGTGAAATATGAATAAGAAAATATAGTAATAATCATCATCTAACATGTAGCATAAAAAATATTGATTGAAGGGTGTAGCAGTGAAGAGATTGAAGAACCTTGGACAAATAGACACATACAAGAAGAGTACAACGATGACGACGGCAAATAATAACCAGGTAATACAGGACATGAGGTTCTAATGTCACTTAGTTTCCTTTATCTTTATGTACTTTATCAAGACGGTTACACTACAAGTGGTTGTTTCTTTAAAACCTCCATAGTTCGGTTGAGAGCAAGCATGAAGGTAGATTACACAAGCACGAGTTATGACAACCTCATGTGAGGGCAAAAGTCAATATTTTCCTTTAAAAGTGTGCTAAGTATTATTAATATGTATCAACATATGAAAGGTTTTTGTTTGACAACCTCATGTAAGGGCATAAGTCAATAAGTACAATTGGTATTTTTGAAAAAAGAAAGATATCACAAACAAAATGCTGCCAAACATTTCTCAAATTAAAGACACTTATAAAGAAATAGGTGTGTAAGGTAACTATCTATACCATAGAAGGAGGGATTCATACACAAGTATTTGGGGCACCAATCAGGTATAGTATATAAAAATAGTAACCACATGTATGTCACTATTGCTGACAAACAGGGATACAGACAGACGGCTAGGATGAGCATCACTCGGGAAATTTTTAAGCTACAACAGATTCGAGACAAGCTCATGGCTGCACATAATGGGCAAAAGAAAACCAAGCCAATGGAAATTAGGGACCCTATCTCCAAACCATGTAAACCCATAAAATCTTTCAAAGACTGCAATAGACCTTACTTACATAAACGAGCAAAAGAAAACATAATATATGTTTAGGAGTAATGTTGGGGTATGGGGTGTGACATCAATAACATGTAGTGGGCATTTCTTGATATAGATGTCACCCATTTAGTACAAATTAATTCTAATTAATTGTACTTGTGGCTGGTTGGCAGGTAAAGATCCCTGCTCTCATCTGATAGGAGTTCCGGCTTAAGCTCCTACTTTGTCATGTATCAGAGTATTTGTAATGAATTTTATATCAAGAAATTCTTCTTTGTTTTGTTCTTTACACAAAAGGTTTTTGCAAATAGTATTCAAGTCTCTTAGTATATGATTCTAAGTGATGGGATTTTAAACTCAAACACACACAAAATTTCCCAGGATACCTTTGGTCGGGTATCCATTATATATTGAGAATACTTAATACTAGTATGATAATAATTATTTATTTAATACCTACATGGTGATTGATTCAGGCTTTTTGGATTCCATCTCTCACTCGTTTGGGGTATGGTATAGAAGAAGACATTCGTGTTCCACCAATTGGTACCCAATGTATAATTTCTTGTTTCAAAGGAGTGGAATTCCACAAAAACTTGCTTGATTTTGAGAAAGAAGCTATTATCACCCACTCTATATCTGTCTTAAACAAAAATTTTGTCTATGAATGGCTCTCTTTACTGATCCTCTCCAAAAAAGAGAAGGATAAGCTTTTGGAAGCATTTAGCACCTTCCTAGCTAAACTACCCATTATTGATACACAGGATAGCTCGATCTTGATTTTTATTTCACTTCTCTACCCACTATTGTGAACAAGTTGTATTCTATCAATAACCTCCCTGTTGTCCCTATAGAAATTAAGCACTCAAAAAAGGTCATCAATCCTATTTTAGATCTAAAACTTCTTAAAGAAGAGGAGAAAGAAGAACTCAACTTTTTAGCAGATGCAAACAGTTTATCCCTAGAGAGAGCAGTTTCTAAGCTCTTTTTAGAAGTAATCCCACTACTACCACCCAGGCAAGTAGAGTTGGATGCTATTCGACTTGAAAAGCTCTGGGATTATGAAATCTTGAACCATCGAGCACCTTTGACAATTTCCTCTCTAGGATTGCTCTGTAGCATACCCATGGACATTGTGGTACAATATAAAATCCTTGCTTTACACTCCAAACATCTTTTATCACAAGATGTTCTCTTCGAGCTTAAACAGGTCAAATAATCCAATGTGGATGGTAAAAAATGTCAAGCTCCTCCATCATTGCTCGCACCAAGGGACTTTCTCTTATGGACATGGCAAAGGATCAAAAACTGTTTTTAAGAATCTGTTGGAATTCTTATAGACCTTTCCTCAAGTACCAATACAAAAGAATGGATGCAAATTCCAAATGTTCCTCTTCTATCATTTGGTTTGACCAATTTTTGTGATACCCATTCCATAATTTATCAAGGTTCTTCCAATTTTCATCAAGACTAGCACAAGTGTATGCCATTATAGCCTGGGTAGCCTCATTTCCCACAGAATTAAGGCATGCTGTGATCATTTATTATCAGTTTCATGAGAACATGGTAGAAGCAGCTAAAGGACTATTCCTATACACACCAAGGACTCCACTTATTCAAACGCTACATAACACACTAGTATCCAACACAATTGAAACATTACTCAAACCTCCCAAAGGTAAGGAGAAATTAAAGAAGATCAGAGACACACCAAGCAGCATGGCATCAACAAGTAAGAAACCAAGGCAGTTTAGAGGATCCGAGGACTACGGAGACACTCCCAAGGCACTTGAATACTCAAATCTTAAAGACCACGTACGCTCACTTACGACAAGAAATAATGGTTTTCTACATCTTGGGTGCAATATTAACATGCATGGGAGATTTATTCACATTTTGTTTTGTAACAAATATATGGATTTTATCAACCCTAAAGTTTTTTTTCAAACAATGATAAATAATTTTCACATCAATAAAGATTTGTCTAGGATGAGGATTTGTTTTGGTTGGAATTATACCAATAATTTGAACCATAGTCCTTACAAACCAACTTCAGTATTTGCCAAGGATTTTGATGAAACACAACCCTGTGGGTGCTTAACTCAAAAACGGTTCTCTAAATGTTTAATTGACTTAGAACCCTTTGGAGAACATGTAATTACCACAGACCCTAGCATAGCTAGACATAAATTTTTCCAAGAATTTATCAGGAAAGGATTAAACCACATTCCTTTAGTACCTGTAAACCCTACCTCAATAGTCAGATTTCTTAACAAAGTATGGAACGCCTTATGTACCAACTTGGGATGTGAGGATAGCAAGGCTCACCACAATTATATCCATAGTTTAGCTAACGAGACCTTTTCCCAAAAAATTTCCTTATCACAAGAAAAACCAAACTCCATGGTACAAAAACACAAACTTAATGAATAAAATTCAATATATTTTACAATATTTATTTATATGTGGACTAGATAAATCCGCACAAACTTTGGTGTTCATATGTAGAAAACTTATTCAAGTAGCAGCAAGAAGAAGATTAGAAACCCCTGAATTTTCTCTTCTCTCCTCCAAGGAAGAAGAAATTTGTCAAGCCATAGGGTCCTATACCCAAGAAATTGGGTTAGACACACCATTGGAGTACTCTCTCCCATATCTGATGGGAAATTGTAAAATTCACAAAATGGAATTTAGATGGATCACTAATGTACATAATTGTGTATTTACTCCTACTACAACTACAACACTAAATTACTCAAAGGAGTAATACAAGGATTTATTGAGTACACCGAAATCATACATAAAATCAATATGGTCAAGAATCATATTGATTTTCTGATTTATTGGATGATCAAGAATCAATATGATTTTTTGATTAATCTACCAAAACATATCACAAACATTCATTCATTTGACGTAACATCCTGTTATGAAGCTATCCCTCACAAAGGAACACATGGATTACTTGATGTATTTGACAACATTATTAAGCTCCTAAAAACTCTGAAATATCTTGGCTTTAAGAAATGCCGAAAGCACATTGTACTTACCAAAAAGAAAAATGAAGTAATATAGACATTTGAATGCTTACACAATATTAATAAATTTTTCCTTGTGACAATTGTGTTACAAAATTAGGCAAACATGTTTATCGCCAATAAAAGATATACCAATGGGGTATAATTGCTCTCCATTATGGTGTAATTTGTATTTGGCATGGTTTGAAATTGAATACATAAAAAAGTTCTCGTCTTACACGGTATGAAATATTGAAGGCCTTCTTATATTCATGGAGATATATAGATGATCTCTTATTTGCCAATAATCCCTTTATTGGTGCAATGTGTAGACCACAAAAAACCCTTGTCCCATGAGGACCCCTTTACAATTTACCCTTTAGACATTATTGGGATAAAAGCCACACACAAGAGAAACCAAGTCACATATTTAAATACATTTATCCAATTATGTGAACCAGTAGAAGGAGAATATGTTACATACACCGCGTGGAAAAAAGACAAATTACCATCTCCTAATGTTTCATTTATTCATGCAACCAGCAATCGGCCAAAAAGAATGGCCTATAATGTATGCATATCTCAAGTTCTTCCCATACTGTACAATGCATCCCAAGAATCATATACTATAACAGACTTAAATAAACTTATGTCTATGCTTTTAGAGAATGGTTTCAAAAAAGAAAAGATTGTTACATGTATTACCAAATTCATTGAACAAAACAAAGTTCTCGGCATTAGATTACCATCAGTACCTTAAAATATAGAATTGGTAGAGGATAGGTCCACTTGGTGGCCTATCCTCCGCCAAGTGTACCTTTTCTCAGGGATGGGGGAGGGCCACACACACACACACAAATAATATAGTGTACATATATCACTCTTTGTCAATCACACACACACACACACACACACACACACACACACACACCTACTTCACCATCTCTTGGGTGGCTCGTGAGCATATTGCACAAGATGTGGCAACTGGAGGTTGCTTGGCATTGTCAGGAGTTTTTTGGAGAACGGATTGCGCATATGTACATATACATGCATGGTGCATCAAATAAAGGATTGCCCATTTTCCTTAGCCAGGTGGTTATGTGGGGCCCACATGTGTACAGGTAGGACAACATGTACATAGTGCATCGATTTTCACTATTATCAGTACCAGTGTGTTTTTTCTACAATAAGGAGGAGTTGGTAGCACGTTAAACTTCTCGAGGAAGCTATCCGCGGGCCGACGACATGAGGTCAGCAAGTGCGTCAGATGGCATCTAGTGGCGTCAGGAGGGCGAACGAGGTCAATATTTGCACGCAGATGAGGACGGACACAACGTGGGTGTTTTCTTGTGAGAGTTATGCAGAAAGGTCATCATTAGGACCACTTTTTGGGGCCACTTCACGTGGTGGCAAGATGCATTATTGGAAAAAAGCTGAGTGCCAGGTGTGCGAATGATGCAAAAAGGTGACAACTATGCACTGCGAGGTCAGTTTTTGGCATGTTCGGGGTCCGTTTGAGGTCATCTAAAAGGCCAAGGGTGCCCAACTAATAAAGCTAAGTGTGGGAACTGAAAAACAGAGAGAAGAACAAAAAAAACGTGGAGAAGAGAGGAGGAACAGCCGCAGGTGTGTTTTTGGGGTTTTTAGAGCTTGTTTTGGCCGTAAACTTCTCATCCGATGTCGGATTTGAGCACTTTGACATTGTAGAATGGGGTTTTGGGCCGTTCCGGACGCGATGGCGCTGTCCATTTTGCCAAATTCCTCACCCTTTTTCTGCTGTTTTTGCTATGTAAGTTTCTCCTATGAGCGAAGCTTCTTCTCCAATTTGTGATTGTATCTGGCATATTTTACCCATATTGTGTGAGCTGTTTTCCCCATTGGTGTTGGCCCAAGCTCATTTGTATCTAATTATCAGAAGTTCTCCTCTTCTGAGCTGAGTTTTTTGGGTGTGTGTGTGTGTGTGTCTCTGTGTGGAGTGGGCAAGTGGATAGTCTCTCTCCTCTCACTCCATAGGTGTGTTCCCTGTCTCGGTCAGGTGTGTTGTGTAAGCCGAGTGGTGCCCCATAGTGTGTGTGTGTATTTTTCCAAGAGTGTGTGTTGGGTCGTTATAGAGGCGCTGTGTGTGTTTTCATCCCGCTCACATTCTTTTGGTGCCCCCACGGAGGATCTTCTTCGAGTACCTTCAGCTTCGAGCTTCGAGCTTTGAGCTTCGGGATTACAGGTTGCAGGTTACAGGTTACAGGTTACAGGGACAGGTACAAGTACAGGTGATTCACACAGGTACAAGTAGCTGGAGTACAATGATATACTAGCAGTGATGTCACTTGCAGTTGTTGTGGGTATGCATCACTTGGCGCCTATTTGAGCGCATTATCTGCTGGATTGTACGTTACTTGTGAAAACTGCCATTGTACGCCTTTGTGGAGCCATATATGATTTTATTTGGCAGTGCCAGCCATTTTTGAGACTTGGTCTGGAAGATAGTCATTTCTGAGACTTGACTATACGCGATTTGCATTAGCTTTCATGTGATGGTCGATAGCGTGAGGTTTTTATTGAGCTGGGGGATTCTCAAATGTGGAGATCCTTTCGGTGATACAGGTAGCTGGAGCACCCTTTTCGTGACCTCACCATAGGCTATGTACTAGTGAGTCCTACTTGATGCTCGGATTCTATTGTTGACAGTTTATGCATACATAGATAGTCTATATTTTGGGTTCCTACTGCTCTACTTCTGGGGAAACTCTGTCGAAATTTTCCCAAGTTATGATGGCTGGTTTTTTGGTATTTTGAGCCATTTATGCTGTTATGCTGCTGAAATTTTGGCAAAATTAGAGGTTGAGTCAGGTGTGCCTTCTTGGGAGCTGCATGGTTGGCTTTAATGGATGATCAAAATGGACCTCAATTCACTCCTTTTCATTTAACTCAGAGAATCCAGATAAATGTTCATGTGTCCAGGAAGATTTTTTTCCAGCAACGCATAGTCTTTACGTTCGGGCCAAGAAGATTAAGGGAGATACTGGAATGTCCTTTGCCTGTTGTAATTCCGATGATCAACTATGAAAACTCATTTGATGTGCATGTGTTTGTCCTTATCTAAAGACAAGCTCCATTGAAGTTTTTGGGGATTGAGTAGTGAAAATTTTTGGGTTCTTGCACGTGTGTTCGAAGGGGTTCTCAAAGCATCATAATTTGGGTAGCCATGGCTTTCTCTTATCCCGAGTTTCATGGAAGAAGTGATGAAGATGTGGAAGAATTTTTGGAAAATATGGAGGTTGCCTGCATTAGCAACCAGATTCATGACCCTACACAAATGTTACGCCTTCTCCAAATTTGTTTGAAGAGTGATGGACGAGTTTGGTCTAAAGCATTTGAAGAGGAGTTGCGTGTGGCTGATCCACCTGTAAGGTTGAGTTGGGACAATCTACGACATGGGTTGGAAGTGGAGTTTGTGAAGATAGAAGATCCTAACAAGGTGTGGCAAGAAATACAGGCTTTGGTGCAAAAGGAAGGTGAGCCAGTAGATGCGTACATAGGTAAGTTTTCATTGGCATGGGAGCAAATGTGCAAGGCTTTAGCACCACAGGTACCCCCGCCTGACATGATGAAGAAGGACAGGTTCTTAGCTGGTCTTTGGGAGAATATACGTTGGAGAGTGGAGCTAAAGAAGCCTAGGACATATGAAGATGCACTAGAGGTAGCAAGGAACAAAGAGTGGAAGCTGAGGAAAATGAGCCAGTTAGGGGTGGAGTCTTTGCCAATGAGGTCTGAATTTCAACCTATAGAGTCTTTACAAGGGCGCAAGTTAGGGGTTCATCATGAACCAATGGTTCCTTTTACTACTCAAGTTATGCCAGCAGTGGTCACTACAGCAGTGCAAGATGATGGGCTAAGGCAAGACATGAGGCAAATGGTAGATTTGATGAAGAATCTCAGCCTAAACATGCTAGGTCAAGTGGGAAATAATCGAGGTCGAGGGAGGTTTGCAAATCAGCCAGGAGGTGAAGAAAGGCCTAGGAATGGTGTTGGACAAAGCAATGGTAGGTTTTGGAGGCAGACGCCCACATGTTATAATTGTGGAGAGTTGGGTCACATCAGCCCGCAATGTGATAAGCCACCAAGGATGGGGGGAGACATGTATCCATTGCCAAGACAGGTGCTAACTAGGTCAAATGATTATGGCATCGAAATTAAGGGAGACGAAGGAACCAGTGGACTGACCCAGGAGGAAAAGGGAAAGACAAAAGTGCTAAGTGTAGTCACCTTGGAGAAGGCATCAAAGCTAGAGGATACATTAGTGATGCCTATTGGGAAGAGTACCACAGAGGATAAGGAAGGAAGAAGTGCCCCAGGTCCTAGTAAGAAGAAAGGAAAGAGCCATGAAGGCGAGGATGTCAAGGCCAAGAGGAAAAGGAGAGCTCGTCAAAAGTTTCATGTTTCAGATTTTCCACTAGGGGATGGGCAATTAAGCTATGAATTGAAGGAGGATCTGACGATCAGGAAGGCAGATGTTACTTTTGGGAAGCTTATAGAGATGGTGCCTAAGCTAAAGCGACAGTGGAAGAGGATGGTTAACCCAATGGAGAAAGAGCCAGAGAGAGGTTCAGTAAAGGTGTTGGCAATGGATGAGCTACCAGACATTTGTCCAATAGTAGATGTGTGGCATAAAAGGAAAAATTTGGGACAAGGTTATGTGGATGGCGGAGCCCAAATATGCGTCATAACACACTCATGCGTTGAGAAGATGGGTCTCACAGTGGCTGGGGTGTCAGGTTTCCAGATTAGATTGGCAAACCATCAAAAAGTAAAATGCTTGGGTGTTGTAAAGAGCTTAGAAGTGGAGGCATATGATGCAAAGGCAGTGGTTGATTTTCATGTGATGCCAGCAGGGTTGGGAGCATATCCTATTATACTGGGCAGACCATGGTTACGTGTAGTGGGAGCTGTTCAAGATTGGCGACATGGTACGATTAGCCTCTATGGAAAGACATGTACCAAGAAGCTTTATAATACGGACACAAGGAAACGATTAGAGGAGCTTTATGAAGATGAGGATGAGTCTAGTGATGAAGACTCTTCCACGGTGGCAGATGAGGACAGTGAAAGCACTACCAGCAGTGATGAGGATGCTGATGTTGCATTTCTTTTGATGGATAAAGAAATCCAGGAGTGTGGTTTAGTCGCATTTGCGAATGAAGTTGAAGATGAAAGTGAAGGGCCTTATGAAGTGATTGAAGGGCTGATGCAAACCAAGGTTGAACTGTCAAAGAAGCAGGAATTGATGACACAAATGATTAGTGGACACCTCTCAACTATGGAGAAGGATATATATTTGCACATGCTGGCTAGTTTTCCTGATTTGTTCATTACTTCATATGAAGAGATCAGAGGGTTCAAGGGCGAAGAGATGCATATAGAGATGAAAGAAGGTGCTAAGCCAGTGCGGCAAAGGCTAAGAAGGATGGGTCAAGAGCAAATGGAAGCCTTGCGAGAAGAGGTGGACAAGTTGTTGAAGGCAGGGTTCATAGTCCCTGTGGAGACCACAGAATGGGTGAGTCCAGTAGTAGTCAATCCAAAGAAGGATGGGAAGTGGAGGATTTGTGTAGATTTTAAGCCCTTAAACACAGCCACTAAGAAGAACCCATATCCTCTTCCATTCATTGATTAGATCTTGGATTCAGTGGCAGGTTATGAGAGGTATAGTGTGTGTGATGGTTTTTCAGGCTATTTTCAATTGAAGATTGCTCTTAAAGACCGCACAAAGACCACTTTTATTACGCCATGGGGCTGCTATTGCTACACAGTATTGCCATTTGGGTTGTCAAATGGACCTTCCTTCTATCAAGAGAGAGCGAATTGGGTGTTGGAACCATTCATTGGTAGTTGTGTTAAAGCTTTTATGGATGACTTCTGTGTTTATAGTAGTAGGGCTGAACACCATGAGAATCTGAAGATGGTATTGGCTCGATATGATGAATGTGGAGGACAACTAAATCCAAAGAAATGTCATCTAGCACAGCCAAGGGTGAAGTTATTGGGCCACATGGTGTCAGAAAATGGCATTGAGGCTGATCCAGACAAGGTTAAGTCTATTATTCTTCTTCCATTACCTACGAGTACGAAGCAATTGGCAACCTTTATACACAAAGTGAAGTACATGGCAAGGTTTATTCCATTGTCTTCTCAGATTATTTATCCATTACAACAAGTGGCAAAGCATGATCCATTGCAATGGGATGACAAGTGTGAAGAAGTGTTTCAAGAGGTGAAAGAGGTGTTAGGGGGTTTGTTAGCCATGCAGGCTCCTGATTGGGAGAAAGTTTTTTATGTAAATCCATCAGTAGGGGATGATGCCATTGGAGCCATGCTATTGCAAAAGGGGAAGGGCAGCCATTATATGAGGCCAGTGTATTGTGCAAGCCGAGTGAAGTTGGTAGCGGAGAGAAAGTTATCGGAAGTAGAGCTAGTGATGGCCAATGTAATATTTCCTTGTCGACGATTTCGTCATTACTTGCTACCACGGCCTTTTGTTTTCTTGACGAGTTATGCCTTTTTGCCACAGTTAATTAATGGTACTAACATGTCAAATGTAGTGAAGAAATGGGTAAATGAGCTGCAAGAGTTTGAGTTCTCTTTTCTAGTGGAAGATAGTACAAGGGCTACCCTTCCTGATTTGTTGACCTACAAGGAGAATCCCCTTATTGTTAAGGAAGAGGTGGTGAGAAAGGTAGTTGAAGAAGTGCCACATATCAGCAATGCACATTTGTTGTTCTTTGATGGTTCATACAGAAAGAGCCATGATGCAGCTTCAGGGGGTATAGCACTTTATGATCCAGAGGGGAAGCTAGCATGCAAGAGAGGGTTCAAATTGGATGCGCATAGTAACAATGAGGTTGAATATGCTACATTGGAAGCCGGATTACACATTTGTTTGAAGCATGGGGTTCGAAGGTTGAGCATAAAAGGTGATGCCTTGTTAGTGGTGAAGCAAGTGCTGGGTGTGTGGAAGAGCAAGAACACCTCATTGAAGGAAATGTGCTTTAGAATTAAAGGCTTGTTAAAAAAGTTTGAAGCATGGAGCATCAAACACATTGAACGTGCTCTAAATGGAGAGGCACATGAAGCAGCTCAAGGCATGATTGGGGAGCTATTCGTGTTGAGGACCAATTTACCTCTTTATCAGGGCCGGGAAAGTTTGGCTCAAGAAGAGGAGTTTTTGCTAACAGGAATCATTCCAAAGGAGATTCAGAAGTCTAAGAAGTATGGCTTTGTGCGTAGTAGAGCATACAGGTAAAAATTGATTGGTGATGTCTTATACATGAAAGGGGCTGATCTCGTGTTGAGGCGTGTACCTTGGCGGGAGGAGCTTTACAGAGTGTTGGAAGAGAATCATGAAGGCGCATGTGGTGGCCATTTTTCTCTAAAGATCACCTTGCATAAGATTTTGCAAGAGGGGTATGTATGGCCTAGTTTGCACAAGCATGTTCACCATTGGTGTAGGTCTTGCAATAGGTGTCAAGCATTTGGGAAGAGAGTGTTGAAGCCAGAGCTACGAAAAACCATTATGGCGTTTGATGTGTTTGAAAAGTGGGGGATTGATGCAATAGGCCCGTTACCTATCACAAGCAGGGGCAAAAGCTATATCTTGACGGCAGTGGACTATCTCTCTAGATGGGTAGAGGCTATAGCAGTAAAACAGATCACTGCAAAGGATGTGGCAAAATTTGTGTATGATGAAATATGTTGCAAGTTTGGGGTGCCATTAGAGCTACTTTTAGATAAGGGGACAGGATTTAGAGCTAAACTGCTAGACTTCTTATGCACAAAGATGAAGATTAGGCACCAACATACCACTCCTTATTACCTGCAGTGTAATGGCTTAAATGAAAGATTCAATGGTGAGTTGGTACAAATTCTTTCTAAAGTGACAGAGCACCAAGGAAAGAATTGGGATTTGGAATTGCCTAGTGCATTATGGGCTTACCGTACTTCGGTGAAGATAGGTACAGGGTTTACTCCATTTCATTTGGTGTATGGAAAGGAAGCACTATTGCCTGGGGAGGTAGAGTTGCCTGCGGTCAAGATGTTAGAGAAGTTGCTTGGGCCGCCTAGTGATGCATTCAAAGAGAGGCTCTTGCAGTTACAAGAGGTCCAGTTGGATAGGATGAGCGCATTGGAGCATTATGGGCAGATGCAGGATAAGGCTTTGGCAAAGATAAATGAAAAGGTTAAAAGTAAGGGTATCAAGAAACATGACTTGGTTTTGCGCTACAATAGTAAGCTGGACAACACCTTCCAAAGAAGTTTCAAATTAAGTGGGAAGGCCCTTTCGAGGTAGTGGAGTGTTTTCCAAATGGCGCATATCAGCTGGCTAACCTGGATGGTGTTCTACATAAGTCAAGGGTAAATGGATTGCGTCTTAAATTGTATCAGGCTAGATTGATGATGGTGGAGCAAGATGAGCTGTCTGTGGAGCAAGCAATGTTGGTGAAGGATGAGGAGACCTGTGATGCGGCGAGTCTCATATCTCTCTTTGCTGCTGCTGATCATGAATGATCTAGCAGGCTAGGGGATGAGCAAATTATGTCAGAAGTTTTTTGGAGCAAGGGATTGCGCATATGTACATATACATGCATGGTGCATCCAATAAAGGATTGCCCATTTTCCTTAGCCAGGTGGTTATGTGGGGCCCACATGTGTACAGGTAGGACAGCATGTACATAGTGCATCGATTTTCACTATTATCAGTACCAGTGTGTTTTTTCTACAATAAGGGGGAGTTGGTAGTGCGTAAAACTTCTCGAGGAAGCTATCCGTGGGCCGACGACATGAGGTCAGCAAGTGCGTCAGATGGCATCTAGTGGCGTCAGGAGGGCGAACGAGGTCAATATTTGCAAGCAGATGAGGACGGACACAACGTGGGTGTTTTCTTGTGAGAGTTATGCAAAAAGGTCATCATTAGGACCATTTTTTGGGGCCACTTCACGTGGTGGCGAGATGCATTATTGGGAAAAAGCTGAGTGCCAGGTGTGCGAATGATGCAAAAAGGTGACAACTATGCATTGCTGTTGGAGCTATATATGGCTCACTCTACTCAACTTGGTCTCACCTATATATTTGTATCTTGTCCTCAATATGAATCAGTCTTTGGGAGCGTATATGGTGTGTCTCTTGTCTCATCTCTCTCTTTCTCTCTACATCTCAACATGGTATCAGAGCAGTAACGATCATGCACCGATTCAATTCATGGTGACAAAACAGTATGTGTATGCGATTTGCATGTAAGATTCAAAAAATTGCCACAAATTTTATTTTTGAGCATTGATTCTTGTTAATTGTGGTTGTTTTGTGTTAAGAAGAATATGATTAGTGTTTTATGTGACGTTTATTGCTAATCAATCTAATCGTTGATTACGTTTTCTTGTTCATGACACCCTGAACTTCATCTCAATTTTTCTCGCTGTTCTGCTCAAAATTTGGAGAAACGGGAAAAGCGCAATGGAGCGTACCGCAATGGAGCGTACCGCATATTTTGGCGATAACTTTTTCGAGAAGATTTAGCTTTTTTCTATTCATATTGTGTCCGTCAATCTTGCATCTCACGCCACTCTATTTTGAGGACTCTTTTATTATTAACGTCTCCTTTACCCTGCCGTTTTTGGGTGACGTCTCTTACATTTTTGGAAGTTCCTTGAGCATCCTTCTTACGTTTATCGTTGACAGAACGCAGTCCTCATATCTCTCTCATTCTCAATTGCGGCCTTCACCATATATGGTGTGCAAATTCTGCGATCTTATCTTATACGTCTTCTCGCAACAAGATATGGCTATGAATATTCTCGTCAACGGCTTTCCTTCTGGCCAGCGTTCTGTTCCTCCTTTCCAAGGTCAAGGTTTTCCAGGCTGGAAAGCAAAGATGTTGTTAATTCTTGAAGGCGATGAACTCTCCGATGTTGTTCTTGGAAATCGTGTTTGTCCGCCTCAGCCTGTTGATACGGATAATGATAACGTGCTTATCACTGAAGGACCTATATTTGAAGATTGGAATGTTGCCTATACGGATTGGCAACGACGTGATAAAGCAACTCGTCGGTATATTCTTTCTGCTCTTACTGATTCCCTTTTGCTTGATATGTACGAACTGCCTTCTTCCCACGACGTATGGAAGTACCTTATTGCAAACTTTCAGAAGAAATCTATCATAGAAATACTTTATTTGAGAGGGTTGCTTAACAAGTTACAATATGAAGTTGGTACTGCCATGACGGGACATATTGAATCTTTCAAATCTATTATTAATCAACTTGCTGCTGCCGGTGATCCTGTTCCACAAAAGCAACTGATTACACTTCTCCTTGATACGGTGAAGGACTCTTCTTATGATAACATTGTTACTATTCTCTCTAATAAAGATGGTCTTGATTTCGACCAAGCCTGCATGTCTTTAATTGAATACTCTCAACGTCAAGAACGTCGTAATTCTAGTCATGAAACAGCTATGATTTCACACGAGGAGACTGAGTCACAACAGATGGAACGGGCTTTTTATGCTCGAAGGCGTCCATTTCAACGAGGAAACCGCAGAGGTGGCCATCGCGGTAATATTTTCTCTCGTCTCAAATTTCCTAATAAGCAATGTTCTTACTGCAACAGAAATGGCCATACTGAAGATGATTGTTGGGCACGTCAATATGATGAAGAACACAATATTACCACAAAACAACCACGTTTATCTAGAGACTCTTCTTCTTCTTCTTGTGAATATTGTGGACGATCTGATCATCCCACTCATATGTGCTATAAGCGTCGATTCGACACAGATCGGAATAGAGCATATGCTAGTGAACATCGAAACAACATTGTACCAGAAACAAGCTGCGTCCTATGTTCAGTTGCTCCAGACAGAATACTTCATGTACGCGATGGATCACTTTTTATTGTCGATTCTGGTGCTACAGGAAATATGACATATCAGTCTAAGTGGCTTCATAACTATCATCCACTGCCAGTTCAACGTGTTGTTTATCTTGCCGATGATACTACTTGTCAAGTAAAGGGTATTGGAGACTTATATCTTGGTACCTTATCTTCTTCCACTCGAATTTTGCGAGGAGTATTACATGTACCAGATCTTCAACGTAATCTTCTTTCAGTTGCTAGACTTGTTGATCTTGGTCTGTTTGTTGGATTTGATCATACCAAATGCCGATTTGAGAAAGATGGACAGACTATAGCCACTGCTCCTCGAAATGATAATTTGTTTGAACTCTCTCTCAACGATGCTGTAGCAAATGTTGTCACTACTCCAGGTGATCATGATTGCAAAGTATGGCATCACCGTTTTGTTCATGCTGATTTCTCAAAACTCCTTGATCTTCAACGTCGTGATCTTGTTCATGGCATGGATCTTAAAGCCCATCCTCATATGGGAATTTGTGAATTTTGTGCTCTTGGGAAACACAATCGCAAACCCTTTCCTCTTTCAAATACAACTCATTCTCATGACATATTGGATCTTGTTCATACTGATATATGTGGACCTCTACCTTCTTCGAGATCACAATATCGCTACTTCATTACTTTCATTGATGATTTCTCAAGGTATACGACTGTATTTCTACTTAGACAAAAATCTGAAGCCTTATCTGTTTTCAAACAATTCCACAAGGCTGCGGAACTTCAAACTGGTCGTCGCCTTAAGAAGCTTCGTAGTGACAATGGAGGTGAATATGTTTCTCGAGAGTTTGTGAGTTACTGTGCTGACAGTGGAATTCATCATGAACACACTATTCCATATTCGCCTCAACAGAACGGTGTTGCTGAACGAAAGAATCGCACTATTCTCAATGCTGTAAGATGTATGCTGATTCATTCTGGATTATCTCGTGTTTTTTGGGCTGAAGCTACTTTGACAGCAGTATTTATTCAGAATCATCTTCCTACTACTGCACCCTCTGGTAAGATACCCATCACAGCATGGACAGGTGACATTCCTTCTGTATCTCATTTTCGAACCTTTGGATGTATTGCTTATATTCATGTTCCCAAAGAAACACGAACAAAGCTTGATGCTCCTGGTCTTAAAGTTATTTTTATTGGATATTCTGACACTTGCAAAGGCTACAAATTCTATGACCCTTCCTCCAAGAAAGTAATTGTGAATCGTGATGCTACTTTTAACGAACAGCTTATGGGAGGCTCATGGTCCATGGATGATTCTGATGATACTAAATCATTGCTTCAAGCTTTTCCATTTCTTTCAGAAGATGAAACTCTTCCTATAGAGCAACTTTCCTCTTCACGACCATCCATTCCGAATGTCGCCAATGATGATATTGATATTTTTGTTGATCTGTCTATTGATTTTGAACATGGCTCATGTCATGTTTATGATGACGATATTGCTGATAATGCTTTTTCTACTTCCGAAGATCCAGTTACTTATGATGAAGCTATTTCTTCACCACAAAAGGATCAATGGCAAGAGGCTATGGAAGCAGAGTACGATTCTCTTATCTCTAAAGGTACATGGATACTAACTGAATTACCTCCTGGTCGTATAGCTATTAAATGTAAGTGGGTGTATAAGACAAAAGTAAAAGCAGATGGATCTTTTGACAAGTTCAAGGCGCGTTTAGTTGCAAAAGGTTATTCCCAAGTAGCTGGTGTTGATTATCAAGAGACTTTTTCACCAGTTGTTCGCATTACAAGTGTTCGAGTTTTATTGGCATTTGCTGTTCAATTTGATTTAGAAGCTCATCAAATGGATGTGCGAACTGCTTTTCTTAATGGTGACTTGGAAGAGGAAATTTATATGGAACAACCAGAAGGGTTTGTTATTCCAGGTAAAGAAGACCTTGTTGCTCAACTCCATAAGGCACTATATGGTCTCAAACAAGCTTCGCGAGCCTGGTATACAAAATTTGATCTTTTTATCACCTCTAAAGGATTCATCTCTTGCTCGTCAGACCCCAACTTATACATAAAACGCCAAGGTAGCAGTTTTGTGATTCTTGCTCTTTATGTGGATGATACCATCCTTGTTTCCAATGATTTGGGATTTCTTCAGCAAGTAAAAAAGTTATTGTCTTCTGCATTTGATATGGTGGATCTTGGAGAGATTCACTCGTGTCTTGGCATTCAAATCCAACGGAACCGTACAAAAGGTATTTTATTCCTTCGACAGTCAAAGTTTATTGCAGATACTATTCAAAAATTTGGTATGGAATCTGCACATTCAGCCAACACACCTTGTCTTGCAAGCTCTACGAAGAACACTTCTGACAATGGCGGTTAACTTGTCACAAATCAACCTTATGCTAACTTGATTGGATGTCTTCAGTTTGTTGGCATGAACACTCGTCCTGATATTTTGTTTGCTGCTAATTATCTTGGACAACATCTTGCATGTCCTTCTCTTAAGCATTGGTCTGCTGCAAAGCGTGTGTTGAAATACTTGAAAGGCACTACAGATTTTGGTTTAGTCTATCGACGACAACTCACATCGGATTCTATGCAATCTCTTTCTCTTTTGGGTTACACAGATGCAGACTGGGCAAGCTCACATTTATCTATGCGATCTACTAGTGGAAATTGCTTCTTTATAAATGGTTGTCTTGTTTCTTGGACTAGCAAGAAACAACGTTGTGTTGCAGTTTCTACGACTGAGTCAGAATATGTTGCGGCATCACTTGCAGCTCGTGAGTTGATTTGGCTTCGACAAATGCTAGTTGATATTGGTCACTCTCCTCTTTCTAGCACACCCTTGCGGTGTGACAACCAAAGTGCTATTAGTCTTGCAAAAGACTATGTTCAACATAATAAGTCAAAGCACATTGCTGTCCATTATCATTATGTCAGGTATGAACTACGCAAAGGAACCATTATGGTTGAACACTGTCCAAGTGACCAGATGATTGCAGACATTTTGACTAAAGGCCTCAACGAGTCAGGTTTCATCCTCTTGCGCTCAGAGCTTGGAGTTGCTTCGACCTCACTCTTTCTAGATTAGCTTCTTTGCTATTGTAATAGCTTTGTACATATGACATTGTAATCTTTTAGGTACCATGCACTATGCACACTCCACATTTGCACATTGTGATCTCTAAGTCACTTGAATATTTGTACATAGATGCACAATTCACTTTCACATCATCATCGCTGGTTCATATTTTCACATTGTATAGGGGCTTGGGTTTTTCCCTTGAACTCCCCAAGGGTTTTTTCATCCAAAGCTAGAGACCTTTGTTTGAGTGGGGGTGTTGGAGCTATATATGGCTCACTCTACTAAACTTGGTCTCACCTATATATTTGTATCTTGTCCTCAATATGAATCAGTCTTTGGGAGCGTATATGGTGTGTCTCTTGTCTCGTCTCTCTCTTTCTCTCTACATCTCAACAACTGCGAGGTCAGTTTTTGGCCTGTTCGGGGTCCGTTTGAGGTCATCTAAAAGGCCAAGGGTGCCCAACTAATAAAGCTAAGTGTGGGAACTGAAAAAACAGAGAGAAGACCAGAAAAAACCTGGAGAAGAGAGGAGGAACAGCCGCAGGTGTGTTTTTGGGGTTTTTGGAGCTTGTTTTGGCCGTAAACTTCTCATCCGATGTCGGATTTGAGCACTTTGACATTGTAGACTGGGGTTTTGGGCCGTTCCAGACGCGATGGCGCTGTCCATTTTGCCAAATTCCTCACCCTTTTTCTGCTGTTTTTGCTGTGTAAGTTTCTCTTATGAGCGAAGCTTCTTCTCCAATTTGTGATTGTATCTGGCATATTTTACCCATATTGTGTGAGCTGTTTCCATTGGTGTTGGCCCAAGCTCATTTGTATCTAATTATCAGAAGTTCTCCTCTTCTGAGCTGAGTTTTTTTTTGTTGTGTGTGTGTGTGTCTCTGTGTGGAGTGGGCAAGTGGATAGTCTCTCTGCTCTCACTCCATAGGTGTGTTCCCTGTCTCGGCCAGGTGTGTTGTGTAAGCCGAGTGGTGCCCCATAGTGTGTGTGTGTATTTTCCCAAGAGTGTGTGTCGGGTCGTTATAGAGGCACTGTGTGTGTTTTCATCCCGCTCACAGCGTAAAACATAACCTCTCTCTCTCTCTCATCCCAAACGAGCAACAATTGTGGCATACACCAACCAAATTAGCAAACAACAACGTAGGAAGATTCCAAACACATACATACAACAAGATAAATGTTTTTTTTTTATACCTTACACACAGTAAAATAGGTTTTTTCGTACCTTGGTACAAACACAATATTTTTTTACCTCATACACAGTAAAAGAGGTTTTTGTCATACCTTGGTACAAACGCAGTAGTGTTTTTCAATGCATATACACACAAAGTAATTGATTGATGTCTCTAAGGTACCACACACACGGTCGATATACATGAGAAAGGTTTTTTAGACACATAGTTAGTGATAAAGATAGACACATGAGAAGGGTTAGTCATAAAACACACATGCATGTTTCTTTTAAAAAAAGGGTTTTTTTGGACTTCACACACATAGACAGGCACACAAGCATATATACAAAAAAAAAACACAAGGGTTTTTTTCTTTTCATGTACAGCGATAGATACACATGGTATAACATAAAAAGTGAAATATAAATAAGAAAATATAGTAACAATTAGTATCTTATACGTAGCATAAAAATTATTGATTGAAGGGTGTAAAAGTGAAGAGATTGCAGAACCTTGGACAAATAGACACATACAAGAAGAGTACATTGATGACGACGACAAATAATAACCAGGTAATACAGCACATGAGGTTCTACTGTCACTTAATTCCTTTATCTTTATGTACTTTAGCAAGACAGTTACACTACGAGGTTTTTTTTTTAAAAAAACTCCGTAGTTTGGTTGAGAGCAAGCATGAAGGTAGATTATGCAAGCATGAGTTATCACAACCTCCTATGAGGGCAAAAGTCAAAATTTTTCTTTAAAAGTGCTAAGTAGTATAAATATGTATCAAGATATGAAAGATTTGTGTTTGACAACCTCATGTGAGGGCATAAGTCAATAAGTACAACTGGTTTTTAAAAAAAAAGGAAAGATATTACAAATAAAATGCTGCCAAAAGTTTCTCAAATTAAAGACATTTATAAAGAAATAGTTGTGAAAGGTAACTCTATAAACCATAGAAGGAGGGATTCATACACAGTCCTATACACACTAGGGACTCCACTTCTTCAAAAGCCACAACACACCAGTATCCAGCACAATTGAAACATTACCCAAACCTCCCAAAGGTAAGGAGCAATAAATGAAGATCACACACACCAAGCAGCATGGTGCCAGCAAGTAAGAAACCAAGGCAGTTCATTGGATCCGAGGACTACGGAGACACTCCCAAGGCACTTGAATACTCAAATTTTGAAGACCAGGAACGCTCACTTACTACAAGAAATAATGGTTTTCTACATCTTGAGTGTAATATTAAGATGCATGGAAGATTTATTCACATTTGTTTTGTAAAAAATATATGGATTTTATCAACCCTAAGGTTTTTTTTTCAAACAATGATAAATGATTTTCACATCAATAAAGATTTGTCCAGGATGAGTATTTGTTTTGGTTGGAAATATACCAATAACGTGAACCATATTCTTTACAAATCAACTTCAGTATTTGCCAAGGAGTTTGATGAAACACAAACTTGTGGGTGCTTAACTCATAAACGGTTCTCTAAATTTTTAATTGACTTAGAATCCTTCGGAAAACATGTAATCATCACAGACCCTAGCATAGCTAGACATAAAATTTTCCAAAAATTTATCAGAGAACTTAACAAAGTATGGAAAGCCTTATGTACCATCTTGGGATGTGAGGATAAAAAGGCTCACCACAATTATATCCATAGTTTAGTTAATGAGACTTTTTCCAAAAAATTTCCTAATCACAGGCAAAACCAAACTCCATGGTACAAAAACACGGACTTAATGAATGAAATTCAATATATATTACAATATTTATTTATCTGTGGACTAGATAAATCCTCACAACTTTGGTGGTTATATGTAAAAAACTTTTCAGCTAGCAGTAAGAAGAAGATTATAAACCCCTGAATTCTGTCTTCTCTCCTCCTAAAACCCATAGGGTTCTATACCCAAGAAATTGGGCTAGACACACCATTGGAGTACTCTCTCCCATACTTGATGAAAAATTTAAAAATTCACAAAATGGATTTTAGATGGATCTCTAATGCACATATTTGTGTATTTACTCCTGCTACAACTATAATCACTAAATTACTCAAAGGAGTAATGCAAGTATTTTTTGAGTACACAGAAATCATACATAAAAAGCTACACACTGTTTCTGGTACACAAACCAATGGGTATTGGATGATCAATAATCAATATGATTTTTTGATTAATCTACCAAAACATATCCCAAACATTCATTCATTTGACGTAACATCCTGTTATGAAGCTATCCCTCATAAAGGCACACATGGACTACTTGATATACTTAACAACATTATTAAGCTCATAAAAACTCTGAAATATCTTGGCTTAGAGAAATGCTGAAAGCAAATTGTACTTACCAAAATGAAAAATGAAGTAGTATCGGCATTTGAATACTTACACAAAATTTATGAATTGGTTCTTGACAATTGCTTTACAAAATTAGGCAAACATATTTATTGCAAAGTAAAAGGTATATAAATGCTCTCCATTATGGTGTACTTTATATTTGGCATGGTTTGAAATTGAATACATAAATAAGTTGTCTTACACGGTATGATATATTTAAGGCCTTCCTATATTCATGGAGATGTATGGATGATCTGTTATTTGCCAGTAATCCCTTTATTGCACAATATCTAGACCACAAAAACCCTTGTCCCATGAGGACCCCTTTACAATTTACCCTTTAGACATTGTTGGGATAAAAGCCACACACAAGAGAAACCAAGTCACATGTTTAATTACATTTATCCAATTATGTGAACCAATAGAACGAGAATATGTTACATACACCGCATGGAAAAAAGACAAACTACCATGTCTTAATGTTTCATTTATTCATGCAGCCAATAATCGGCCAAAAATAATGGCCTATAATGTATGCATATCTCAAGTTCTTCCCATACTGTACAATGCATCCCAAGAATCATATACTGTAACAGACTTGAATAAACTTATTTCTATGTTTGTAGAGAATGGTTTCAAACCAGGAAAAGATTGTTACATGTATTACCAGATTCATTGAAGAAAACAAATTTTTTGAAAAATATTATCAAATTGTCCCTAAAATTTCTCATATGCAAAATTTCTAAGTTTTTAGGAGAAAGCACTATGCCTCAACTCGATTTAGTGTAACCCCCCTCCAAAATTTTGAGATTTGCCTCAAAAAATTTAATTTGCCTTTAAATGCTCAAGAAATCTTCGATTTAGTGCAGTCCCACTTACAAATTTTGAGATTCATCTTTCAATTCAAAGTCAACCCAAAGGTGAGAGTACTCACAAAGCACGAAGAAATCTAGCATAAAAACCTTCAAAAATAGCCGAGAATTGTCGGGGTTCCCTCTTGTCATCCACCTTTGCCGTATGTTGAGGTCTGCGCCTAGGTTGGGTTCGCACATCTTCTGCCTTGAATTTTTTGGATTGAACTTTCCAAATTGCGTCAACTCTCAATTTTGTCAATTCTCAATTTTGTAGATGTCGATGTTGATTTTTTTTTTTGATTCCTGATTGTGGATTTCGTTGATTGTCGCTTTGTGGATTGTTGATTGTAAAACCAATGCTTATTCTCGTTATTATCCCTCTCTAGTGCCGGTGTGAGATCCCTCTTACCCTCTCTCTCTCTAGCCAACGAGAGCTTAGTGTTCTCTCTCTCTCTCTCACACACACACACACTCACATAGGCTGTAGTGAATGGAGATCTCTCTCTCACTCACTTATACATGCATTCTCTCTCTCTCTCTCTCTCTCTCTCTCTCTCTCTCTCTCTCTCTCTCTCTCTCTCTCTCTCTCTCTCTCTCTCTCTCTCTCTCTCTCTCTCTCTCTCTCTCTCTCTCACCCCCCCCCCCCCCCAACACACACACACACAATGGTACATGACATCTATACCAAATTCTTGGACTCCTATCGCTAAATTGTCGAGCTCAATGTACTTCATTAATACAATGCAAATGTGGAAAGCCTTTGTGCAATGCGCCAACACCTCGGGGAATGGCACGTCGACTTTCTCTCTTATATTCACACGCATCAAGGAAATGGGTCTCTCTCTCTCTCTTTATGTGTGTCTCTGTCTGTCTGTCTCTCTCTCTCACGCCTCTCTCTCTCTCTCTCTCTCTCTCACACACACACACACACACACACACACACACGAATACATGTATCTAGCTTTTCGAATTTGAGCATCAAGGTCAAAGATCATTTATGACATAGAAGGTCTCTGCAAACCATTAAAACGCATGGGAAAAAATTCCCTATGGCATTTATAAAAACTATAGGCTTAAATATTATAAATTTAGATAGAGTACTAAGGTATTTTTGACTTTCTCGTGCCCCTGCCAAGACTATCAAGACTCCCTCATAAGTATTTTAATTTTCTACCATCCTAGTACTTACCCCTCACTTTTGCATTTTCAACTAAATGTTTTTTAAAGGTTCTCTTTGAAATGCAGCAGAATGTGGCACTTTGAGAGTCTCTCCTTCCTTGATAATTTTAAGCTGCTTCATCTATACTGCTATACTGGGGGAAGGGATTCCCGACCCTCCCCCAGACACATGTCAATACCTCTTGAGTCTGGCGGCTTTAGGGGGGTGTTACCTATGCGAAAGACACACACACACACACACACACACAAAGAGAGAGAGAGAGAGAGAGAGAGAGAGAGAGAGAGAGAGAGAGAGAGAGAGAGAGAGAGAGAGAGAGAGAGAGAGGTACCATCGATGGGTGAGGTTGGCATTCAACTCCCCTTCCTCGAGTGGAACACCTTAGTGACACTACTGGTTGTGGTGGTGGTGGCTTCAATGCCGGTGGTGATGCATAGAGCTGCTCCACCAATGGAGGCTCGCGAACGCAAGTTGAGGGGCCAACGCGGTTGACGGGAAGGACCATTAATGCCAACACATGCAATAAGTGCTCTGTGTGTGTGTGTGTGCGCGCGCATGTGTCTTGCCTGTAATAAGCGCTCTCTTTCTCAACTCCCCCCCCCCGGGTCCCCTGGTGCTTCCAAATCAAGTCTTCTTTTGCTTTTTTCGGCAAGCTTGCAAATGAGCTTATTGTGCTGCACGCACGAGAGAGAGAGAGAGAGAGAGAGAGAGAGAGAGAGAGAGAGAGAGAGAGAGAGAGAGAGAGAGATTTAATTATCATCCACGGAGGTCAAATATAACCTATGGTGTGTTTACAGTTAACACTTGTTAGTTTTATAGGTATCCTTGAAGATTTTATAATTAGATTGCAGCTTCTCTATACTATAGCTGAAATGCTTCTATACATAGTAATATTCATATCTAATGGTTTCCATTTGTTTTTTTTTCAAGTTTACATGAAAATCAGATTTCAAACACTACTCTAAACAAAGGGTTTCTTTAACACTAGGTTGGTAACCTAACAGGACATAAAAGTGTCCTTTCAAGGTTTTGAAAAAAACCTCCAAAACCATAGTAGATCCACTCATTTTGTAAAATCCTTTCATGAGGTTATAGTTCAAGGCCTACTAAACATAAAAAAAAATAAGAAACTTGTAAAATTTCTCATCTTTTGGTCACACCAAGCCTCCAAAGTTGATGGACCAGTGAATTTTCATCAAAACAGTCATTTCTTACGTTTTGTTGCATAAAAATAAGATTAGGGATTTTTGTAGGACTTGAGATAAATTCCCTAGTTAACTTCAATGGGTTGGTGATCAAAACATATGATTGCTTCTCACTCACTATTTTTTGTTTTGACAAAATAAATAGGTACAAAAAAGTTGAGTTTTTACCATTCTGCAATACTATCATCAAAGTTTGTATAGCCACGCTCAATACAAATAATATATGCATGTTTTCTTAGTTCCCTATTGTCCTTTATGTTCATAAGGAGCCATGAAGCATATCAAAAGAATAATACATCTCTTACCAAGGGGAATCTTGGGGACAAAGATGAAGTGTTAAACACAGCAAACATGAAAATTGGGTTCAACATTATAAGTTGTATAATCCCATAGAAAATATTCAATATCTAGCCAAATTTGATCCTTATGACTAGATATGATTACTACCTACAAAATGCATGTAGTTGTCACAAGAAACTAACAATATTGAAAAAGCTATACTTGATATACTAGAATGTTTCGTTTTCTTCTATAATTGAAAAAACAACCATCGTTGTGTACTATGCAAAATAGAGTATTAGGTGCCCCAAAACTCAAGGAATGTTAGATTTATGTTACAATATGCGACATAGAAAATAAAAAATGCATTTGGATATCATAAAACTCACCAAAAAAATCATAGAAGAGATAAAATTGACTAAAAAACAGGATTTCACAATTTTTGAAATTTAGTCATAACTTACAACTTTAATATTTACTTCTCCCTAGAAGCATCAGGACATGGTGATGACTACTAAAGATAGTTCTCTAGCATTATAGACCTTAAAAACATGAATTCTAGAGTGGTATAGTTGCAAAAGGTTGAAAAAATCCAAAAACAGGACCCGTTTTTTCACAAAGTTTAGGTTGTGAAATGTTGTGCAAGGACAATGTTAAAGATGGAGTTGATAGTCCAAAGAGTTTTTTTCAGCTCATGAGACAACTTTCTAGATAGATAGCACCTCAAAATCCATTTTGAAACTCTTGACATAATTCAAGGAAAATGGTAACTTAACAGGACATAAAAGTGTCCCATTACCAACCTAGTGTTAAAGGAAACACTATAAATGTGGAAGAGAAATCTTTATAAGGAACTTAATCACATGAGTTGGTTAAAAAAAAATTCTTTTGTTTTTGTATATAAAAAGACTATGAAAATTGTTAGCAAATTAGCTAGCAAGAGCCACCAAAAGCTAGATTATTGTGGATTTTGTGATATCTTTATCACATGACAAGCTAGTTTATTCATTTTTTTGTGTCTATGTCTCTTATTGATTCTTTTTATGAATGTACACTAGATACTTTTTTAGTAGATTGGGGTCAATGACTTGTAGTTTGCAATTTTTCTCATTATAGTATGTAGTTTGCCAATATGATACCCATTTTGAGTAGAGTGCATGTGCACACACACAAAACACAAGCAATGCTATTGAGTTGTAAGAAAGACAATAAAGATCCAGCTGAAAGCACGCTATAAATATGGAAACTAAAAAATGGGTTTAATGGAGAGAGAGAGAGAGAGAGAGAGAGAGAGAGAGAGAGAGAGAGAGAGAGAGAGAGAGATTCTATTATCACCCACGGAGCTCAAATATGATCTATGGGACCTAAGTTACATGTGATGTAGTATGTGTGTTTGAAGAGTGGCTCTTGATGCTCAAAAAATTGTGGTAATGAGAGTCAGAATGGAGATCCCACCCTGTGGTTGGGAGAGGAAAGTGTGTAGGTCTAGGTCATGGTTAAAAATGTGAGGGAAGCAAGTTCGGATGTGACCAAACTCTAAGCACTCTAGCAGTGTGTGGTACTTAAACTCTCAAAATTGTAGTGAGCATAGTGTGCACAATCGATTTGAATCTTGTTCATTGCCCTAATGCCCTGTCTCACATTGAAAGGAGCTAGTGAAAGCTAAGCCGAATAGTTGGGATAGTGTGTATTGATGAAAGGGGATAGGGTCAAGCATGTTAGTGTATGGTTTCCTCTTTCAGTGAAGACCATGCTTTTGTGATTGGAGGCAATATGTATGGTGAGATATTGTATATAGCGTGACCCATCAGATTCCTCCCTAGCCGTAAAACACAGGTGTTGTAGAAAATCTGCATTCACTTGCAAATCAATTGACGCATCATGTAGCAAGTGTAGTGCATCCCATCTCCCAACCCACTTATTTATGTCTTGCATCCATCCCATGCTCAAGAGATTGATTTTATGTGTTTTTTGAACTTTTTTTCTTGCTTCCCGTGCAGTTGTAGGAAGTGGATATGAGGGGTTTTGATGCATCTTTATCATGTACTCCACAACCTTTTCCATGCCCATAACCTCAATTGGAAGAGATATTGACTCACGAAGTAGGATCAAATATGGTATTTGTGTCTTAACTTTGAGAAATCTTACAACTAAATGATTGTGGACATTCTCAAACTCTTTCCAAGTCAACTTCAATATTCTCCCACCCCACACTTCAACTCCATAAAGAAGAACCGGTTTCAATAATGTGTCTAAAAGGTACTTCTTGAGAACCCAACTTTTGATGTTTTCCACATTACACATATTCTCAAATGCATAGTATTCTCTCTTTCCCTCGTCCAAATTATGGATAGCACATTCACGCCACTTATGATTGGCTGGAACCTCAAGGAAAATGTTTGTGTCTCATTGATGTACACGATGCATGGATTCTCCTTATGGTTGGTTTTCACAAGCATAACCTTTGTTTTGGATTCATTCACAATTACTTCACTATGCAAGAAAAAGTTCTCAAGAATAACCATAAGCTTGGGTGTCATGATATTGAGATTGTATCGATCGTTGTTGCCATCCAGAGACTGAGAGTGTGATTGAGATTAAGATTGTGCACAAGATTGAGATTGAGATTGAGATTGCGATTGCGATTGGAAGTGAGAGTGTGATTGAGATTGAGATTGAAATAGCTTGGGGGTGGTCGCCAAGAGGTTATGAAATGACCTATGCTCTTCTTGTAATAATTTCCTTACATCCACACAAACTCTTTATTTCATCTATTTATTCTACGTACTCTATAGTTCTGAATATCAATGTATTTCTCTTTCCCATGTCGCATCACAATTAAAATGTATTGCAAACCAATTTGTAGTATGAAATAGTACATAAACTTAAGGGACACACTTGAGAGAGAGAGAGAGAGAGAGAGAGAGAGAGAGAGAGAGAGAGAGAGAGAGAGAGGAGAGAGAGAGAGAAAGAGAGAGAGAGAGAGAGAGAGATGATCCAGCTCACGCACTTAGGGAGAGCATCAAGAAGCATCTGCACTAAATTTTTGACCATGTGGAAGAGAGAGAGAGAGAGAGAGAGAGAGAGAGAGAGAGAGAGAGAGAGAGGACCTATGTTATTCATTGTTAACCCTCACGGCACACGGACACCCTATGATCTATAAACGTTGTATTATGTAGAGTCAGGTACCGGGCTTGTCGGACCAATAGGAAAAGGGTAAGAGTGATCGCCGATGAGAGGCACACTCTAACTAGGACATTCAAGGGATTAGTTGGCTAAGCATGGGCGCCCAAGTGTGAATGGGGTGAGCTCATATAAAAGCCAACTAAACCTAATTTTTACTCATTCTCTCATTTGTGCAATAGAACAGTGCTCTTGCTCCATCTCCATCTCCATCTTCTTCTTCTTCACCTCCTTGTGTGTGTGTGTGTGAGAGAGAGAGAGAGAGAGAGGGAGAGTGTGTGTGTGATCGAGCATTACGAAGGCACGACGGCGGCGAAGCGGTTGAGCGCGGCACGACTGCAGCTTCTTCTTCATCGCGACGAGGAATCCACCACGAAGGGGAGCGTAGAGCGGTGAGTGACACACCCTTTGCTCTCTTGAGCTTGCTAGTTTAGGCTTGTTGTGTGCTTGGAGCCGTCTGTGGCTCGCACACGGTGTATTGGCAAGTCCCTTGCTTCGACAGTGCGGCAAGGAGCGCACATTTTTGGCGCCGCTGCCGGGGAAATGCCCTACACTAAGCTCGGTTAAGCACTTTACGCTTTCCTGTGGTGCAATTTCTATCATAGGAAAGGCAGGGAATGAGTGTGTGTAGTTGTGTGGAGATTTCTGTTTTTTGCATTTTCTGCGTTTTTCTGGTTTGCACTGCACAGTTAGCATTTCTTGCGTTTTTGCATTTTCTGCATTTTCTGGTTCTGTGAAGTTTCAATTTCTGCATTTTCTGTGTTAAATTTTCTGCATTTTCAATTTCTGCAATTTCTGCAATTTCTGTTTTTTTTAAAAAAAAGTAAATAAATGTTTTGAAAAAAAAAATGAAAAAAGAAAAAAAAAATCCGAAAAATAAAAACGCGAGTGAGGGGGAGGATAAATTTTTGAAAATAAAAAACGTGAGTTTTAAAACGGACGGGTTGGTACGGACGGGTTGGTTTGTATAAAAGATAGATCGGGATCGGGATCATTTTCCCAAGCCCAAGCCCAAGCCTCAGTCCTCAGTCTTATGATATATACTAGACTCACTCTTATATATATACCCTACCTCCTCAAGAGGGAATGAGAGCATGTGGGACAAGTCCTCCACTCTCCTCCTTTCTCTTCCCACTTGCACCCTTAGACTTTCTAGTTTGGGCCTAGTTTCCTACTGGAAATTGACAGTTTTAGGGATTCCGAGGGCATAGAGTGACCAAACGGAGGGCTGTAAAGCACGGCACAACCCTCTGACCAAGACGCTCGTTTTGAGCTATCATACGCTCTATTCTATAGCCGGGTCAGAGAAAAAGGTCCAAAAAGTCAAATTAAGGACACGCCCCCAAAGAGTGTCCATGTGGATATCCTACCTGGGATGACTGAGTCGGACAATGTGGATTGGGTCCACCTAGCATCAACCATAGACACTTGGGTAAATAGGGGGACGACATGGGTAACACCTGAGGGGGATGAAATGCCTATACCCTTAAATATGCTACAAGCAATGCATATCGCTTTCGACAAGACTCATCCTAATGTCACGAAGAAAACATACAAGTGGGTCCCTAAAGCTTCTTTAGTGACCATAGCTAGTGCTAAAAAACAGAAGCCTTGTAAGAAACGTACCACTCGCTCCAAGAAAAGTAAGAAAATGTTGCGATGGATCCCTAAACGACTATTGGAAGACCAAGGCTACTATCAAGAAAATGATCAAATCTGGGTGCCAAAACGTAGATTGTGCTCTTACCTATCACCTGACCCAAGTGAGCTCAATCCCGTAGCTCCAAAACGAATCAATGATCGTGGAAAGAAAAAAATCACAGAATGCTACACACCCGCTCCTGAGCTAGTTTGGGTACCAAAGAAAGAACGATTTGTTCCACCTAGCTTAGGAAGGGGGGAGTCCCATGAAGCTTCTAGCTCCTCATGTAATACATCCATAGAGGTAAAAGCTTCTACACAGCCTCCATCTATAGTAGTGGACCTCCATGAAGCTACAAAACAATCCACACCTCCCAGTGTTCAAGAATCACCTGATGAACCACTTCAAGTTCGATCCTGGGAGAGTACCTTACCACCCTTGCAACTTGACGAGGCACCTAGGGTAATAGAAAACTACTGGCAAAAATCCTCACCTATTACCAACTGGAACAATTGGTTTCAAAGGGTGACAAGCTCATTTCAAACGGTATGATCTACCCAAGGAAGGGGGGAGTGTTTGTGGACATCCATTATTCACTTGCTTTCCTCTCAACCTTTCTCCCTGACCTCTATATCTCCCAATCTTAGGGAATGTATATATAAAGCTTTATACTCACAAAAAAAAAAAAAAAAAAAAAAAAGAGCAAGAGCAATTAGCAAACGAGTATGCACATTAAAAGTCAAAACATTGACTCAGACCTACACATGTCACATCTGGTACAGTGAAACAGAAACCTATGCCATAAAACACCTTTGATCCTCATCACTTGAGTGATGTAGGGTAGGTAAGATTAGTACGATAGGAGTGTTTCTGTTTTAGAGTTGAGAGATTAGCGAAGTTCTCTTTTCCCACTAATGTGCCTCCTAGAGGTATTCCTTTTGTTTACTAGTGTGTACAGGAGCGTGTTGCTATTGATAGGATTTGGACCTTCATGGAATCTTTCTCTCGTTCACACTTCAAATCAAGCGCGACCATCCACACAAACAGGTGTTTCTTGTCCATTAGCATTGCCCTTTATCTTTTTGCATCCATGTTTGTCTGCTTTGATTGTGATTGGTAGCATAATATTCAGCGCATTGGCTTAGTATCAAACATTTAATTCAATGTAATCTTTTGTCATAATCAGTTGTCTAGGTTTAAAAATCAAGCAGTCCGACTAAGCTAGTTTGACCAAGCTAAGTATTAGGAATCTTCTCTTAATACCACGGGGAATGCCTTCCTAATAAGCAATGGTTACTTAGGTTCTTAATCCGATTTAGGCAGCATTGTATGAAATGTACTAGGGCTTTCTAGTGGGCTTAACCCTAGTGACCTTTAGCTTAAGTATTATAAAGGGAGTTTACTAACGTGATGAGCCTGGGGAGGGTAACAGTGTTATATGACCCCCCAAAGTTACAAAATTAAAATGCTGAAAATGAACAAACAAAAAATCAAAGTGCCACAATGTAAAATTTTAAGCTGGAAGAGAAATCCCTGCTTAAATTGGTACTTCACTCACATGTATCGCCTATGGTACTAGAGCCCTAGAGGTTCCCAGTGTGAGCGCTTTTCCTTGAAAAGCAAAAAACCCAAGGCATACAAAATAAGCACACACATCATAATTGAATCAATGTGAAAAGACTTTGGGGGGTCAAAGAAAAAGTAATCAGTCAGGCGATGATTTCATGAGAAATTCCTTTTATGGTAGCTTAACTACAAGGTTTTCTAGATATAGCCTCTAGTCAGCCCTCGAACATGAATACTTGGCTCTCGCGAATAAACAACTTAATTGACCACTGAAAATTAAGAAGCTTACCCATGGTATTAATATTCGATCTCTAGTGCCTTTCGACCGTCAAATTAGCAACCCCGGACTTGTTTAATTTTTTACCTTTACATCTGTTTATGCATTTGATTACATTGCAATTTAATGTTCATTGCTGACAAATTGTTTGAATTTTTTTTTACCAATCAATGTGTCTACCTAAAACTGCATATGCTTTTTAATCACTTATGAGAATGCAATTACTGTGCCAATGTTGTTTGATTTTGCAGTGATTGAAGAAGGCTAAGGACATTCATCTCAAATGCTCTTCCACCTCGACGAACCAGCTTCAACTCAATAGCTTCCGAGGACGGAATCTACATCAGGAAGGGGGGCATGTTAACCCTCACGGCACACGGACACCCTATGATCTATAAACGTTGTATTATTTAGAGTCAGGTACCGGGCTTGTCGGACCAATAGGAAAAGGGTAAGACTGATCGCCGATGAGAGGCGCACTCTAACTGGGACATTCAAGGGATTAGTTGGCTAAGCATGGGCGCCCAAGTGTGAATGGGGTGAGCTCATATAAAAGCCAACTAAACCTAATTTTTACTCATTCTCTCATTTGTGCAATAGAAGAGTGCTCTTGCTCCATCTCCATCTCCATCTTCTTCTTCTTCACCTCCTTGTGTGTGTGTGTGTGTGTGTGTGTGTGTGTGTGTGTGTGTGTGTGAGAGAGAGAGAGAGAGAGAGAGAGAGAGAGAGAGAGAGAGAGAAAGTGTGTGCGATCGAGCATTACGAAGGCACGACGGCGGCGAAGCGGTTGAGCGCGGCACGACTGCAGCTTCTTCTTCATCGCGGCGAGGAATCCACCACGAAGGCGAGCGTAGAGCGGTGAGTGACACACCCTTTGCTCTCTTGAGCTTGCTAGTTTAGGCTTGTTGTGTGCTTGGAGCCGTCTGTGGCTCGCACACGGTGTATTGGCAAGTCCCTTGCTTCGACAGTGCGGCAAGGAGCGCACATTCATGCAGGTGGAGTGAGGAGGAAAATTATCACTGTACTTTTGACAATGTGATCACAACTTTGGTCACATAAATTGTGTGTGTGTGTGTGAGTGAGTGAGTGAGAGAGAGAGAGAGAGAGAGAGAGAGAGAGAGAGAGAGAGAGAGAGAGAGAGAGAGAGAGAGAGAGAGAGAGTCGATATTTTTCATGTAGGTGGAGTGAGGAGGAACATCCTCATTGCACTTTGGACCATGTGAACACAATTTTAGACACACACACACACACAGACACACACACACAGCTTAGTTAGGGAGAGTGAAGAGCACTAGGGTTGAGTCAAAAATGACAAAGGTTTTGACATGAAATACATGGGTGAGGCATCATATACTGGGTATGCGTATCCAGTGTGATAGGTCAAAGAAGATGCTTTACTTATCTCAGGCAGAGTATATTGACAAGGTGTTTCAACGTTTTCATATGGACAGGGGAAAGGCATTGATGACACCATTGCCGTCATGTGTGAAACTAAGAAACTAAGATTTCCCACAGTCTGAGGTGGAAAAGTTTGAAATGGATACGGTGCCGTATGCATCTCCATGTAGGAGCTTGATATATGCAATGATTACTACACGTTGTCGTGCTGTCGCACGTATATAGTGGGAACGGGCATTAAACGATTTATCTTGTGACTTTTTGATGCATAAGTATACTTCATATAATACTCATATGCATAAATAAAATCTTTCTACCATACCTTAGTATTACCTTTGAAGTAATATAAATGTACCCTACGATATATAAATTATTTTCTTCTTTTCACATTTATTTAATAATATAACCCTTCAATAATGCATACCTTCTTGGATACATACAAGAGGGAAGGGCCTACTACAAGACTTTATGAAAAGGAAGATCCAAAGCTTCTTTGACCATCCAAATTTGAAAATCCCGACTTAAGGGCGTGGAGAAAAGGCCAAAACTAAGTCAATCTCTTTTAGTAGGCCAATTTTGCCTTTTGAAGGATGTCAATCCGAGTTACAGGTCAAAAGTTACAGGGAAAAGAGTGAAAAAGCCTCTCACAACTACACTGCAAGAAGAGATGGTAAACAGGTGAATCAAGTGAAAAGAGGTAATCTTGGTCTTTTTCCATAAAATAAGATATGTGGAGGATAAAAGACACAAGCATGTGAATGTGACACCTCAAAGATTCCTTGAAGAACAAGACACACAAGTTGGGACCCCCTGCTGGAGCCACACAAAATATGCCTAGGTGGGTCCCATATACATCATGCACCCACATGGATCCTCAACGACCAAAAATGCTGAATTTCATGATATTTTGAGTCCTAATATATCCCATTTTAACACTAGGTTGGTAACCTAACAGGACATAAAAGTGTCCTTTCAAGGTTTTGAAAAAAACCTCCAAAACCATAGTAGGTCCACTCATTTTGTAAAATCCTTTCATGAGGTTATAGTTCAAGGCCTACTACACATGTAAAAAATAAGAAACTTGTAAAATTTCTCATCTTTTGGTCACACCAAGCCTCTAAAGTTAATGGACCAGTACATTTTCATCAAAACAGTCATTTCTTACGTTTTGTTGCATAAAAATAAGATTAGGGATTTTTGTAGGAGTTGAGATAAATTCCCTAGTTAACTTCAATGGGTTGGTGATCAGAACATATGATTGCTTCTCACTCGCTATTTTTTGTTTTGCCAAAAGAAATAAGTACAAAAAAGTTGAATTTTTACCATTCTGCAAACCTATCATCAAAGTTTCTATAGCCACGCTCAATACAAATAACATATGAATTTTTTCTTAGTTCCCTATTGTCCTTTAGGTTTATAAGGAGCCATGGAGCATGTAAAAAGAATAATACATCTCTTACCAAGGGGAATCTTGGGGACAAAGATGAAGTGCTAAATACAACAAACATGAAAAAACTGGGTTCAACATTATGAGTTGTAGAATCCCATAGAAACTATTCAATATCTAGCCAAATTTGACCCTTATGACTAGATATGGTTACTTCCTACAAAATGCATGTAGTTGTCACAAGAAACTAACAATATTGAAAAAGCTATACTTGATATACTAGAATGTTTTGTTTTCTTCTATAATAAAAAAAATCAACCATCGTTGTCTACTATGAAAAATAGGGTATTAGGTGCCTCAAAACTCAAGGAATATTAGCTTTATGTTACAATATGGGACATAGAAAATCAAAACTACAATATATGACTAGATATGGTTACTTCCTACAAAATGCATGTAGTTGCCACCAAAAAAATCATAGAAGAGCTAAAATTGGCTAAAAAACAGGATTTGACAATTTTTGTAATTTGGTCATAACTTACAATTTTAACATTTATTTCTCTCTAGAAGCATCAGGACATGTTGAGGACTACTAAAGATAGTTTTCTAGCATTATAGACCTCACAAACATGAATTCTAGAGTGGTATGGTTGCAAAAAGTTGAAAAAAGCCAAAAATAGGACCCGTTTTATCACACAGTTTAGGTTGTGAAATGTTGTGCAAGGACAAGGTTAAAGATGGAATTGATATTCCAAAAAAATGTCGAGTTTTTTTCAGCTCATGAGACAACTTTCTAGACAGATAGCACCTCAAAATCCATTTTGAAACTCTTGACACAATTCAAGGAAAATGGTCACTTAACAGGACATAAAAGTGTCCCATTACCAACCTAGTGTTAAGAAATATCCAAAGAACATTTGATTTGGGCTAACTCTTTAGCCTAATCAAGTGATTATGTAAAACATGGCTCCCTCACCTATAAAAAGGGCAACCTTCTCTTCATTGGGGGCAAGTTATGAGTGAGTGAGAATAGCTCAATTCCATAGTGACACACTCATCTTAGTGCCACACTTTCTCTTGAAGAAAGGCTGAAGTCTTGCCTCATCTTCTCTGTCCATTAAGGTGGTGGCGATTGCTCTCATGTAAGATATATGTTGCTAGTTTTTCTTTCATTTGCATATCTAGTCCAATAGTTATCTCTAACTCTATCTTTGTCTCTCATTATCTATCTTTAATACCACCACCACACTTAGATCTATCTATAAATCAATCTTACTTCCCCTTTGATCTCTCTTGTTGTGTCCTAATTGTTTCATTGGAAGGTATTCAAGCAGCAACCTTGTCAATGTAATGAGTACAATCTTCTTGCGGGAAACAACTGTGAGAACAACGTTAGTAACCATATCTTCATCTTCCACAAGCATTTCTCTCTCTTAAGGTTCTCATTCTCTTCCACAAACTCTAGAATCTCCTTGGTACTTCTCTCCCCGCAGTATCCTTATTGCCTAAGGGAAACAATAGGGCTTGGGAGAGAAAATCTCTTCTTCTTCTCCTTTCACTTCTTTCACACCTTTATCTTTGAACATACTAGGTATATCATTGATGAATAACCATAATCCACATAGAGGTAATTTCTTTCAATTCCATTCAGTGCAATCTATTAGGGTCAACATTTGGATTAGTCGAAAGATTCACTTTCAGCAACACATAGTGTTTCTATTTGGTCCTGAAAGGCTCAACAAAATACTTCTCTCACCAGATCCCATCATACTACCTATTATTGACTATGACTTCTCTTTTGATGTGAATGTGGTTATCTTATTATGAATCAAGAGGATATGTACTCAAAACTAATCCCAATCGCTAGACAAAACATATACATTATAGTAAGCACAAAGCTACAGTTCCAAAGAGCAATCCGCAGCTTATTTGGACAACAAAGATTAAATATCATTAACTCATCCATTAACCCTTTTATTCTACCCATGATACGATATGATTGTAATCTCGATGTTTTCATTTTTGTTTTGTTCTGACTATCTTTCATGATTTCTCTCCATCACGTGTGTGTTTGTAAGGAAAAGTGGGCGGCTTCTTTGGCTACATTCTTCTTTTGCTCTAGAAGCTATGTTATCTACATCTTAGCTCTTTCTCATAACCCTTGAGCTTCCTCACAAACTCTCACAACAAGAGGCCCGGTGCCTTCCTTACAAAACCGCCTACTTTTTGACATATTTTTGGTGAGCCCGACGCGAACCTGCTAGGGTGAGAATTTGTGGGTAACCATGGGTGATCATGTTGAGCAATAGGGTATGCATTTTGACCCATCAACAATGCAAATGTTTCAAGCATTTGCAATGTTCATGCAGCAACAACATTCCACTGAAATAAGGGAGATTTCAACAACGAAGGCCATACAAGCGGTCGTCAATAGAATGGATCAATTCAATGGCAGAGATGTAACCAAGTACTTACACGAATATGTAAAGGAGATGGAGCTGCATCGTGTGTCAGAAGGTGAGATGATTCAAAGCTTTGAGCTAGTTGTTGCTCCAGAAATTAGGGAGCATGTTAGGGCAATTAAAGATGGGCATGGGAGAAATTGGGAAGAACTCAAAGTAGCTTTAAAGGAGGAATATTTCATGGAGGACTCGGAGAGAGTGACCAAAAGGAAATTCTTAGAATGGGTAGTCAAGCCAAAGCAAGGAATATCAATAAAAGAGCTACTTAGGGAATTTGAGTGGCGCTATGCACAACTCACAAGGACAGAAAGGGCCACACTAGATGCAAGCTGCAGGTAAAGAGTTTTAAGAAAATTTGGAGCTTCTTCTTGAACATAAAGATGCTGAGCAAGGACTAAAGACCGACTGGAATGAGGTTGAAGGTGCTGTCTCCGTGCTTGCCAAACAACAAAGAAGAAGGGACAAGATGGTAGTAAACACTACAAGTCCTTCCACCTCAACTTCTGACAAAATGGTAAAGTCTAATTTTATCGCTCCTAAGTTTGATGAGTCCATGCTAGATGAGCTTGTGAAGGGAATGCGTGACTTAAAGGTGAAGCTTGAAAAGCTTGAAGAAAAAGGCCAACCATCAGGGCCACTTCCTAGGCAAAGAAAGCAGCCCAAAGAAGGGTTTGTTAATAGATGTATTTGGTGTGATAGTACAGACCATGTAAGAAGGGATTGTGATGATTTTAGTGATGCTTTGTCAAAAGATGTTGTCTTTTTTAAGGATGGTAAAATCCACTTAAGAGAGAAGGTCTACCCTTAAGAACTAACTTTGGGAAGGGGGCCGGAATGCAAACCTTAGTTGAAGATATGGCAACTAACCGTGCCAGCTCTTCAGTTGAGGCAGCTACTTATGGAGTAAAAATTGAGCACCTTAATGATGAAGAGGTGAGTGACCATCGTGGAAATTTGGCCAAATGTTATGCAATTAGCTAAAAAGGGAAAGCTTACAAAAGAGATTCTTCATGAAGTAGGTGATTGCATACGTCTAGAAACAGGATGGAATGATCCAGTGGACTCATTGTCAGTGCATGCCTACATTACAAAATGCCAACAAAATGAGGCGATTGTAGAAGAGAAGCGCAGACATGAGAATGTTGATGAAGGACCATCAAAAAGAGCTTCCAGAAGTGGGGGAAGAAGCGATTCAATGCCGTCCCAAACACCCTCAACACAAGGAGCGTCTCCACCTGAAGTACTCATGGAGGAGTCTACAACAGGAAAGAAGAAAGACCCAACAAAAGGTAAGACAAAAGGCCCAACTTATAAACTACAATCTGATATTGAGGTTGCTACAGATTTAAAGAAAGTCTTGGAGGAAAGGATCTTGAATAGCAAGATTGAGTTTACTCTGGGAGAAGTTCTTGGCATTGCAAACCGTGAATTCCATGGGGAGATCATTGACATCATCAAGAGGAAGAGGCAAACCCTTGCTGAAGTTTCTCATCCACAGGTTGAAGGGGAAACGTCGAAGACACAAGGGATGCAGCTGCAAAATAAGGAGGATGATGGAGCTGTGGTAGGATGCTACCAATCTAGTGGGAGAGTGAAGCAAGTGCATTTCTCAAATGATGATGAAGAAGTTGAAGATATTCATAGGAGTTACTATTCACGAAGTCATTCGGCAAGGGCTACTATAGAAACTTTGGTCAAGGTAGGTGATCTTGAAGAGCCATTTGTTGCCTTGATTGACCATGGTTCAGAAATAAACATAATGTCAAAGAGTCTCTACAACAAGTGCAAATGGCCGATGGACACAGATCATGGATGGATGGTAAAAGTGGCAAACAATTCATCTGGTGAATTGTATGCAGCATGTCCAGGTGTTAAGGTAACAATAGGTGATGTAAAGATTGACCAAAACTTCTTTGTACAGGATACATCTTCATATCATCTCATCCTTGGACAACCCTACATTGTGGGAGTTCGAATGGAAACAAAGGTAATGGATGATGATTCAGCATATGCTAGGATACGTAGCAAAGATGGTAAACAAGCTGTCCGATTTCTCACAGTTTGAACATACTCTACCAAAGGTGAGCAAAGAGTTTCATGATCATAGAGAAATGATGGGTTTTGGCCAAGTATCATTGTAAAGCGAGATTGCATTGGTACAGAAAGAAAAAGGTTCTCGCCTGATCCAAAAATAGGTGAAATGTTTTCAACGGGCTCCTTGGTAACAAGGAATGGATCAGTATGTTTTACAAAACTTGAAGATTTGAAGAGATGTGAGAGGCAATATGTGCATAATGTACAAATAGGCATGAAAAAGAGTGGGTTGCTAGAGCCTACTGAAAATGTTTTGGGTTTGTGTAAACAAGTTTCTTTTGTAGATACTATGGGTGAGCTTGATGCTATAATGGGGTCTAATTTGCATCTTGAAAATGAAGTTGTGGAAGTTTGCTCTATGGAAATGTATCAAGTAATAGAAGCCTTTAAAGAAAGCCAAACAGTTGGCCCAGAAGTCCATGTTGAAACTAAATACAAGAGTGTAGCAAAGAAGGTGAAACCAGTAGCTTCACCCTTACCACCCAACAACAGGGAAAAGATTGAGCAGGCTTCTTTACAACCAAGTTTTAGGAATCCTAAAAAGATTGGGCATACCTTCACAAAGGAGTCTTTTCAAGAGTTGCAGATTGGTTGCGAGGAGTTTCTAACACAGGAGGAGACAAAGTGCTTCAAAGAAATTCTTTCAAGGCATGGTAAGGCTTTTGCATTTGAGCCACATGAGATAGGATGTGTTGATCCTTCTATTGTAGCTCCTATGGTAATTTTCACAATACCTCATGTTCCTTGGAATCTGCGGCCTATTCCGGTACCAAAGGCTCATTTGCCAAAGTTAGTAGAGCTACTGAATGAGAAAATCAAAATGGGAATCTTAGAGCCTTCTTGTGCTCCATACTCAAAGAGGTGGTTCACAGTTCCAAAGAAGAATGGTTCTCTACGCTTCATCCAAGATATGCAACCAGTGAACAAGGTGACAATTTGAAATGTAGGTACAGGTCCAATTGTGGATGAGTTTGTAGAGGCGTTTGCAGGGAGGGCAATCTACTCAATGGGGGATCTCTACTCAGGGTATGATCAATTTCAGCTTACAATCGAAAGCAGAGACTTGACAACCATGAGGACACCTTTGGGTTTGGTAAGGATGTGTACCTTGCCACAGGGAGCAACCAACTCGGTTGCACATATGATGAATGGGATGAATAAGGTCTTACGTGACTTTATTCCTCAAATCACAATGCCTTTCATTGATGATTTGCCTATCAAAGGATGTGAAGAAAGTGACAAAGATGAAGCTTTGGATCTCAAGGGATGTCGCATTTTTGTGGTAAATCACATAAATGATTGTGATAAAATTTTGTCTAGGCTGGAAGAAGTGAATCTTACATTGTTAGGGAAAATTTCTATGTTTGGTGTCAATGAAGTGCTCATTGTGGGGCACGTGTGCGGGCCATATGGTAGGAAACCTTGTCCAACAAAGGTAGATGCCATCCAAAGAATGAAAGAAACATGCACTAGCATCACTGAGGTTAGAAGGTTTATGGGAGCATGTGTCTTCTATGTTATTTGGATTCCACATTATGCACATGTAGCTGATCCTCTTTATCAGCTGCTTAGAAAGAATCAAAAGTTTAAATGGACAGAAGCACATGTAAAATCCATGAAAAAGCTAAAGGAGTTTCTCCAGTCAGCAACGACTTTGAGAAAGGTAGACTATGAGTGTCAAAGGCCAGTAATTGTGACAGTAGACACCAGTCCTATAGGGATTGGATGGGCAATAGGGCAAGATGACATAGAAGGACACAGGTATGTGGTAAGATTTGGAGCAAAGGTACTAAGTGCTCGCCAAAGAAACTATCCACAGATAAAGAGAGAGCTATGGGGTATGGTTACAACCTTGAAAAGTGGGAAAGAGTACCTAATTGGTGCATGTGTGGTTGTAGAAACAGATTGTCTACCACTTCTTGGGATGATTACAAGCTGCTCAACGCCAGACATTGCTATGTTGCGGTGGATTTCCTACATTAAGTCCTTAAATCCCGAGTTCAAGCACATTGCAGGTGAAGACAATACAGTGGCAGATATGCTATCAAGGGCAAGGTATGAAGATGAGTCACAAATGATTGATGAGGGAGATGATGTAGCACAAAGTTCTATTCTATCTCTCTTGTCAAAGGTAACAATGTCTGCATGACTAATTCACTTGAATTGTTCTTGAAAGATCTTTATGAAGGTGACTGGATTCTTATTGGAAGCTACTTGAGTACTCTAAGAAAACAGGATGATTGGTCTGAACAAGAATTCAAGAGGATACGCAGGAAAGCATATGGGTACTTTTTGAGGAGTGGTTACTTGTGGAAGCATCCTAAACAAAAGGGTGCTACAGCACAATGGGTTATATGTAAAAAAGAGACTCAAGTAAAGCTCATGCAAGAGTTTCATGAGAGTCTATGGGCTGGACATAGGGGTGTGTGGGAAACCTTCTCCAAGTTGAAAGAAAAATACTGGTGGAAGGGTATGTATAAAGATGTATCTCAATTTGTAGAGTCATGTGTAACTTGTCAAATGTATTCAAATGTCCGACATCGTGATGGATTGTACCCTACATATCCACTAGCCATGCACTATAAATGGGTTGTGGATCTAGTCACAGTGCCTTTAGGACTCTGGCAGATGAGATACTTGGTTCTTGCACGAGAGGACCTAACTAATCAGGTTGAAGGGAGAGCATTAAGAGCTAAAACCACATAAGCTGTGTGAAAATTCCTTCTTGATGAGGTGATTTGCCATTATGGTTGTGTGGGAAAGATCACTATAGATAGAGGTGAGTTGGATGCTGAAGAAGCCAGGGAGTTCTTTACCAGATTAGGAATCAAGATTTCTCTTACCACAGCTTACAACCCTGAAGGCAATGGAAAGAGTGAAAGAGGGCATCCTCCTATCATAAAAGCTTTTGCCAATGCTTGTGAAGGAAGAGTTGGTGAGTGGCCAAAACTTTTACCATATGATTTATGGGCTGATCGTACAACACATAGCTTAGTAACTGGCTACATGCCTGCGGAGCTAATGTATGGTCAAAAGCCAGTGATGCCGATTGAAGATACAATTCCCACATGGAATGTACTACCTTGGCAAGAGGGGCTTAACAGGGAAGATCTCCTTGCACTGCGTATAAGGCAACTAGAGAGAAGACCTAGAGACATTGAAGCTGCAAAAGAACCACTCAAAAATGCAAGGGTGAAAAACAAGGACTACTTTGATAAGAGACATCGACTCAGGAGAAAAGCAATTGACAAAGGTGACTGGGTTTTAGTGTATGATAGTAAGGAAAAGTGAGCGGCTTCTTTGGCTACATTCTTCTTTAGCTCTAGAAGATATTTTATCTACATCTTAGCTCTTTCTCATAACCCTTGAGCTTCCTCACAAACTCTTACAGCAAGAGGCCTGGTGCCTTCCTAGCAAGACCGCCTACTTTTTGACAACGTCCGGATATTGCATTTGCCATGGGAGTGGTTAGTAGATGTATGTCAAATCTCGGCAAGAAACATTGGGAGGCAGTGAAAGGTATCATGAGATACTTAAAACATACAAAGAGGATGCGCATATACTATGGTAGTCAGGATTTGAGTGTTAGAGGATACACTGACTCAGATTATGTAGGAGACTTGGATAAGAGGAGATCTCTATGTCTTTACATTGGCAGGATGTGACATATCATGGCGATCTCGATGACAAGATTGTAGTACGCAGTCTACTACAGAAGCTGAGTATGTTGCAGCAAATGAGGCATGCAAAGAAGCTATTTGGCTTGGTAGATTGGTAGCAGACTTGGGAATCAAAGTAGATATGCCAGAGTTATATTGTGATAGTCAAAGTGTTTTACAATTGGCAAAGAATCCAGTGTTCCATTCGAAGACTAAGCATATTGATGTGAAATATCACTTCATTAGAGAAGTACTTGAAGAGAAGCAGATACAAGTGATGAAGATCCACACCAAGGACAATCCTGTTAATCTACTCACAAAGGGACTTCCAGGAGAAAGCTTTGTGCATTGTCGTGAGTTATTGGGCATTGGATAGATGGCAACCATGTAAGTCTTTGTACATTTATGTTCATAGATTTACAGTTATGTAAAGTTCCACATTGGACTTTAAGTGGGAGGTTCTTGGGATTAAAGCTCAAGTGACCTCTTATACGGATATGGCCGCCCGCCCGCCTAACTCGCTTATCACTAACTCTTTGTATATACTCACTATACTTGTGTGAATAATAAGATTTGTGTGATAACCCTTCAACGATTTCTCTGCGTACTATTGGAGAGGAAGGGAAATCCCATAAAGACAAAGTTGTTGAGTAAATTTGGCTTGCAAAGCAAGGTTATTCATAGCTTGTTGCAACTTAGTAACAAGATAATTCACAAACATGGGGCATCATCATTATAGAAACTTCAAGTGTAAAATCAAAGTTATCAATGTTCCTTCTATTCTCTTGGTTATTGTCATCGATGTTAACAAAACTTGTGCACTTACTTAGTATATGCTTTGGAAATTCAAAACCCTAGTTTCCACTTCTCTTAGCCTTTGAAACACCCACGGCTAAAGTTGGTTAATTATAGAGAGTAGTGGAGTGGGTCTAATATTGAAGAGTTGCCGAGGGATAGCTCCTTTTGGACTCCGATCCTTATGGCTCAATAATGGTAAAGATGTAGGCAAGTTTAAAAAGACTCCATTTATTAAGACCAAAGCTCCCGAGGTGTGCACCATATCCCAAATAGCAGGCTTTAAAAAACCAATAATAGATCCCAGTCCCACTTTCCCTAATGTAATTTAAAAAATTACCCATTAATAGTCTACTCAAGGACCTCTCTTCTTAAGCAAAAAAAAGTGAAACCAAATGATGTCATACCAATGTAATGGAAATGGCCTATGAACTTTGAGAGTAGCACAAATTAGAGAAAGCACTTTTGTGAGATTACTTTGTGAGCAGAGAGGGTGAACTTAATTGATGGTAGCAACAATGTAAACAAAGTATTTAGTTAATTTGGCATAAACAATACTTTTGTTAGAGAGAGAGAGAGAGTGTGTAGAGAACATGAAAACAATTGAGGACCGAATTTATGCGGAGCCGGTCCCTCTCCAATAGGCATTTGTATCATAGATTCTCACATCAATAGAGACTTGGTACAAAACAATCTTTGTGTTTCTTGTGACCTAGGTGATGCAATGAAGATGGAAAACTTCATGTTTCACGAGAATAACATAAAATTTACAAAAATAATTAATTGTCCCAAGTCCTCAAACACCTTTGAAGGTGGAGAGAGCTAGCAATGAATGAGGGTAAGAAACATTCCAATAGGAGAAAGAAATAGTTCTTCACTTATCATAATTCCTCTTGCTAGCATACATAATAGCATAGTAATGAAGATGGAGAAGATGTCAAGCTTAAGCATTGAAGTATGGCTCTTGGTTGGATTTGCATTGCATAGCCAAGAATGTTAGTGTAGGCTCTAAACTTCTTTACTAGCTTGGATAAGTAGACGGGCTCTTGCACTTTGCACTTCACACAATGAGAGTGTGTGTGGGACTGTATACCCTTCAAGAAGCCCCATAGATTGCTTTGATTGACCTACCTTGTAGCTCATGCTTGAAGCTCATTGGACCCCTACAAGACCAGCCAATTAGATGCAGGATGCATTACAACCAACAAGGGTCACACACATGATATGAAACTCTCTCTCTCTCTCTCTCTCTCTCTCTCTCTCTCTCTCTCTCTCTCTCTCTCAGAAACGTGGATAGAAATCCTTGTATTTATAGATGTTTAAACATGGCCCATACTTTCACTCTTGAAATTCAAAGAATGAAATACCCCATAATTGGTAAGAGGCCCATCAAGGAAATGTCTCTCGCTATTTGAGGTGCCAATATTAGGGTTTGCCTTAAAGCATTTATCAAAGTGTCGACATATGAAAAATGTTAGCTACCTTTTAAAAATATCCCTTGGTGAGATGGAGTCCCTATGAGCTTGACAATAAAATCTCTCTCTCTCTCTCACACACACACACACACACGTGCGTGCGCATGTGCATAGACTATGCAATGGTCTCTCTCTCTCTCTTTCTCTCTCTCTCTCTCTCTCTCTCTCTCTAACATGGATAACAATCCCTAATTCTTTTGCATGCATGTCTTCAATGCGAGGCATCCCTCTCCCAGGTTGACACATGAATAGGCGAGTGTTTTTATTTTTCTCTTTCTCTTAAAAAAAATACAAACTTTGATACATCTTTAAATAAAAAACATCAATATTAGTCTTCAAAGAAGTCTCTTGAAACAATTAAGACAAATATTTTTTTATTAAATAACTCAATCTTCACTAAAATTACCTTTTTTTGTTATGTGTATTTTGACTTCGCATTGTCAAAAGGTTTTCACTTCCTAGAAGCTGACCTTTCACTTTCACATTTAAAATCTTACCCTATTCTACTTGAAGTAGAAAGTCTTTTCACTTTACACTATCAACATGTCAACACCTTTTTCATACAAACTTACCTTTTACTTTAACATTTATAATCTTACCCTTTAATTTTGCTTTAAGATTGGATGTTTTGTAAGGTTTTCTTTGAAATGAACCAAAGAGTGAGACTTGGAGGCCCTCTCCTTTCTCAAAACTTTTAAGCTCCATTATATATAGTATAGATGTAGATGAGTTTAATATATCGAGAGAGAAAATATGTTCTCAAATTTTTAAATAACACACTTGAGAGATATAAAGATCAATGAATAACATATAGTCTGCCTATAAACAATACAATAAAAACGTTGTCAAAATTGAAATTTTTATCAATATTAGTGATTTATTTTCATATGTTTTAGCTTAAAACACATGGACAAGCTTAAAATAATTTCAAAAAATTGTGAAGATCCAAAAATAGTTTTTATTAGTTGCGACCTAAAAGTTACATTTGTAGCCAAAATAAGAGATTTCTTTGCAATTTTTTTTTGTTCAAACTTGTAGATCTAATTTGTTCCCTTCGTTTTGAGTACCTAAAAGTCTATATTAAGAGTTTGTATGACAAAGTTATGGCGGAAACAAATTCTTAGCTGCAATAGGATATCCTGTAAGTAGCAACAAGTAAGCTTACAAACAGATATACACAAGTAATATCTTTTCTTTTAAATCCAACCAATAAGTGATTGTACTCTTTTATGATGGTACAAAATTATGTTTTATAATTTTATTATCATGTTGAATTGGTTGCACGAGTGTGTTGTTTTGGCTATTTTGTACACATTGAAAAAACCAATGCGATATCTACTTAACAAAGTGAAACGGGATCTGTGCAAGGTTAAATTATATTAAGATTGTGATCATTTTGTGACCCGGATTATGATTTTCATCGCCATCCAAAGGTTGAGAATGCAATTACAAGTGAGAGTGAGGGTGTGATTGACATATACATTGTGCACAATATTGAGATTGAGATTGAGATAGCTTGGGGGATGTTATGAAATGAGCTATGCTCTTCTTATAATCAATATCTATGGATTTTTTTATTTCATCTATTCACTCTACGTACTATATATTTTTCTTATTCATTAATCTCTCTTGTGTTACATTGAAAATGGGGAATGGGGAATACATCTGGCACACAGTCAACGCACCTCTCTATAGTCCATGATACACACATCACCCCTCACCACTACAATTTACCAAAAAAACTCATAGTCTCACATACAAATCACCGTTTTCACACCACAATACTCACATACTTGATGCGACCACACACATGAAACACAAACATAGCCCAATCATCTTGTGCAACTTAATTCACATCCTTCACCACACACACAATCTCTCTCAATCCTTCTCTCCATAACACACCATCATGAGGGCACATCTGCCGACATACTCTCGGACACACATGCACACAACAAAGAAGACAAGAGGCAAGGGGGACTCGAAATGAGTTGCACAATGATAATGGATTCACTTTGCAAAACAGGACCAATTACACAAGATAGATCCAAGATGGAACATCCTTGGTGAGCACAAGTCATAGCCTGCTAGCCCTCCTGGCTCTGCTTCAGCATGAAAACTCCATAGCCGCTTCTCAATAATACCCAGACCGGCTCAATGCTCTATAGAGAAGCTTCGACGGTTTCCAAAACTTAAAATGGGCCAAAAAACTCTTGGAAATGCGTGTGAACTTCCTTTTATAGGGGCTTTATAGAAAATATAAAAAAAAGTTTTTCTTGCTCGTGGAATCCACCACTTCAGCTCACTTTAGAAAGTTCCATGCAAGACACTCACTCAACTCACCCATGTTTAGTATTGCATGCATGACCCAAACACTAGGCCGACGTTTCCACTCTCTACTCTCTCTTCCACTGCATGGGATCCACCTCACGGGACTTGGCTACTCCCCTTCCACATGACTGACCCCTAGCAGCAATGACGGCACCCTCGTTTCTCCCCAAGGTCTCCTTCAAAAAACAATTGTCCCTTATGGGTGCAAGAAACCACCCCACCGGGTATGTCACATCACACAGCCTACCGCTCTTCCGATGTCGTTGCCCACACTACTATGCGAGGCCGAGTGTGCCAAAACCCGCTAAATTCTTCCCAGAGTAGGACCGCCTTAGGTCGCCACATCAACTTGTGCAAAGTCGAGCCCCGCTGACTGCCATATCTCATGGACCCCAAGCTCTCCACTCCGCATTTGATACCCCAAGTGGGCTCACACTTTAGGTCCTATATACCACCACTTTCTCTCCTACTTGTGCATGCGGGATTGATCTTGGGTATGTGGTGGCTCCTCGTTGACTGCCTCCTTGAGCTCCAAAATTCCATCCCAAAAAAACTTCACAAAGACCCAAAAAACTCCAACTTTTGACCCTCCTTCTGAGCTTTGTTGACTCTTGCATTGTGACCCAATTTCCAAGCATATCTCATTCCCAATCGCGGTTGGTACCAATCTTGAAGCATTCCCACCCCATCCGGAACTCCAACCAATGCAACAAAAATGCAAAAAAATTATGTGGAACCCTGCGGTGACCACGGTCATATCTCATTGTCTAGGCGCCTGAGTGACAAGCAATCACTTTGTTTGACTTCATGTAACAGGACTTGATTTTGAGGTGTTTTAGTAATAAATTTTGTTTTTCTAGGAAGTTTTGATCGTTTTAAAGTTAGCCCACTGTGTAGAAGGATGTGTGGATTGTTTTCGTCGAATAAAAGTTTTTGATCTGGAAGGCACTTTCTGGGGCATTTTTAAGGGTGTTAACGTGGGATTTTGGAAAAGTGATGTATGAAGCTATTGAAGCCTGTGTTATAAGGAACAACTTTGGTTCTCTGTTTCTTTAGAGATTTTGATGTTTTGATGCTCGTTGAGGGCCAAAGATTAAGAAAAAAGTGGGATTTGCTGTTTTTGCATCGTTTTTGTAGAAAATACTGTTTCGCAGGTTGATTTTCAGCAAATCAGAGCACTCTATGGAAATTTTCCATCACATAGCCGTCGAAGAGCGCAGCGAGGGCAACAAGATTGTGTGAGACGGACTTGGGCTCTTTTGGCTCCGTTTGGGAGTTATGTTCAGTTGAAGACAACTAAAAATCTAACCTTTACAATCACGTTTTTACCTATTCTTGCAGGTATACTTGGCGTGCAAGTCGAGTCGACCAAACGCCAAAAAAATAGAAAAGCGGCTATTTTGGGAGGTCGCATGCTTTTGGAGGAAAAAAACCAGAATAGAAAGACGGGTGGTGCGTTTTGGGGATCATTCACCGATCTCTCTTCTGCGAGTGCGAGTGAGAGTGAGAGTACGAGTGCGAGTGCGAGTGCGCGTGAGACGCTGCATGCAAGTGAATTGAAGCTCAAGGGTGGTCTGGAAGTTCGAGCTCCGTACAACGAAGTGCGCCCATATATTTTGCTCTTCTATTGTATCAAACACTATCAATACAAAGATTTCTTTCTCTGTTCTTGCTGTCTATCTCTATTATTCTGTTCCTGTGACACTTGATGTAGCATGCTGACCCAGCAAAAAGATGCATGTACTCCTGTCGGTCCCAAACCCCATTTTTTTCATGATAGTGATAGCCGTTTTTCGGCTTTCCATAATTGCCATAGTGAGTTAACCCACCCTACCAAAATCATCCAAACACTGTGGCTACCCCTACCATTTCACTGTATATAGGTGTGTGTGAGTTAGGAGACTTTTCCCATATCTTCTTAAAAACCCTTAATTAGCTAGTCACTAGGCTAGTTGAGCCAAAAAAATAAAAAATATATAAAAAAAATAAAATATATTATGGCCCATTTGTGTGTAAATATTTCATTGTATATAGGGCCTAAATAAAAGGATTTTTCATAATTATTTTGGTATTTATTTAAATATTTCTACCTATAGTGTGTTATTTATGCTATGTACATTGACTCACCATTACCATATTTTTTCTTACCATTTTGCATACTCCTTATTCCATATAAAAATAATTTCATGCAAGCTTCTCTTCTTTTTGGTGTAACTTCATCCCAACAAAAATCCAAAAAAACTAGTTTTATTTATGTGTATATTTTTTCACTATTGTGATTTTTTCCTTCCTACATCTATTCTCTATTACTCTCATAAATTAGACCAGCAAAAATATTCATCTTTTTATGGTAGACTTATAATGAGAGATATTTATTTTGACCCCTTTATATTTTTTCCACCTATATTATTTATATTCGACACGTACATATTTTTTTTAGACCCCTCAATATTTGATTTTCTTATTTGTATTATTCACTTATATCATGATCTCAACAATATCTTCAATTATAGACCTACCAAATAAGGTCAAGGGTATGTGGAATGCATGCATGCACCATGGGGAGCTCACTCTTGGAGGTATTCAAAAGAATCATCCAAAGAAGGACCTCACAAGGACCTTGTGCAGTGGAAAAAACAGTTGGTTTTGCTGAATTTTTAAAGATCACATGCTCCCTAAATTTGAAAAGGTGATACAAACAAAAGTTGTAGCTCGTGAGCTAAACTTTCACCTCGAATTTTTTCATATTTTTTTGAGCTACGAGCTGTGAGCTATGATTTTATTGGTGGACCCCAGTTTGCCCATGCTATGCAGCCACACTCCCTCTTCCACTTTATCATTTTCCTCTTTCACACACACTGGTCCCTCTTCTTCCCACTCCCAAACCTGCAACTCCCATGTCCTAATTCACACTCTTCACCATTGCCACTTCTCTCACACCTCCATAGCCTTCATCCTCCATTTCTACACCGTATGTGTCCCCCTTTCTCTCTACATATATGTCCATATTACCATACTCTCTTCAACTTTGTAAAGAACTTCAAAAAAATCAGCAAAAATCCAAAGATAACCTCTGCAAATGAAGGATTTTATCATGAATTTTCCAAGGTTTGAAATAACATAGCTTCATCGACACGCGCTGCTTCGCCATGCTGACTGCTTCTTCTACCGGTGCTGTAAAGAGGTGAATGTCAACTTCTCCAAGCTTCAACCTCGCTTTACAAGCTTATCCCTTCTCTAACTTTTCTCATCATATATCTCACCATTTGGTGAATGATTTTGTAAATATTTTTTAGTGATAATTACTAACTACTAACCACTAACCTTATTGTAAAATGCACCCTCTACTAGAGTAGGCCCTCCCAAATTATTCACTCAATCCCTCTCTCCTTTCATCCTCAATAATTCTCTTCCCTTGAGCCCACATCCATGTGACTCAAAGGACAAGAGAGACCCACCCTCATTAAAAAAATTAAAAAAATGCATAATCTTTTATTCCTTCAAATAAACTTGATTAGGCCTAATCCAAATCGGGGCTTCTAAAACCTATAAATAGAGCCCTTCCCTCCCTTGTAAATCATCACATGATCACACTACACCACACCATTGTCAACACATAACACACCACTCTTCAAGCTAGTTGTGTAGAGTGTGTGCATCGTGAGTGCTCTATTCCATCATTACACATAGGTGCATGGAGAAGCTTGAAGTTAGTTATGCCATCTAGAGGAGTGGAGTGATACTATGCTCTGCAATCACACTTGTAGCCTACTCTTGTCCATAAATAAGATTCATAGTTTTGGGTGCAATTGTATGCTACAACTACGACTCTTCTCTCCAAATTGACTTGATAAGTTGGCTCATCAAGTGGTTGAAGGTATATTGTCCTTGAAGTTTGTTGTGCCATTTCATGCTTGGTGGTTTGAGGGCTTATTGAATTGTTTGCCTAAAAGGTCAATTGTAAGAGGGTGCTCGGTGAGAGGGCTCCCGTGACCCTAAGATAATTTGTGTATTGGCAACAAGGTCAAGTTTTGTGTTGTCCCTCTATTTCTCATCAAGATTTGTGTGCATCTAGTCTTTAAGGCTAAGACTGAGTTGCTCAAGTTGATTTGTGCATTTTACCTCTCTCTGGCGTGGTGAATGTTTTTGTTTGGTGTGTGTGGCTATCTTGCATTCCCCTCTCTTTGTGCGTTTGAGTACAAGGAGATATCACGTGCGTCCTAGTTCTCATCTACAACTAGGTGGTGCCCCTTTTATTGTTTGGTTTTTGGCTGTGGGTTGTTGTTGTCGCTGATTGTGCTTGCCCCAGCCCCAATTGAGGAGCACGGGAGCCTCGAAGGGTGTTTAGAGGCCACTCTTCTTGTTGCCTGCCTCGGACCGCCTCAAATTGGTGTTTCCACTGAGGACTGACATTGTGCTTATTGTTGTTGTATTGCATGGATGCTTGAATTTAGCTTAATCAGGAAGATTCTTTGAATCATGAAAACTTGTATGACTGAGTTTAATTTCAATGCAACAAAAATTGATCTAGAATATGGTTTGGATTAGCATAACATGAGAAAGGAAAAAAACATTTTCACATAAGAATCTAGAATTCATGTTGAAAGACCTTTCAAAACTTTGTGTAGTTAGTTGATGTCATGAGAGAAAATGATTGTTTGGAACTAATCTTTGGGTGGTTGAAGCATTGAGAGACTATGACACGCTATACCTTTGATGATATCCCAATCTTCTTCGGAAATCTAGAAGAAGATGTTGATGATTTTCTTGCTGATTTTAGAATGATTTTTTGTATCCTTGGTAAAAGGGATGACATTGAAAAAGGGGATTTTCTATTGCTATGCCTTAGAGGCAACGCTGAGCAATGGTTGTGGAGTATGTCTTCTCAGATTGAAGATGGATATACCCAAATTTCCAAAGCTTTGAAGACCAGATTCTCTAAATTTCCAACAACGGAGAAAGCATGGGCTTCATTAGGGAGACTTCAACAACATGGTGAAGAGGATATGGGTTTAGTTCTACATTTCCAGATTATGTAAAAATGGAGCAATTTATTTCGGGTTTGTCTCCTTTTCTAAAGACTAAGGTTACTTGTAGTGGACCCTCTACCTTTGAAGAAGCGGTCACTATTGCCCGAAGGAAGTTTCACAAGTACTTCTACATCAAAAATGGTTTCCATCATGCTGGAAGAACCAACAATCATGAAAGTGTTTCTATCAAGGAGTCATCTCCTTTGCCATACTTGTCTCCTTCTACTCCGAAAAATGTTGAAGAAGTTACTTACATGCCAACTGATTATTCAAGTGTTAAAGTGTGTGGCCAACATTCAAATGTGGAATCTCTTTCTTCTACCTTTATCACAAGCATGCAAAAATTGACACAAGATATCTCAAATGGCATTGATGATTCAATAATGGATACATCCAACCTTTTGGCGGAGGATCAATTTCTAGTCCGAGCAGACGAAGCTTTTGTGCAACATGAATCTATGGAGAATGGAGACCTTGAAGGTAACCTTGATCTTATGGAATGTTCTGAGAGTGTATCTTGTCTAAAAGAAGAGAGTGAAGAAGAAGATGAAATCATAGGTGGGGAGATCATAGACCACATTGATCATAAAGAGATGATTGTGTACATGGAATGCCAACTCCAAAACAAAGTAGAAGAGTGCGAGTTGAATCCATGTGAGGATAATCTTCAAGAAGTGTTCGAGGATGTTGAAAAGCATTGGTATGACCCATGTATATTAATCATGGAGGAACCTATCATGCAAGAAGCCAAAGTTTTCACAAAATCAAACAGTAATCCATCAACCTTTGAGGTGGTACAATGTGAGGAGTTACAACCTTGTCAAAGGGGGGGCTTAGAAGGGACTAAAGAACATGGGAGAGTAGTAAAAAATAAAATCATAAAAGGAAACTGTCAGAAGGGTATCATTCTCTCCAATGGTGTTTTAGTGGGTGGCTCTTCATTCATGGAACAATCTCTTAGCAAGGAAATCCAAACTTTTGAAGCCCCAATCATCTTCACATTGGGTTTCACCTCTTCAAACTCAATTTCTCCTCTCTTCACATATACCTTTCATCGGGGACACCATACCTTCTTAAGTGGAAGAGGACATGAATACTTGGTGATGAACGGATGTTTCCAAACCTTCTTCATTTGGTTCTTTGGTGTATGGAGGTCACACATTGTGATGCTTCTGGTATTCATCATACACGAAAAACTTGTTGATTGCTACATGTGGATATTTCATCAATCAGTACCAAAATATATTCTCTTCCAATGTGTTGGAAGCAATAGAAACCTTCGTCTATTATCTACTTATGTGGTAAACCATTTGCAATATCTTCCAATAGCAGTTGGAAGCATGGATCAAGCTTTCCTAAATCATGAAGGTCATAGAATTTTTGAATTTATGAGCCTACCCAGGTTGAATGAATTTTATGAGCTATAGTTCAGGAATTTGCTCATACAAGATCTTGAAGATCGTAGCAGATACATCAACTTTACACAGGAGGAAGAGCAACCAATCTTTTACATCACATTCATAGTGATAGATGCAATGATGGACAACAATAAAATCTACAAGTTTCTTCAACTGAAATCAGTAAGTGTTTCCATACCATACATCTCTCTTGGGGAAAGATACTTCAAGATCTTTGATCCTGGGAGGTGCTTATCGAAACTTTCTTAGTGGAGGAGGTTTACTCAGTCACTTCATTACATCTTACTATTGGCTCTGAGAACCTTTCATATCACGCAAGGTTTTTTAATCATACAAAAAAGGTTCTTCAAAGATGAGAGCAGACAAAGACAGACGTTACACAATCTACATGTTGTATGGTCGGATAAATGGTACATGAATGAACCATTATCTAAGGGGGGGGCTACTGATAGCCGTTTTTCGACTTTCCATAATTGCCATAGTGAGTTAACCCACCCTACCAAAATCATCCAAACACTGTGGCTATCCCTACCATTTCACTGTATATAGGTGTGTGTGAGTTAGGAGACTTTTCCCATATCTTCTTAAAAACCCTTAATTAGCTAGTCACTCGGCTAGTTGAGCCAAAAAAATAAAAAATATATATAAAAAATAAAATATATTATGGCCCATTTGTGTGTAAATATTTCATTGTATATAGGGCCTAAATAAAAGGATTTTTCATAATTATTTTGGTATTTATTTAAATATTTCTACCTATGGTGTGTTATTTATGCTATGTGCATTGACTCACCATTACCATATTTTTTCTTACCATTTTGCATACTCTTTATTCCATATAAAAATAATTTCATGCAAGCTTCTCTTATTTTTGGTGTAACTCCATCCCAACAAAAATCCAAAAAAACTAGTTTTATTTATGTGTATATTTTTTCACTATTGTGATTTTTCCTTCCTACATCTATTCTCTATTACTCTCATAAATTAGATCAGCAAAAATATTCATCTTTTTATGGTAGACTTATAATGAGAGATATTTATTTTCACCCCTTTATATTTTTTCCACCTATATTATTTATATTTGACACGTACATATTTTTTTTAGATCCCTCAATATTTAATTTTCTTAGTCGTATTATTCACTTATATCATGATCTCAACAATATTTTCAATTATAGACCTACCAAATAAGGTCAAGGGTATGTGGAATGTATGCATGCACCATGGGGGGCTCACTCTTGGAGGTATTCAAAAGAATCATCCAAAGAAGGACCTCACAAGGACCTTGTGCAGTGGAAAAAACAGTCGGTTTTGCTGAATTTTTAAAGATCACATGCTCCCTGAATTTGAAAAGGTGATACAAACAAAAGTTGTAGCTCGTGAGCTAAACTTTCACCTCAAATTGTTTCATATTTTTTTGAGCTACGAGCTGTGAGCTATGATTTTATTGGTGGGCCCCAGTTTGCCCATGCTATGCAGCCACACTCCCTCTTCCACTTTATCATTTTCCTCTTTCACACACACTCCTCCCTCTTCTTCCCACTCCCAAACCTGCAACTCCCATGTCCTAATTCACACTCTTCACCATTGCCACTTCTCTCACACCTCCATAGCCTTCATCCTCCATTTCTACACCCTATGTGTCCCCCTTTCTCTCTACATATATGCCCATATTACCATACTCTCTTCAACTTTGTAAAGAACTTCAAAAAAATCAGCAAAAATCCAAAGATAACCTCTGCAAATGAAGGATTTTATCATGAATTTTCCAAGGTTTGAAATAACATAGCTTCATCGACACGTGCTGCTTCGCCATGCTGACTGCTTCTTCTACCGGTGCTGTAAAGAGGTGAATGTCAACTTCTCCAAGCTTCAACCTCGCTTTACAAGCTTATCCCTTCTCTAACTTTTCTCATCGTATATCTCACCATTTGGTGAATGATTTTGTAAATATTTTTTAGTGATAATTACTAACTACTAACCACTAACCTTATTGTAAAATGCACCCTCTACTAGAGTAGGCCCTCCCAAATTATTCACTCAATCCCTCTCTCCTTTCATCCTCAATAATTCTCTTCCCTTGAGCCCACATCCATGTGACTCAAAGGACAAGAGAGACCCACCCTCATTAAAAAAATTAAAAATATGCATAATCTTTTATTCCTTCAAATAAACTTGATTAGGCCTAATCCAAATCGGGGCTTCTAAAACCTATAAATAGAGCCCTTCCCTCCCTTGTAAATCATCACATGATCACACTACACCACACCATTGTCAACACATAACACACCACTCTTCAAGCTAGTTGTGTAGAGTGTGTGCATCGTGAGTGCTCTATTCCATCATTACACATAGGTGCATGGAGAAGCTTGAAGTTAGTTATGCTATCTAGAGGAGTGGAGTGATACTATGCTCTGCAATCACACTTGTAGCCTACTCTTGTCCATAAATAAGATTCATAGTTTTGGGTGCAATTGTATGCTACAACTACGACTCTTCTCTCCAAATTGACTTGATAAGTTGGCTCATCAGGTGGTTGAAGGTATATTGTCCTTGAAGTTTGTTGTGCCATTTCATGCTTGGTGGTTTGAGGGCTTATTGAATTGTTTGCCTAAAAGGTCAATTGTAAGAGAATGCTCGGTGAGAGGGCTCCTGTGACCCTAAGACAATTTGTGTATTGGCAACAAGGTCAAGTTTTGTGTTGTCCCTCTATTTCTCATCAAGATTTGTGTGCATCTAGTCTTTAAGGCTAAGACTGAGTTGCTCAAGTTGATTTGTGCATTTTACCTCTCTCTGGCGTGGTGAATGTTTTTGTTTGGTGTGTGTGGCTATCTTGCATTCCCCTCTCTTTGTGCGTTTGAGTACAAGGAGATATCACGTGTGTCCTAGTTCGCATCTACAACTAGGTGGTGCTCCTTTTCTTATTTGGTTTTTGGCTGTGGGTTGTTGTTGTCGCTGATTGTGATTGCCCTAGCCCCAATTGAGCAGCACGGGAGCCTCGAAGGGTGTTTAGAGGCCGCTCTTCTTGTTGCCCTCCCCGGACCGCCTCAATAGCATAAATGAAGTCCCAGGCTATAGTGTCAAATGCCTTTTCATAATCTAATTGTAGCATTACTGAGTTTTCATTTGTTTTGACAGCATATTCGCTCCCCAGTTGAACAGCCAAAATATTGTCCAAAATAGATATGTTTCTGTAAACAGAGCGGATAATCTGATAGCCATTGATTTAGCCAGAACCTTATATAGTAACCCCATCATGGTTATGGGTCTCCACTGTGATAAAGTTGAGCAGAAATTTTGCTTAGGGATGAGTTTAACAATTCCTTCTTTGAGATGAGTATCCATACCCTGTGATGCCCAGATAGCATTGATTGCCTGCATAACCATACATTTCAGATGTGGCAAAAAATGCATCAAGAATTCCTTTGAAAGACCACAAGCTCCAGGTGTTTAGTGATTTCCCAATTTAGTGACAGCATAGTAAAGTTCTCCTTCCTCAAAGCAGCCCTCAAGCCTCTGGGCATCACAGAGTCCACAGAAGCTAACATCACCTCCATTGCCTATGGTATTTCCTTAGAGGTATCCACTGGTTTATTTAAAATAGCATTATAATGATCCACGCAGGTTTGCATAAGGTTCTGGCTATCAGTGACCTCAGACCCATCCTCTGTTATAAATCTAGTGATAGCCTCTCAATCATGTTTGGTTTTCAGCTTATGAAAAAACCCCTTTGAGGTGTCATTTACATCTGATAATTCTCTTACCCTGCATTTGAATCTGCATTTAGCAAGCTCAGCCTCAGTTCGCACTCAATGCAGCCAGTTTCTGTCGTTTTTGGGTAGCTCTCTCTTACCATGATGTCTTATACATTTTTGCATTTCAGCACAGATTAGCGGTTCAGTACTTAGCTGCTTAGCATGATTAGCACAATGTAAGACATCTGCTTGAAAGTGTTTATCGTGTAGCAACACATTATTCACCATGAGGGGTCTCGCTTTACCAAATTTAACTGATCTAGCACTAGCATCAGAAAGATTCAAAACGAGAGGAAAATGATCAGACATACAAAAGTCAATCTGAACTTGCATTTGACAATTAGCAGGTAGCCATTCATCTTGTATAAAATAAAGTCTATCCAATCTAGACCAAGATGATATGTGCGACTTAGAATGAAAAGTGAACCCATTTGAGTTAAACCCGTTTAACCAGGCATCTGACATTTGATGTAGGGATTCCAGGTCATCCTAGCAAGCAGCTTCCTCTTTTGACATAACAGTGGCCATGGAAGTAGTATCCACCATTTTAGTAACCATATTGAAATCACCGCCAAGAATACCCTTGCCTAGAGTCATCAATTTCAACCAAGACCAAGTTTCCATTCTGTGATTCCAATTATTATTAGCATACACATTGACAATATGTAGAGGTCCCCATGTCGAATCTACTATAAAGACAGAACAACGACCCGAGGGATGATCCAACATGCATTGAGGGTTAAGAGAATTCTTAATAAAAGTCAGCACCCCAGAATACTCCCCTTTTCTAACCCCTTAAAAGCACGAGTATCCTTTGAAGTGGTAAGTTTCTCTTGATCTTTTATGCCATTTATGCTCTTGTATAAGCACTACATTGAGATCTTTTTGCAGAATCCATTTATTAAGCATGGCCAGCCTATTGGGGTCATTAAGACCTTTCACATTAAAGGTTGCAAATTCCATGAGGGAGTGTTCATAACAGCCTGGGTGTTATTGCCTTCATTTGAACTATCATCACTGTCCGCCATGTTGACCTCAAGGTTAAGCGCAGGTTCCTCCCGAATAAGAGGTAGTTTTTCAGCGGTATTGCATGCTGCCTCAATAGCAGCCAAGGTGTCAGGTGAAGGCATGTCTTGTAGGATGTCAAATACATTGGGACTAATGTAACCTGAGGAAGGCTATTGGGGTTTGAAAGATTTCCTAGCCGAGAAAGTTTGAAACCCATCCGCATCAATGGGTCTTTTCCCCTTATTAGTGGTTCTGTTAGTACCATGAGGATTATTAGAGGAGGCTAGGCCTTGATGCCCATTACCCGATTTAGCCTGGATCCCTCCATGACTAGGGTTGAATAGAGGTCTCGATACCCCTTTCACATGAGGATGTATGGTGCCAGGTGCATGTGCATACGCAGGGGAGACACTTATTGAGGTCTGCTGCACCCCAGGACTATTAGCATTACCTGGATGAAATGTACTAGGAGATTTCCCAAAAATTTGTTCCCATGGAACCAAATTTTTACTGCCTGGATATGAAGGGAAGAGATCTCCTGAGGATTGAGTTACTTTCGGGCAGTTTCTTGAGAAATGCCCTAGCTTGTTAGAGTGAAAACATGCTCCTGCTAAAGAACCCCATTTTAAGTACAGCACCATCCTTCCTATAGACGGGATGTTAATGTTTATAGTTTGTGGAAAGGGGTTTGTGGTATTCCATAGAAGACAAGCTTTGTTATGGTTAGGAGAGTTAATGGTGGGGGCATACAATACTTGCCCTAATGTGGATGTAATATCTTTAATGCATCTCCACATGAAGGATCGAAGGTCTATGTACTCAACCCACACGGGGCACTGATGTAGCAGGGCATCTTTAATCATTTTAATGGGCTTCCAATCAAACACATGCACAACCGCTCCAAACAGTATAACAGTGGGTTTCGACAAAAATGCAGCCTAATCTTGAGGCTTGAGAAACAGGACCTCGAAAAGTCCTTGCCCCGCATAAAAGATTTTATCTATTACCTGTGCTCCAAAACCTTTATCAATGGCCTGTCTGATATCTTTAATTTGGGGCAATCGACCAGTGAAGAACAGAACAACGCACGAGCTTTGAAAACAGATATTTTTTGCAAAATCATTTTGCAATCCAGAGAGACTTGGTGATCCCCTTTTATTTGGGGGTCATTGGTAATGAAATATTGTAAAATGTTTGACAAGGCCGACAAATCATAAGAAGGGGTATTATCCAACTTCTCATGCACTAGGCTCTCAACTTCTTCCCTAGGGTCTACTCTAAATGCACAAGGTAATACAGAGGACGCCATAGCAAGAGAATCAAATGAAGGACCTGAATGTGCCGATTGCTGAGGATGCGTAGAAGCTGCAGTAGGAGTGAAGGATGCCCCGTGCAGAGTAATCGAAGACGAGCGCGAGCATGAGCCCAAGCCCTAGGGAGGGAGTGCTCGCTGTAGATCCATTCTTTCTCCCTCTCTCTCTCTCTCTCTCTCTCTCTCTCTCTCTCTCTCTCTCTCTCTCTCTCTCTCTCTCTCTCTCTCTCTCTCTCTTTTTCTTTCTATAAACTCACTTTTTAATTGCCGTATTTGTAGCTTTCTTTTACATGGATTATGCTTCTTCTTCTTCTTCTCCTCTCCCCCCCTGCTCTCTCTCTCTCTCTCTCTCTCTACCCCCCCTTCCCCGGGCATGTTTAGAGTCTCATGGTTTGATTGTGGTTAAAACTAATGTGTCGGTCAAAGATCTGTGTGTGTGTGTGTGTGTGTGTGTGTCTACCTCTCTCTGTCTCTCTCTCTCACACACACGCACACACGCACACACACACATGTGTGGATTGAGTGTGTGTCAAGTTTTTCTTTCAACGCTTGTTAGATAGATCTCTCAGGTTTGTCTACCTCTCTCTGTCTCTCTCTCTCTCACACACACACGCACACATGTGTGTGGATTGAGTGTGTGTCAAGTTTTTCTTTCAACGCTTGTTAGATATATCTCTCAGGTTTGTAGGGATTATGCTTCTTCTTCTTCTTCTCCCCCCCCCCGCTCTCTCTCTCTCTCTCTCTCTCTCTCTCTCTCTCTCTCTCTCTAATCAAGGTTTCAAAGGTTTATGGTGACTGTTGCTCACGGTGGTGGAAAGACTATGATTCTTGTACCACCACTTAAAAAATAGTATGTATTGAAATTAGCACTGGAAACCTTATTTTAACCTTTTGAATAAAACATATAAGCTGAATTATATGTAATGGATGCAAGTCTTTTGGATAATCAATGGAGCTCACAGTGGAGTGAGTACTGAACTATGCACCTCCTTCCTTCTTATAAAATGTATGCAAGATTTTTGGATAACCAATTGAGCTCACAATCGAGTGAGTATTTCTATGCACCCCTTTCTTCATGTACTTGTATCCCCCTATCAAAAAGTTTTCCATGAATGGCTTTGTCATTCCACTTGAAATTTCTACACAAAACAAGCATCCTGCAGTATTTCCAATTTTTGGCAAGGCCCTCCTCTTCCTAACTCTTTCTGTATCTTCTGATTTATGAGGTTATTTTGAACTTTAAGCAAAGGAGAGCTTAAAGCTCCCATTTATGGAGCTATTGAAACTAAAAAAATTATACCTAGAACCCAACTTGCTAAAATTATGCCACATTTGTTAAAAATTGTGTTTTAATCCAAGCACCCCCAAAAGTGGAGATGAAAGATAGATTAATTTGTGACTAGGTCTCGTCTAATTTGGTAGTGCTTTGATGTTCATGATCGATGAATGTGGTCTCTTTATTGGATGCATTCTCTGAGTGGAGTCAAACTCGAACCAATTGGGGTCAGGGACTTAATATTTATGTAATTACGACAAATTTTGTGTGATCACAAGGTCTTATTGACACATTTACATGATTACAGTAAACATAATCACACAGAATCCGATTAAGGGCGACCTGCAGACCCACTAAATTCCCGTCGGGCTTTTCAGTTTCCCCTCTTGGCCCGCCGGGATTTTTCATTTTCCCTACGGGCGCATCGGGAATACTAAAAAGCCCGGCCGGCTCACAAAATTATATATATGCGGGCCCCATCGGGCCCATTGGGTGTTATTTCTTGCTTTCATCTTGAGAGAGAGAGAGAGAGAGAGAGAGAGAGAGAGAGAGAGAGAGAGAGAGAGAGAGAGAGAGAGAGAGAGAGAGTCGACCACATTTGCAGGTACGCCAAGAGCAGAGAGGAGAGAGGAGAGAGGGATTGAGGGGTTCGTGTGGGAGTGTGCTCTGCGTTGCAGTGCATGGTAGCAACAAAGTACCTGACCATAGGATCCGAGTATGTGTAGTGTGTGTGTGTGTGTGTGTGTGTATGCATTGTGTGGTAGCATGCCTTTTGTTGTATTGCACAGCAGTAATAAGGTACCTTACCACACAATGGGAGTGTGTGTGTAAGCTGTTCTATGGAACAATGCTTATCACAGGGGCATCACCTCGGTGACGCGGGCAAGATGGTGTCCTTGTGGTAAGTATTGGATTACTGTCAGTTTATAACGTCGGTAACGCGACGAATCTAGTATCCTTATGGTAAGTCAACTTCCCTTCCCCTTTCCCAAAAAACATATGGGCATCGATCGGTAACGCGGCTATATGATGTTCGTATGCAAGCCATTGTTTCTCCTTAGATTTAGGAGGCACTCGATCGGTAACACAGCTAATAGAGTGGCATTTTTTAGAAGCATCTGTTTTTGCATAAATGTGGCATTCAGGTCGTTAACTGTGCCGTAGGAATGTCATATAATTTGTATGTGCATGTGAAGTTAATTTTTTAAGTGTTAAGATATGAAATACTTGGTTAGTAATGTGGCTGTGAAGAGTATTTCACATACAAAATGTACGAATTGTTTGATTTTGTTGTTTTTAACTGTCCATTACTAGCTAATCGTATTCAAAAGAATACTTTATTCATCAATCATCGTTGTTTTAAATACTCCATTTATATCATTTATATGTAAAAAAGTTTTTGCACACAAATTGCATGTTAAATATTCCTTTTTAATCTTTTTAAAGGACTCTCAAGCATTATTGCTATTTTTAATGCTTCATTTTACATAAATTCTCTGTAAAATATCTAAATGCACACAATTTGCATGTTAAATATTCTTTTGTATCTTTTAAAAGAGCATCAATTATCATCACTTTTTTTATTGCTACATTTACATAAATTCTATGTAAAAAAGTGTATGAACACAATTTGCTAGTCCAATTTGTGTACTTCCAATGTTTTAGATGTTTTTGAAGTTTTTAAGTAGGTGTGTGCTTTGTTTGAATTAGTATGTGCGCACGGAGAAAAATATAAGTTAAAAATTCAATATATGCTGAAATGTGTCACACTGTTAACATGTATTGTTTGATCTAAATTAAGTTCTTATAAACTACTCGTTTGTTTTACATGTTACACATGTAACAGATTGCAATTTTAAGTGAAGATTGTTTTCAAATTTTATCAATATTTCCTTGAGCATTTCTTAATGTCTTCAAGTGGTGGTTAAGGGTTTACCTAAAATAGTGTGAGAGTGTTAGTGTCATTCGCAACCAAGAATTTGTATTTGATATGCTGTTTTTTATGGTGCAGTGCAAATATGATGCTAGATCAAAAGAAAAGTATTATGCGTGCCATTCGTAAAGAATGTATTTTGGCAATCTCATCATGTGCATCTGAACGCATGCAACAGATAAATGAAAGCAATGTCTACATCAAAGACCTCACTAGCACTACATGGGAGAACACAAAGCGCAGGTTGCAACTTGAAGGCCAAAACGAGTTGCTGCTTCCAGCATGGATTTGAAAATTTGACCCCCACCACAAGGTTAGGACAGTGTTTGGCAATAGAAAGTATGTTGTAGAGACTTAAAGGAAGATATCCCACCTGCCTGCGACATGTGAAAATTAGAGCTCTCGGATAAATTGTGGGAAGAACATAAGGTAAAGATGAAGCGTGTGAATGTGCAGGACCAAGCACCCTTACCCAAGAGATTGAAGATGGCCCAAGATGTGCAAGCAGCTTTGGGTGGTAGGTGCGATGCCAGCGGCACCGACAAAATCATGCGCATGACTTGAATGCAAAGTGCATTCATCTTGCATCCCTCACGAATCCTTGGTAGAAGGTATGAGGATTGGAGTAGCCTCCTTCGGTGTGTGCACATTGTACACTATCAAAGGCATCTCATTTTTTTCAAACCGCATTAGATATGTGGGAAAATGTTACAAGGGAGGGAGTGAGGAAAAATTTAACAGTTTTCACACAGATCAGGGAATGCAAACGCTTCACCCCTCCATTGTAAGGTGCATTGGGTTTACTACCGAAGCTCCTTGGATCATTTCCCAAACTACAATGGGGGTACCGTGGGCGACATGATGTGTCGCTTACCATTCGCTCACGGATTGTTTAGACAACACATCCACAGGCTACAACACGGCTGGAGGTCATTGCCTGTAGCAAATCTTCCTATAAGCGAGATAGACATGGTGTGGATCAAAGCAGTGATCAAGCAGATGCCAGCCAGTTTTCATGCCTTAATTGACGGCATTGTGGCTGTCCACTCAGTTGGTATAGTGCACAGTGACCTGCACCCGTTCAACATAATGTAGGATTTTACTCCTGCCAATAAACCTCATGTCGGCATCATTAATTGGGGTATGATGCTGAGAACAGGTTGCTATTTTGCCATTACCTGTACAAAATCATTTGCAAAAGGACCTTCTTTTAATCTAAATGCACTCATTTCTTTGATGCAATCAATTCGGTCTTGAATTTTGGAGTAGAATGTGTTGACCACGTGATAGAAATTTCTTACCACCTTTGTATTGGACATCAGATCTAAATTTCAATACTTTGGATCGAGCATGTAAGAAACACTATGGAGTGGACTATGAGCGTTCTTCCAACTCGCCACTCCTTATCTACTACAGATTCTTTTAGCTCTTTAGGATTTTCAAGACTCTGTTGGACTGACCACCATGTCATCCACACTTTGCCCAAGTTTGGTGCCCTTTGATCAAGATTGCGGATCGAGAACATAACGGACACAGTTACATGGTATGCATCCATTACACTCCTCCACCAAGCACCCTTATTTACATTGCCATGTAGACATGTAATTTTATCTTTCACTTTTTCTTTCTGCTCAAGCTGCCATTCATCAAAGACCTTGCAATTGAATGTGTCAATCATAACGCATTTATTATGGAGAAGTGATTCCAAGCTATAAAAGTGTGTGCAGAACCGAGTTTCAACAGGAAGTTTCAACATCACTGATATGTGCATCCTATACAAATCGAGTGCTCTTTGTTGTTTCAAGATAAATTTCACAACCGGACGTGTTGTATCAATTATTTTGGTGAACCATGTGGTTTTTTCGCTAGTGTACCAATCTTTCAGTACCAAGTTTAAGCTGTGCATATTAGAACCATTGGCAAAAATGTGTGGAAAACACTTCTTTATTAATTTACTGGCGTTTTTACAATTCTTTGTGTTGTCCATGACTACTTGAACAACATGTTCGGCACCAATTTCTGTAATTACATTAATCAAGACCTCAAAAATGTATTTGCCACTTTTAATTGCACCAGAACTATCAATCACCTTTATAAATGTTTCTCCCCTTGTACAAACCAGCATTACATTGATCATCGGTCTTCTCTGAACATTCGACTAGCCATCACTCACAATCAAAACATTCTAAAAGCGAAATATTTCCAAGTATTTTTTTGCCAACACGGTGTTTGACTTCAATGTAACATTTATCCAGGAAAACATTTCTTATCGTGTGATAAGAAGGAGCTGAAAATCCTGGATCAAACTCACCGATCTTCTTCCAAGAAGCCTTCCAATGATTGCTATCTACCATGACCAAAGCACTTCTAGTAAAGAATATTGCTTTGGCGAGTGCATTTTGTGCTTCTTCTAGAATCTGCACTCGAAAGCTTTGATGTAATGATTTTTGATGCATTTGACAAAGTCCACCTTCATTGTGACGTTTAAAAGGCACGCTACCTGATCATGATTACATTAATGAAATCCTTGATTGCAATAAAGCACATGTACTTAACACAAGGTTGGTAGCTTTATAATACATGAATGTGTCCTTAGTGTCCTTAATTAGGCTCCTCTTATTTTTTGCCTTTTGTTGGCTTGTCATATACACACATTCCTCTCTTATCTTCAAGTTTAACTCATCTAATTATGAAGAAAATTCATAAGATATGTTTATGACTATTTGTGTGGCAAGCTCTCTTAGTGGAAAAAATACCAGAATACTATCGATCGGCTACGAAGCCTCACCATATTGATGCTAGCAAAGAGAGAACCATGGACATAAAGTGTCAATCTGTGGGACGTAGTTGCTGCAACTAGTCCATATAGGCTACAAGAGATAGCTAACCCAAGTCTAGTGTGCTCTCACCTAGATCGGTCTCAACAAAAGCCACTTTTCTTACCACAAACCCGATAGGATGAATTTGTATAGCTACGGTGCTCTGTTTGCAACCACACTTAATACCTAGTTTATGTAGAGTGTTCTCAAAATCCCTATGTGTTCAAAAGTCATTTATGACACTCTAGCAAAATCGTGCATAAGACAAACAACGTGTTTACTAAAGCCTATTACGTTGATTTCATGTAGCTACAATGCTCCAAATGCTTTCATAGCTTTCATAGGATGTGCTTTCATAAGATGTGCTCTATTTATTTCTATGGTCAATAACCAGTTTGGATGTGTGTATGGTGTGTAAGGAACAAAAATACCTTGTAGACGGACATGAATCAAACCACAACTTCATAGTTAGAAACTTACAAAAAAAGAGGGAGCTTTCACATGCGAGCGCATTGGTATTCTCAGATTTGCAATGCAACACCATAGGAGGGAGACACAAAATATTGAAGTAGCAGAGAGCTCACGAGATTGTTAACACTAGAATGGTCACCTAACAGGACATAAAAGTGTCCTTTCAGGGTTTTGGGAAAAAATTCCAAAACCATAGTAGATCCACTCATTTTGAAAAATCCTTTCATGAGCTTATAGTTCAATAACTACTACATATGGAAAAAATGAGAAACTTGTAATTTTTCTCATCCCTTGGTCACTACAAGCCTCCAAAGTTGATGGACCAATGCATTTTGCCCAAAACAGTAATTTCTTATGGTTGATTGCATATAAATAAGAGTGGAGATTTTTGTAGGACATGAGATAAAATGCCCCATTAACTTCAATGGGTTGGTGACCAAAACATATGGTTGCTTTTATCTCACTAATTCTTTTTGAGCAAAAAAAAATAGGTACAAAAAAGTTACATTTTTTCCATTCTGCGGACCTATCATCAAAGTTTCTATAGTCACGCTCAATACAAATACTATATACATGTTTTCTTAGCTCCCTTTCGGCCTCTGGATTCAAAAGGATCCATGGAGCATGTCAAAAGGATAATGGATCTCTTACAATTGGAACCTTGGGAGCAATGATAAAGTGCTAAATACAGCAAACATGAAAAAATTGGGTTTAGCATTATGACCTCTAGAAACCCATAGAATCTCTCAAAACCATTTGAGGTCCAATGTGATGCTTGTGGTGATTGCCTTGGAGCTGTTTTTCTCCAAGAAGGGCATGCCATAGGCTATGAGAGTCGAAGGCTCAACCCTGTTGAGCAAGCTCTAGGCATATATGAAAAGGAACTCCTTGCAGTTCTACATGCCTTAGACTCATGGAAGCACTATTTATTGGGGACTCCTTTCATTCTGCGAACGGATCACCAAAGTCTTAAGTACTTCATGATGCAGACCAAGCTCTCCGACAAACAAATGAGTTGGGAAAATTTCCTTTCGTAATTTCATTTTCATATTGCTCACATTGCTGGCAAGCATAATCAAGTAGCTGATGCACTCTCAAGACGACCGAGAGTGAATGCAGTTTCCATAGCCACTCACAATGATCTATCTTCAATGATAGATGAGTATGCTATTGATCCCGATTTTAGAGATGTGATTTCAGCCCTTGCATTAGGGAAGAAAGAAGAACCATTTACTTTACAAGATGGTTATCTTCAATATGGAAATAGACTATGCGTTACTAACTCACTACATGAGAAATTAATGTATGAATCTCATGCTCCACCGTAAGCGGGGCATAGAGGGATTCAGTCTACCTTAAAGGGAATTGAAACATATTTCTATTGGCCTACCATGAAAGTGAACATACAAGAGTATGTTTCTAAATGTGTGGTTTGCCAAAAGACAAAATTTGATAGAGGGAAGAAACTTGGATTGCTTCAACCCTTGCCAATCCCTAATTCACCATGGGAGAGCATATCCGTGGATTTTATCTTTAGATTGCCTAAGTAGATCCATGGGAATACAGGAATATGGACGATAGTAGACAGGTTGAGTAAACAAGCTCATTTTATACCTGACAAAAAGACTATCAAAGCCCATCAAATGGCAACCCTCTTCATTTCACAAATTTTCAAGTACCATGGCTTCCCAATGTCTATAGTGTCGGATAGAGATCCTAGAATGACCAGTAATTTCTTGAAGGGTCTCTTTGAGAATTTAGGGACAAGGCTAAACTTCTCTTCAGCCTATCATCACAAACGTATAGCCAAAGTGAAATAGCTAACCTAATCATTCTCGATCTACTAAAAGCCTATGTAATGGAAGTAGATCAAAGATCCCAATGGGAGAAGTACTTACCCTTAGTGGAGTATGCTTACAATAACATTGTACATACTTCCACGGGAAAAGCACCTTTCGATGTAATTGAGGGGAGATCAGAAAGTCCCTTGCTACTTAAGGTACATGGGAAGATCTTCGCTGCAGATGAGTATAGCCGAGACCTACAAGAATCTTTTCAAAAGATTAAGGATGCTATCTCTATCTCATAGCAAAGGCAAAAGGCTGCTGCTGACAAGCACAGAAGAGCCCAAGCCTTTAAAGAAAATTATTGGGTCTTATTAAAGTTTCCCAAGGCTCGATTAAGGCACACGACCGGTAAGAATCCTACGGGCCACCAAAAGTACTATGCTAAACTAGCAAAAAGGTACTATGGTCCCTTCGAGATTCTTAGGCCAATCAATGAGATGGCCTATCAACTCAAGTTGCCCAATCATTGGCTCATACACAATGCTTTCCATGCGATCCTATTAAAGCCTTACAAAGGAGATCCACCTCAAGAACCAACTATTGAAGACCCACAGGAGATCGAGGACCAAGAGGAGGTGTTGCAGCCCGAGTCCATTCTCCGACATGAAGATAAGATACTAAGAGGCGGTAAGGCTATCCGACGATATCTTATTAAGTTTAAGAATTATCCTTTTGAAGATTCTAGATGGATGCAAGGCATACAATTAAAGGATAACCTAAACCTTGTCAATGCTTACAATGCTTCCCAAGAGTAAGCAAATGTACAAAATGTTAAAAATGAACAAAGTTTTTGTCTTATAAGACTCTCTTTTTCTTTATTGTGCACAAAAATGAAGTAGTATGCATGCTTAGATCAAGTTTGCGGAGACGACGTCTCCCAAACACCAAGTAGAGCTTGTCCTCTACTATGGAAGATTGATAGGACTAATGTGCAGACATGCTTGCGGCAGCCTGAGGCTCTCAAGCGCCAAATGGACTAGTCATACATTGTGGAATTATGTCGTACGGTAACATAGGGATCCTCTACCCGCTAAGAAAAGGACTCATGAATATGCTTTATCTTCTCTACACCATAGTCGAGGACGACTATGATTTCAAGAGAGAGGTAATGTCATAATAATCAATATCTAATTCTCCTAAATTATTTTCTCATATTAAACTGATCATTTAATGTGGGGAAGTGCCAGGGGAGAAAAATCTAGAATATTGGTTAACACTAGGTTGGTAACCTAACAGGACATAAAAGTGTCCTTTCACGGTTTTGAAAAAAACCTCCAAAACCATTGTAGATCCACTCATTTTGTAAAATCCTTTCATGAGGTTATAGTTCAAGGCCTACTACACATGTAAAAAATAAGAAACTTGTAAAATTTCTCATCTTTTGGTCACACCAAGCCTCCAAAGTTGATGGACCAGTACATTTTCATCAAAACAGTCATTTCTTACGTTTTGTTGCATAAAAATAAGATTAGGGATTTTTGTAGGACTTGAGATAAATTCCCTAGTTAACTTCAATGGGTTGGTGATTAGAACATATGATTGCTTCTCACTCACTATTTTTTGTTTTCCCAAAAGAAATAGGTACAAAAAAGTTGAATTTTTACCATTCTGCAAACCTATCATCAAAGTTTCTATAGCCACGCTCAATACAAATAATATATGCATGTTTTCTTAGTTCCCTATTGTCCTTTAGGTTCATAAGGAGCCATGGAGCATGTCAAAAGAATATTATATCTCTTACCAAGGGGAATCTTGGGGACAAAGATGAAGTGCTAAATACAGCAAACATGAAAAATCTGGGTTCAACATTATGAGTTGTAGAATCCCATAGAAACTATTCAATATCTACCCAAAAGTGATCCTTATGACTAGATATGGTTACTACCTACAAAATGCATGTAGTTGTCACAAGAAACTAACAATATTGAAAAAGCTATACTTGATATACTAGAATGTTTCGTTTTCTTCTATAATTGAAAAAATCAACCATCGTTGTCTACTATGCAAAATAGGGTATTAGGTGCCCCAAAACTAAAGAAATATTAGCTTTATGTTACAATATGCGACATAGAAAATCAAAACTGCATTTGGATATCATGAAAGCCACCAAAAAAATCATAGAAGAGCTAAATTTGGCTCAAAAACAAGATTTGACAATTTTTGTAATTTGGTCATAACTTACAACTTTAACATTTATTTCTCCCTAGAAGCATCAGGACATGTTGAGGACTACTAAAGATAGTTCTCTAGCATTATAGACCTCACAAACATGAATTCTAGAGTGGTATAGTTGCAAAAAGTTGAAAAAAGCAAAAAACAGGACCCGTTTTTTCACACAGTCTAGGTTGTGAAATGTTGTGCAAGGACAAGGTTAAAGATAGAATTGATATTCCAAAAAATGTCGAGTTTTTTTCAGCTCATGAGACAAATTTCTAGATAGATAGCACCTCAAAATCCATTTTGAAACTCTTGACATAATTCAAGGAAAATGGTCACTTAGCAGGACATAAAAGTGTCCCATTACCAACCTAGTGTTAAGCTAGCAGACCGGCCACAGTAGGGATGAAAAGGAGGGAAAATAGGGATCCAAAGGAGGGGCCATCTGCAAAAATGGGCTAAAAAGACCCTAAGGTTCAGCCCATTAAGACTTCCAAATGCTAAGGTTCCAAAATTCAAAGGTTGTGTCCAAAGGTCAACCCTAGGGAAAATTGGGTGCTTTGTGTGTAACTAAAAAGTCTTCGCATATCCCTACATGGGAGGGGGCGAGCCCTTCTTCTAGGGGATGAGAGAGAAAGTCACACACACACACACAGGCTCCCTTTACACAAAGGGAATTAGGGACACATGTCAACTCCCTAGCCCAGATGCCCACAAGGTGTGCCCAATTCCTACTGGATGGACTTGGAGGTGGACCAATGAGAATTAGGCTAGAGTAAATCTAGTTTAATTAATTTAAAAACACTTAATAAAATAACCAATGAGAATTAAGTCTCCTAGAAGACTATTGGACAGTCTCCCAAGGGGTCCAATGAGCATTCAAGAGCCCAATGGCTTGCCTGATTCTTATTGGCCAGGAGGCAAAGGGGTCCAATGAGAGTTTAGTTTAATTATTAAATTACCTAAAGCTCTCACAAAAGGAGAAAGGGGGACACATGTCAGAAGGCTATCACTTATGCTGCTTAATAGCCATTGGCTTGACTTGGGGAGGTCCAATGGGGAGCCTGCAAGAGCAAATAGCAAGAGGGCTCGCCCAAGAGAGAGAGGGGGCTGATTTTTGCAAGGCATTATCACACACACACTCACACAATCTCATGTGTGAAGAAAGAGAAGACTATCTCTTCCCAAGCTTTAATGGAGAGCTCATCACCTACTCCAAGCTTGTGAGATAGAATCCTACATCGACACACTCTTGGCTTATGGATGCAAATCCAACCAAGAGCCAAGCTTCAATGCATGCTCATCTCCTCTACCAAGCTAATTACTAAGCTAAAGCTATGCTAATATGAGTGATTACGCGAGGAGATGTACATCTTTCTCGTAAGATACTCCTTCTTCCTCTCAATCTACTCTCATACCCTACTAGCTCTCACCATCTTCGAAGGTGTGTGAGGTCTTGAGTCTGAGAACGGGGATAATTAGAGTTGTGTTTACTAAGTGTTTTGCTTAGTGCATGAATCTTTCATCTTCATTGCACTATCTAGTCTTGAAGGAACACAAAGTTGTGTTTACTAAGTGTTTTGCTTAGTGCATGAAGCTTTCATCTTCATTGCACTAGCTAGTCTTGAAGGAACACAAAGAATTGTATTGTACAATGTCTCTCTTGATGGGAGAAACCATAATACAAAGCCATTTGGAGGAGGGACTAGCTCCATGCAAATCCGGTCCTCAACTGTTGTCAATAGCTTAATTTCTCTCTCTTTTGAAAGTATTGTTGATTCTATCTAACTAGGTGTTATGCTTTTTGTTGCTCTTTCCACCCAAGCACTCTTGTAATTCTCATTAGGAATCTATTCTAATGAAATGCCCACTATGTTCATGCTAATTTCCGCTACACATAATTTTTTTGACCATTAAATGTTACATGCCCTCATGATGGTGTGTTATGGAGAGAAAGATTGAGAGAGATTGTGTGTGTGGTGAAGGCTGTAAATTAAGTTGCACAAGATGATTGGGCTATGTTTGTGTTTCATTTGTGTTGTCGCATCAAGTATGTGCGTATTGTGGTGTGCTGTTAGAAGCTGGACACACCCCACAGCATCTAACTACTCGGCGGACTATATTTTCTGTAATTATTCATTCGTTAAAGAAAACCTGATTTTTCACCTTGTAAATATTAGAACTTACAGAAGTTTCCAGCTTGTATCCCAGTTTTGATAGTTAGATGGAGTAGATAGTTGATTGTGGAACTTTAGGGTTTGAGAAGTTGTAAGATATATATACCACTTTTTGACCTTAATAAAAAACTTCTTGTCATTTTAAACAAGTTTTAAGTCTATGAGTGAGCGTGCTGTGTACGTGAGAGAGAGTGTGAGCTTCGTCTTGACGCTACGTGTGCTACGATGGTCAAAATCGAGTGCGGAAAAGTGCACCGTGTTGCCCCCGACTAGAGCTACAAGGCGATACCAACATTGCGCGCGTACGGTCCAGCTTTGGGAGCTCCTTCTACGCGTTTCATCGGTTGTTTGGGTGAGCATATGTTATCTGATTTTGCATTGTAGCATATCCACACGTTCACATTGAGTAGAGCTACACATTAGGCACTTCAGATTTCAGAAACAAAGACCTGCAGATTTCGGCCAGACATCCTACGTGTTTCTGCACCGGGTGTTTGGGTCGTGATTTTGGTTCATAGACCTTAGGGAGAGGGGCCTATAGGTATTAGTACGGTCTCCTTCAAGTTCTATGGTGTTTCGAAAGTGTTTGATGGGTGTTCGGCTCTAGCAAGCGCTGTAGGAAGAATCCTCTTTTGCACTTTTGAAGACTATGACTTAGACAAGTGGTAGGGACCTCTATAGGAATTAGTCAGGAGTCGATCGAGTGTAGGTTGACACCTTATGCTTCTTCCACGCGCCTGTGGGTCGAGCTTCGTCCTTAGCTGACATTACTTGTTAGGTGAGTTCTCGCTGTGCTGACGTCCATCGCGGTGTACTCGTCCAACATTGGCGCCGCTGCCGGGGACGAAAACCTTAGGTAGGTGACCGAGACTAATCCTTGAGGATTGGGATTTTTGGCTTGCCAAGAGTCTTGCTTTACATTTAGATAGGATCAGAGGGTGTAGGACTGTCTAGGTCTTAGAGGGAGTCTAGGAAGCGTGTGTCTGGCCTAGATCCTTCAACTCAGGTAGAGGAGGTAGACTTAGGTAGTTTTAGGTAGTAGTCGAGTTCTAGAGTAGGAGTGGGAGTGGTAGAAGCGGTGAGAGGAGAGCTTGAGAGTTTGGAGAGACCAAAAAGCAACCAAAAACACCATTATCACTATTTGTTCATGATAGTTAGGAGTAGAGTAAGTAGAACATCATGATTCAGATCTAGAGCATTTCATGCATGTACACTTGCTTGGTAGAATCATTACAAGTTTGTAAAAGACCCAAAAAGATGCAAAAGTGTGGTTGAAAGTCTAATTGAAGTCCAAAAGTTACTGTGAGTGTTTCTGATAGGTCTATAGAGCATCAGGAGAATTCCTGTCTACAGGCCAATCTGGGAGGAATTTTGGGATTTTGAGTTGACCAGTGTGTTCTGAAGGTAGGGTTTACCCTAATTTCAACTGGAAACTGGAAATTTGGCCATCTCTTGACAGGATAAGGCCAGAAAGACTGAAATTGCTAGACATCCTACCCAATTAGTGCCAAAACATTAACTTGAACCCAAAACCATAAGAGGGCTGCATGAGTGTGTCTTGCATGATATATTGAGTGATTGAAAGGGGTTTCACCTCATTCAGGTAAGAAAATTGGGTTCAAAGTCCAAACCAAAAAGTAAAAGCAGTTGTAAGCTCAACACAACAAGGGGAAACAACAGTGCAAAAAATCCAGGCAAAATACAGCAGGAGACATACTACGCGTAGGATGTCTATTGGGCCATACTGCAGAGAAAATTTAACCTGGCCTAGACAGCAAGGTTCCATTTGGCTCAAGGGTTCCAGAACTTCTTCCAGAAGTGAATTTGGACCTTGGTTGCCTATTTGACAAAGTAAAGACTGAATTTAGACTTTTTCGCGTAAATTGGCCAACATCAATTGTTTCAGATTAGCAACCTAATCAGGAACATCAGCAGTGTATAAAATACAGTCGTGGTTGAGATTAACTCTCCAATTATACCAATCATTACTAAGATAACCTCTAGCAGATAAATGCTTTGATTCAATTTCCGCAATTAAAACTCTTGTGTATAGGTATATTCAACAACAAAGCAAGAAGTTGTGAAGAAACTGACCCATTTCCAGGTGAGTGGTTGGAATTGTGCTAAATTTCATTGAGCTTGATGAATTTAAGATCAGGAAGATACATTGTTAGAGACAAGAAGGTGACAAGTGACCAGGGTAGCTTAGTGTCCACCGAAGAGAGTGTAACTCAGGCAAGGTTAGATCCACTAGCACCAATTATTGAGGAAGGTAGTGATACTGACACTTCGTCAGACAAATCTTTCTTCATGATGGATAGTCAACAGCCAGGAGGTTTCACCTATGATGCACCTATGCGAGGAAGCACCTCCCAAAATCCTTTGAATGATTCCAGGCTTACGGTGATCTTCTTAGAGGGAACAAACTCAAGAGGAGTCCTAGTCTATTCTGACTACCGAGGCTGCAAGTGCATTTGTATCGAAGAGAGGCCAGCACAAAGATTGGAGATAATCAGCGTGTATGATGATGGAGATAGATTCCGAGACGAAAAGGGAAACCACTATTTAATAGTTAGCAACCCTGAAGATTACAACAGATATGGAGATAACGTGGCTAAAGGAGAAATGGTTTCAGAAACTCAAGAGCCTCCACCAAACATTGATCGACACGGAGCTATTTTTATGTACGATAAGAGAACAATCAGGATTCCAACTTATAACGAGAATGTGGGAATCTACAAACACGAGAGCGAGGGTATTGTCTCTTACTTTCGCAGCAAAGAACCATACGTAAATGAACTAAGCAAAGACAAGGTTCTTTACTTATTCTCTTATGAAACTGCTACGGGAAAGGGCATAGTTTTTGTTGATAAATACGGGAGAGAATACCAAAGTATTCTCCCAGGGAAGTAGAAAGAGTAACAGGTTTAGGAAAATCAGCATATGCCCCTGAGGAAATGCCGAGAGCCGTCCACACCCCAAGCAAGTCAACGAATCCATTTTCAGATGAGTATGACACTACATCACATTCCACCAGACAGCAAGTATTCAACAACCAAGACCAACCAACAAACCAGCCATCATTGTACGCATGGCTTCGACAGAGCACGAAAATGAAACCAGACCGAAACCGAGATGGTTATCAAGCCGCACGAGGGCTCAGGGATTTGCAAGAACCACCACACTATTCAAGGTATCAAGCTGAGAGTAAGCCAAAGACACAAGGGTCGACCGAGCTTGGAGGACCACCCATGGAACGAGTTCAAAGAGAAGAACCACCTCCAGCGAGAACCGTTATGAATTATGGCTTAGGAGCACCGTTGGGCTAGGAACCAGCCTATTACAAAAGGCCTGAGGAGGTGTATAGACTTGGACGGGGTGATCCAATTATGAGGTTTGTAGACCATCACAGAATTAGACCTTCTCAAGTGCAAAAAAGTGTAAATAAGAAATACACAGGAAACAGAGACCCAAGAGATCATGTAGCAGCCTTTGTGCGTGTAATAAGAGCCGAAGAGGTGTTAGACTTTCCTACCCAATTTGCAGGGTTTGGACTAACCCTAGAGGATGATGCTGCAACTTGGTTTGACTCTATGGAGCGTAGAGACTTCGAGTCAATGGAGGAAGTGTTTGACGAGTTTATTGAGAAATTCTTTCAAAGGGGAGTAGCTCATAATACTGTCTCACAAATCCATAAATTCATACAAAAAGATGGAGAATCTGTACGAAAGGTAGCCCTAAGATTAAAAAGATATGTTAAGTTCTGTCCTGTCAAAGAACTACCAACTCAGTCCAGACTTATGCTGATATTCATCCAAGGACTAAGGAATGCAGATCTCCAGAAAGACTTACATATGAAGAGGAGCACGACGTTGAATGAGTTGACCAAGGAGGCTCTGTACCTTGTGGACAATTGTGCGGTCTACAAAGAAGGGTAGTTCAAGGACCTTGATGACGATTCATCTTCACGGCAAAGTGGGAGCAAGTCTTCCAAGACAACACTGAAAGGAGAAATAGTGGTAAACCAGGAGCAGCTCGTAGATGAAGTATTAAAAAAGATCAACTTGTATGCCAAACCCCAGGCTAAACAGCCCAAGTGGTGTGCTAATGAACAAAAATGGACAAACCATGGGACCGAGGAATGTTACTATAACAAGGGATATGTGAGGGAGAGACTTTACGCTCCCCAAGCTCCTGTAGCTGCCCCTCAAGTTCCACCGATGCCTAGATATCAAGCAGGAAACTTACCAGGACCTGTAGGACAACAACCACCCCTACCAGGTTTACGACCAGTTGGTATAAGATACACACCAACGGTAACTGAATTAGAAGAAAAGGCTTTGGTGCCTATGCATGCATATTATGAAGATCTCAATGGATATGCGGCAAACTGTGTCTATTATCCACCGGAAGAACCCGCCACACCAGAACCATGGAGCATAATAGGGAATCAAGGACCTCCAACTGCTGCACAGGCATCAGGAGAAGGAAGATATAGCTTAGATGAACGAACATTGTTGCTCATAGCCAATGGAGGCATGGGCGGACAGAGACAGGCTTACCAGCAACGAGGGGCTCAAGGAGCACCTCAACAACCCAAGGGCCCCTGTTAAAAGTGTGGCGGAGACCATTGGCTGAGAGACTGTCCTCATGATGAAATCATTAGAGTCAATGCATATTGCCTAGAATGTGGAATTACTCATTTGATTCCCGACTACCCTAAAAACCCGAGCAAAGGAGCAAAAACCACCTTGAACCTGTTGGAAACAGTACCTTCCAGTGGAGTATCGGAAAATGAAACAATCATACCTGTTTAGGCGGTAACACGGGCCCAACGAAAAATCAGAGAAGCACTTGGAAAGCGAGAAAGGTGCATAGGAAAGCCAGGAAAGAACGAGAGCAAACAGCCCTATCTGATGAGTTGAAACATACAAAGAACAGATTGGAGGGGTTAGAAGATCTAGCTAGCTTAAGCTCACACACCACAGCAGCCATAGCACCTAAGGAAATAGCAGAGCCCAAAAGTGCAGGATCAGGAGGATCTGTACTGGCAGACAAGGTAAACGAGCAGCTGGATGCGCTTCTAAAAGCTTATGAAGCTCGACTTAAAAAAAACCAAACCCAGGAGCAAAGGTGGATGACTTATCCATATGCGGAAATAGAAAAACAAAGGTTGTATATGTGTAGAAAGATGATTGAGATGGCTCAATCATTGATGGAAGACCCGTTGGGTAAACCGGTAAATTGCCATGATGCACCAACTCCAACCAACATTAGAGAAGCATGAAAAAACTAAGGAAAGACTCACTAGTGATTATGAGTCCAGAGGAGAGCCTATCATAGTGCCAAATACCACCGATGAGGCAAGTGACGGGGTCCATCCTAAAATATTGGCAGAAATGGAAAAGGACGGTAATGGTCTAGATGATCTGTGGAAGGAAATCCGAGAGGCCAACGAGGCTAATAGGATGAATGACCACATGAATAGCATGAGAAAAGTAAAGAACGTGATCTTACCTCCTATTGAAGAATTTGAGGCAAGATCACAAATGAACTTTGAGATACATTCACAAGGGGGAGACCAAGGATCTATTAGTTCGAGGCACAGCCAACCAGACTCTTTGAGAACTTTACCCTCTTACCTAGGAGAATATGAAGCTAAGTCGGAAGTGAGAGCACTCCCATCTCAAAGACTTTCTTCTAACAAGGTGATGGATTCACAAGGATTGATTGAGTTGTTATCCACCCCGGTGGCATGAACAATCACGTTGGCAGAACTCCTAAGGTTAAGGCCAAACATGTGGACCACAGTAGGAAAATACCTAGAAAAATTTGGAGTGAAAGACCCCACCTTGAAACTACAAGAAGGAATCAGGGAGTTGGACAAGCCTAACCTAAACACTAGGCCGGTACCATTGAATAAGTTTGGAGAATATTGTGAGGGAGAAGACGGAAACACGACACTCTTGGTAGAATTCCAAGGAGTAGTTTCCAAAGCTATTCTTGACAGTGGAGCGGGAGTTACTATCGCCACCAAGGAAATCGGGAAAAAATGGGGAAAACCAGCTCTGAGGGCTACCAGGATGAAGCTGCAGTTGGCAGATGGGTTCATGGAGAAGCCTCTCGGACTCTTGGAAAAAGTAATTGTCACTTCGTGCGGGATCGAGTATGAGCATACATTTGCAATAGTCGATTTCCACAAAAAGAACAATTATGAGATAATCTTGGGATGCCCATTCATGAGACAATTGAAGATGGTCCAAGATTGGGGCTATGACCACATATACCTCAGACATGGTGAGACGACAACAAAAATACACCTAAAAGATCATAGTTACAAAGATGTAAACCAAACACCTGTGGAAGAATTTGATTCGGCTACAGTAGCAGGATCAGAACTACCAGCATGGTTAGGGCAACCAAAAGAGCTATGGATGTGCGGAGCTTCACATTGTTGAAGCTTAAGAAAAGAGGAATGCGTCTTAGAAAGAGCAATTGAGGACAAAGAGTATATTCCAGAACCTTTCCCTGAAGATGCCTTGGAGCCTCTAGAATGGGAACACATACTAGCAAAATTAGATGTCTGTACCATTACTGACAGTCCAACAACAAAATTTTGCGATAAGGATGGCTACGATGTGCTACCCTATTACATGGTAAGCGTTGTGCCAAAGAAAGAGACGGTAGAACCTCCAGAACAAGAAGAGTTTTACAACTCCTCTGAACAATTGGAAGTAAATGATGAGGCAGATAATGAGTGTTCAAACACCTCAAGTGAGTGTGGGAATGAAGCCCAGAATATCAAGTTTTATGATTTTGCTAATCAACACCTTAGACGCCAAGAACGCTATAGGAGGAAAAGAGCCGGAAGGCAAGCGAGAGAGAACTTGATGCCCAGGATAAAAGGTAAAACTCACTATTTGATGCTTGTAAAAGTAGAGGATTGTGTGAAAGATCAAATATCAAGGAAATTCTCAGAAAATCAAAAAGAATGAACACGAGAAGAAATAAAACAAGAAAGAAAAGCTAGAACCGAAACAAAATCAGAAAAAGAACCAACAAAAGACCACGAGTGGACCAAACTGGAGCGTAAACAGAAATACCAAGAACCGAAAAGGTCTTTAAGAGAGATATGGACTACTGAAGAAGATAGTGATGGTAAAGGGGAGTCAGAACAGGGCAACATGAACGTACCACCACACTATAGGAAATTTACTATCCAAGATAGAAAAATCATCATGACACCACCAATCAGGGAGAGAACCAACCAAGAATCTTATGATGGGCCTGAAAATGCAAAAAGAATAGACCTCGCAGAACCAGGTGAAAAGCCTCAGCCCGTCTATATAGCTAACGATTTACAGCCTGAGAAGGAAGTGCAGCTAACACAACTTCTCACGAAATATAAGGATGTGTTCGCCTGGTCCTATAAAGACCTCAAAGGAGTTGATCCATTGATATGCCAACATACAATTCCTTTAAAATCGGATGCAAAACCTAGCAAACAACGTCCTTATACATATAATGATACATTTGCCAAACGAATCAAGGAAGAGATTGATAAACTGATGGAAGTAGAGTTTATCTATGAAATAGAACATACAGATTGGGTTTCACCCATTGTGGTAGTTCCCAAGAAGAACAGAAAAGTGCGGGTGTGTGTAAACCTCAAAAAGGTGAATGCAGCAACCATAAGAGATAATTATCCCTTGCCAATTACAGAACATGTCCTTGAGCGAGTGGCCGGGAAACGGGCTTATTCCTTTCTGGATGGGTTTTCAAGATACAACCAACTAGCAATAGCAAGGGAGGATCAACATAAAACAACGTTTGCAACAAAATGGGGGATTTATGCATATCGAGTTATGCCATTTGGCTTAACAAATGCACCAGCCACTTTCCAGAGGTTAATGACTCACGCTTTCAAGGAATACCTAAGGATATTCTTAGAAATTTACATGGATGACCTGCGTGTACACTCTCTTCTGCGAGAGGAACATATTGACCATCTGCAAAAGGTCTTTGAAAAGTGCATAACATATTGAATCTGTCTAAACCCGGAAAAGTGTGTATTTATGGTTAAGCAAGGATGAATCTTAGAACACATTGTCTCAAGAAACGGCATAACCACAGACCTAGACAAAGTCAAAGTCATAGTAGACCTGCCCAGGCCTACTAATGCGAAACAAGTTCAATCCTTCATGGGGCACTGCGGATATTATCGAAGATTCATATACATGTATGCGGTTATTGCACAACCTCTGTATCGTTTGCTAGTCATTTCGAATGGACCAATGAGTGTGAAACTTCATTTCAAAGGCTGAAAGAAAACCTTATATCCGCACCTGTATTAAAGGCACCAGATTGGGAAAAGATATTTCATGTGCACATAGATGCTTCAGCATATGCCATTGGAAGTATTATATCATTGTGGCTATGGACTATCTCACAAAATGGGTCGAGGCCAAAGCAACACAAAAAGCTGATGCACGCGCCACAGCTCAATTTTTGTATGAGAATGTTTTTGTACGTTACGGGTTACCAATAGAAATTTTCAGTGACCGTGGAACACACTTCCTCAATGAAGTCATTGAATATCTACTAGAGGAATTCATGGTCAGACATAGGAAATCAACACCATACCATCCACAGGCCAATGGGCAAGCGGAGGCCATGAGTAAAACACTATGCACGGTTCTCACTAAAATAGTGTCAGAATCAAGAACCGATTGGAATCAACAGCTACACTCAACACTATGGGCATACAAGGTAGCTTACAAAACCTCAATAGGAACAACACCACATAACATGGTGTTTGGGCTAAATGCTATACTACCCATAGAGTTTTTAATCCCAACTCTACGAGTACCAACAAGCTTGGAATGGACAGGGCATGAACTCTCTTCAAGAATTAATGATCTTGAAAGGCTAGATGAACTCCGCTTACGAGCTGTCGCTTCGATCTATGCTAAAAAGAGAAGACAAAAGGAATTTTTTGACAAACATGTGTGAACCAAAGAGTTCAAAACAGGTGATTACGTACTTGTTCATACCTTGAAGCAACATGCCAAGAAACTAAAAAAGCGAGGGATGGGACCATTTGTGATTCATGATCCATCACAAAGTGGAGCTGTCAAGCTTGCTACATTAGTAGGTGAAGAAATGCCAAACTGGATTAGTGGGTGTCGACTGAGGAGATATCATCTACCACTCACACAAGAGATGCTCCAACAAATTCACCAAGGGAAGCAAAGAATGAAGGAAAAACACAAAGTACGAGAGGAAGCTCAAGCCGAAGCACAAGAACGCATTGCAAAAAGACGGCTTCTGCGACAACAACAACAGAGTAAACCACCATTGAGAATCAATGCCATTCGACTGATGAACTTGGAGAAGGAAACAGTAGAGCCAATAATTACAGTCAAGGTGGGCAACAATCAAGTTGAATCAACAGCCTTGCTCGATTCGGGTGCTCAAGCAAATTTGATCTCTTACGGATTATACCAACAACTCCAAGTCACAGATCAACTTCATCCTACTCAACAAGTGCTAGAAAGTAGCACATCACACGCATTGAAAACATTAGGATGGACTATATTGCATGTACAGCTACATCAATATATTTACCCACACAAATTCTATGTGGTGATAGACGAAAGCACACAACAACCAATGATGCTAGGGCAACCTTGGCAAAAAGCATACAATGTCCAGATAGAATGGAAAGCAGAGGCGGTCAAAATTCAGTACGAACATGAACAACAGGTAACAGATTTTGCTGAGAAGTACCATCATGATCAACTGCAAGCCATGCAAACACTGGCAATAAAGACAAAAGAACAAATACCATCAAAGAACAACATGAAACCTAAGACCGACAACCAGGTCAAGGCCAACCATGCTAACAGCTGAAGTCACCGGCTACACTGCAAAAATCTAGGCTACCAAAACAAGGTAAACAAGTATGGATGCGGAAGGATATAAAGGCCATGGCGGGAAGGAAACAATGTAACAACCGGATTCCAACAAAGCAGACGGTGCAACCCAAAACCAAGGTATCCAAGCAGATATGGATCCCAAAGAAAATGCTTAGCCATAACCCAAATTTCACTCACATTTGGATACCAAAGCAAAAGCCAAAGGAAATACTTACGGTACAAGCAACAATAGAAAGAAGACATCTGCAGGTCAACAAGGAGAATCGATATATGTGGATGCCGATAACAGACAAACCAGTGGCAAACAAGAAAGTGCCAAACCATCTACAAAAGTTGGCAGCACCAAACTACCAATGGAAAGCCAATGCCATAAGGCCCATAGCTATCACATCCAGGCCATCTCTATCCTCAGATACAGATACGACTCCAACAATAGTGTCGGCAAAGCACTTGACTCTTACCAAAAAGACAATTAAACAGAGAGCAGTAGAATTATAGCTGCTACTTGCAAAGAAAGCAGGAAGCCTCGACGGCGAATGCCAATAAGCATCTTGCTTATTCCCTTCTCTTGCACAACATTAATTTTTCCATGCATTGACCGAGTGTAACAAGACTTGATTTCGAGGTGTTTCAGTAATAAATTTTGTTTTCTAGAAAGTTTTTGTCATTTTAAAGTTAGTCCACTGTGTAGAAGGATGTGTGGATTGTTTTCGTCCGATAAATTTTTTTGATCCGGAAGGCACTTTCTGGGGCATTTTTGAAGGCGTTAACGTGGGATTTTGAAAAAGTGATGTATGAAGCGATTGAAGCCTGCGTTATAAGGAACAACTTTGGTTCTTTGAGTCTTTAGAGATTTTGATGTTTTGATGCTCGTTGAAGGCCAAAGATTAAGAAAAAAGTTGGATTTGCTGTTTTTGCATCGTTTTTGTAGAAAATGCTGTTTTGCAGGTTGATTTTCAGCAAATCGGAGTAGGCTATGGAAATTTTCCATCACATAGCCGTCGAAGAGCGCAGCGAGGGCAACAAGATTGTATGAGACGGACTTGGGCTGTTTTGGCTCCGTTTGGGAGTTATGTTCAGTTGAAGACAGCTGAAAAATTGTGGACTTAAAAAAAAAAAAAAAAAACCTAACCTCTACGAATCGCTTCGTGATCACGTTTTTTTACCTTGTTCTCGCGGGTATATTGGCGCGCAAGTCGAGTCGACCGAGCGCCAAAAATAGAAAAGCGGCTATTTTAAGAGGTCGCAGGCTTTTTGGAGGAGAATAGAAGGACGGGTGGTGCGTTTTGGGGGGGATTCACCATTCTCTCTTCTGCGAGTGCGAGTGCGAGTGCGAGTGAGAGTGAGAGTGCGAGTGCGAGTGCGAGTGCGAGTGAGACGCTGCATGCAAGCGAATTGAAGCTCGGGGGTGGTCGGGAGGTTCGAGCTCCGTACAACGGAGTGCGCCCATATATATATTCAATTGCTCCTCTGTTGTATCAAACACTATCAATACAAAGATTTCTTCCTCTGTTTTGCTGTCTATCTCTATTATTCGGTTCCCGTGACACCGAGTATGCATAAAATATGGCCACATTAATTGGCCAGGCATTAGCACAACTTTTTCAACCTATGCATGGCACATACTCCAAGGCGAAACCTTGTCGTCCGCGAGGACTCCGACTAGGAGGAGGGGAGGCATTCTCAATGCGGAACCAATAACAGAAACAACAAAAAAAAAGAGGCATGATTTTCGACTATTTTAAGGGTTAACGTTTGATTGCGAAATTTTCTGGAGTAACCCAAGTATATATGCCCTTATACAGCATGAAGCTACAGGTATATGGGGCTAAACGCCTAATCAAGCCCCTAGGTGTGTGTATATAAGTAGAAATAGCCATTTTTCCAGGTAAAATATTAGTAAAACGGAGAAATCCGGCCATAAAAATTGCATGTGAGTGTATATAATGTGTTGCGGTGATGTTTGTGATCTATTATGAATTTTGGGGATTTTTTGGGTTTGATTTTCTATTTTCCTTTTAATTTTGCTAAGTTTTGGCAGAAAAACTTCAAAAATACAAAAAACAGGTGAAAAAAAATCGTAACGAAAAACAAAAAATATGGGGATGACCAGTGACTAAAGAACAACCTATGGTACAGTAGGGGTGCAATTATGAGACTGGAGCGGAAAGCGTGTTTTTGCCAGGTTCTGACCGAAATGTCAAATTTCTGGTAAACAGAGCAAATGGAGTCCAAATCAAGATATTTTTGATCCTAAACTGCATCTTGCAGAAAGATAGGAACACATGTCAAATTTCATGAAAAATGGTTCGGGGACTTTCATTATAAGAATTTTTCACCCCATTTTTAGCTCATTCTCACTATCGACTTTGTGGAGAGAGCTTCTGCCACCTAGAGCGGATCGACCTTCCAACAGATTCTACGATGCGCACGTCTACCCGACCAACTCCAGACATGAGAGGTAGGCTCACCACCTTGAGCTTTTTGCGCATGTTTGTCATTCTGTCGCGAAAACTAGCGTATAGGTCACATACAAAGCGAGCGCTAGAGACCTGCAAGTAGAAACGGTGGCCTAACGGCTAACCCGAAAGCAACAAGACTTCATCAGCAGCTTACCCTAGTCTAGGAGACCAGTCCTGGATAGCCAAAGGCAGTGAGAAACCATCGGGAAAAACCCTAACTCCGAGAAACCCGCAAGAGGCCACCAAATGGGAAATCAGCGAAACGGCGACCAAATGCTACCAAAATTTATGGGTAGGAGCATCTCGACATGCTCGACAAGCCCATATGACCCGCATGACCAAAAAGTGACCCAAAGCGGCACTAAACCTCAGAAATGGCATCAGACACACAAAGCGTCAAAATGCACTTGTGGCCAACCCGCAAGTCCGTTTGCCACCAAACTTCACGAGCGGCTTTCCTAGACCATCAACAACCAAGTCCTATGATGGTAGACCACCACAAATTATCAAAGATATGTAAACGCCACCACGGGTCCTTCTAGAGCTACAAATTGCCAAATGGAGCTCCGGTGAAGCCAAAGTCAACAAAAACCATACGGTAAGGATCCCCAAGGGATTGGGAAGCTATGGAGACCAACATTGAGGAATTTCATCGCCAAAAAGCACTCCAAAAGTTAGAAAACGGCTCGCAGGCTCTGAAGTCCACACAGGGAGTTATACTCTATCCATTTGACTTTTTTATTGAAATTAGGCTAAAAAGGGACTTAGAAGGGCAAAAGGCAAGCACTGGGAGCACTAACACTAGAAAAATCATCAGGAGACATCCTATGCGTAGGATGTCTCAAGGGCCTTTTTTGGCACAAAACCCAACAATTCTTGTCATGCACATGTTCTGAATGACAGTTACACCAAGTTTCATCACATTTGGATCAGATTTGACCTCATATGCATGGAAAAACGCAAAGTTAGGGCATAAAGGCACTAATGGGCCATTGACCGTACACCAAGTTTCATCACATTTGGATCAGATTTGACCTCATATGCATGGAAAAATGCAAAGTTAGGGCATAAAGGCACTAAAGGGCCATTGACCTACCAAATATTGTCCAAATCTCATGAAACCTGCACAACACATTCACATACACATCAGCTAACTTTCTATGTGGTAAGGGAGTAAAAATGAGGAATAAGACATCCTACGCGTAGGATGTCTAATGGACCTTTTTGGCATGGAAGAAAAGTTTTGTCATTCTAGATTTGATTACCTCATCAGCAAGAGCCCATATGTCAAGTTTGAAGCCATTCTAATCACTTTTGACCCCCAACACCTTCAAGAAACACTTTTTGAGCCCAAAAACACCTCACAGAGCCCTACAGGCATCAAATCTTATCCAAATGCAAATCGAAGAACATGGCCATGTTCCATAGGCCAAGGACAACCCACAGAACAAGTTTCATGCAATTCTGATGAAATAGACATCCTATGCGTAGGATGTCTTAAGCTTGAATTTAGCCTTCTGTGCAAGAAATGACATCATAGGAGCCAATACCATGATGCATTGAGCCCATACACCAAATTTCAACCCATTTGGTTAGCAATTGCTACCCATGATAGACAATCTACCCAACCTGTGACCTAAAGCCTAAATCAGCCCAAAAATCCACTTTTTGACATTCAAATTCAAATCCAAGCTTATAACCATGTTCCATGAGCCTTACACTACCTACATGTCAAGTATGAACCAATTCTGAAGAAAAAGACATCCTACGCGTAGGACGTCTAGATGGATTTTTTTGGCCAGATTTGCACTGTGAGCACATGCACAGCTTCACAAGTTCCTTTTGAGCTATAATTTCAATTTTCAAGTCATTTGGATAAGTAAAACTCAGTTTAGCAGCTGATATGGAAAAAACGCTAACTTTTGATTGCTCAGTGCAACAGGATCTATGGCAGCCTCGAAGTCACCGGCAAAGAAGAAGAGAATGACAATCAAAGATTATCTGGACGAGGTGGAACCTTTTGTCATTCCAGAGGGAACACTAAAGCCCACCAGCACCTGGATACAGGAAGATCTGTTAGAGTCAAATGACCTAAAGATCTACCAGAGGGTGTTCAAAGACAATGAAGGCAATGTAATAGAGCTTCCAATGCTGCCAAGAGAGCTCAATGAATTTGTCCGAAGCAAAATGGCCGGCTACTTGGAGAAAATTGACCTCCATAACTATTTCGAAGCAATACCAGCAGGAGTGGATGTCAAAAGAGTATGGGAGTTTGTAACAAGCATCAAAGAGGATGGAGTGGCCAAAGTAACAGATTTTCACGGCAGACCCGATACAGAGATCATTATCACGGAGCGGGTTGTAGCCCATGCACTAGATCTTTCCAATCAGGGAGACAGTGTGACAAAGAGAAGGGATGAAGTCAAGGTGTACAAAGAGAAAAAGGCTAATTACACCTTCGAAGACATCGCCAACCCAAAGGTGGCGATCATGAGCCAATTGTACAAGCAGTACTTCCACATGTGCACGAAGAGGCCACAGAAGTACAGGATGCCGCCAGGTGCAATTGCCACAACGTTTACTTGGGCAATGACAAAAGGCACCCCAAAGATAATCAACTATGCGGCATACATACATGATAGCTTGGTAAAAATGGGAAACAAAAAGCCAACCTACATAGTGCCAGGAGAAATGATAACCAAGGTAATTTATGGAGCACTACACGCCAAGGGAAGGTGGCCTGACCCCCCATCTCAGAATGACTGGTTAAGGGTAAAGGAAGACAAAGAAGACGAGCCACAACGAGCACCAAGGGTGGCTACAAGGTTGAAGAGACGACTAGAGCCAGTGGCAGAGGAGCAACCTGAGTAGAAGAAAGGAAAAAAGGAATCTGCTCAAGTGTCGGCCAAAGAGACAAGATCACAAAAAGCGGCTAGACTCGAGAGGCTGATGGAGAGTTTCCGAGCAGAAAGAGCTCTCAAGGGTGATTTAAACAAATTATGGAAGCCATCTCTCGAGTCTATGTCCGGATCCTCCAGAAGAGTGCAGAGGGACCGCTTCAAAGACTATATCAAGAATTTCGAGATTCTTGATGCTGCAGCAGAAAACATTCCCCATGTCCCTTTCACCGAGGAAGAAGTGTAGCAGATAAGGCAGACATTGCTAGATGAACAAGAAAACCAAGAAAGGGAAAGAAAAACGAAAGCAGATAGAGACTTTAAGGGCAAACCTGCAGCTTTACCAGATAGCCCTAAACCCAGCCCACAGCCATCACCACCACCATCACCACCTCCTAGCAGCCCTCCACCAGAAGATAGGGAGGCTGGGGACAATCAAGAAGAACACCAGGCTGAGCAGCAAGAGCAAAGGCCAGAACGTGAGCCCGAAGAAGAGACCAAGCCTGCGTCTGAACAAAAAGAGCTCGAGGAGGCATATTATGCATTTTTGGACATGCTAGCTGTAGGTTATACAAGGGAAGAAGCCGCCACAGTCGCATTCGACTTGGCGAGAACAAAGCATAAAGAACAGATGCCAGGCATTCGGCTAGTCGAGCTAAAGGAAATTGCTACCGACACGGTAGACCTGCACCCGCCCTCGAATGATTGGGACATGGTGATGACAATGCTAGCTGGAATAAGAGCACAATCGGTGGCATCAGACGAAGAATTAATAACTCTAAAGGCCACCGAAGAAAAAACTAAGATGGAAAGAGATATTCTGCAGGCACAAAGCCAAGGACAAAAAGAAAGAGAAGCTCCACGCCAGCTTGGCCATGGCTCTACAAAACTGCCAAGCAAAGGAAGAAGCAAATGAGGCAGCAGCAAAAAGATTGCAAGCAGCTGAAGAAGAGTGTCTGCAACTCAGCAAGTCATTGCGGATGCCGAAAAAGAACGGGATAATCTGACACTCCAACTAGTAGAGGAAACTAAAGAAGTAGAGGCCATGAGGAATGCAAAGGAAAAGGCAGAGATAGAACAAATAGCAAGCCTGGATGAAGTCCTTGAGCTCAAGGACCAATTAAAAGTCAAAGACCACACCATCCAGAGGCTGCGAGCATCACCTGCGAGGGTTAGAGCTACAAGCTCAACTCAAATCATTTCTGAGAGTCAAATATATGAGGAGCAGATGCAAGAACTCCAGAAGGAGTTGAATCTCGAGAAGAAACAGAGGTTGATGATGGCTGGAGGTTCTATCGCAATGCAAACCAGACTGGAGGACAACCGAAAAGCCCTACAAGAAGAATTGGAGAGCATAAAGATAAAGCTCGAGGAGGCTGAAAAGGTAAATGCTGAACTCAATGACCTCCTCGTGACTATGGGCGGAGAAGCTGAAGCGGAAAAGCAGACACTCCCCAAGCAAATAGAGGAATTGAAAGGCCGGCAACAAGCAGAAGTAGAGAGCTCAGGGCCACCTGCCAATGAGGGCATCGACCTCGACAATGTGGCAGATCCTGTGGACACACCCATGCCAGAGGAAAGCATAGCAGGCTCCTCTCAAGAGCTCCAGGATCTAACACAAGAAGAGGAGGAAAAATTGCGTAAAGCAATAGAGGCAGAGCTCAGAGAAAGCACAAAGGAAGCCTTAGAATGGAAACAGAGGGTTTTGAAATCTATGACAATTCAGAAAATCGACACCAGCAATCTCAGGCGTGAATGGCTTCAACCCTCTCTCCCATATCCATTGCTGAAGTATGAGGCATCAACAATAAACAGGAAAATCAGTGAAGAGCCAACGGTCCCTCTCTACAACGCAGACACCTCAAGGCTAGAAGGAGTAAAGTTAATAGTGGATTCTCAGCCAAAGTGGAGGAAGGCTTGGCTTACCAAGTACCCGCAATACCTAATACACTTGGTAGAGGCACCAAAACACATCAGAGATAACCTTAGCTTCTGTTCTCTACCAAGGGTTAGGACGAGGAAAGCACAAGAAATCTTACAAAGAAGCCAACCCACTTGGCTCAGCTACCCAAAGCTACCAGGCGTGAAGGCAGGTGAGAGAATAAGTGTACAATACATGGTGAAAACCCTAACGGGCGCCATAAAGTTGTTCACTGGCTCACCTGACCTTACATGTATTATGATGAGAAAGATCTGCAGAACCATCCTTGCAGTGTTTGAGACCTTCAAACTAGGACAGGTGACTGACAGCATATTCTTCTTCCAGGACACATACAGATCTGCTTATGATATGTCCGGTCAGCCTTCCAAGGAGGTGATACATGCGTTGTATCAAAGAATTATGTTTCTCCCATACTATCACCTCCATGCATTTGAAGAAGCATTCTACACGCGGTTCTTCACCATGCATACAGATATCTTCAGCCCAACAATGCTAAATCTACATGCACGGTACCAATCACTGCTAAAGATGCGGGAGACTCTAAGATGAAGCAAAGGTTCAAGGCCATGTCGGGGATGACATGAATAAGGAGGGGGGGGGATGTTAGAAGCTGGACACACTCCATAGCATCTAACTACTCGGCGGACTATTATTTTCTATAATTATTCATTCGTTAAAGAAAACCTGATTTTTCACCTTGTAAATATTAGAACTTACAGAAGTTTCCAGCTTGTATCCCAGTTTTGATAGTTAGATGGAGTAGATGGTTGATTGTGGAACTTTAGGGTTTCAGAAGTTGTAAGGTATATATACCACTTTTTGACCTTAATAAAAAACTTCTTGTCATTTTAAACAAGTTTTAAGTCTGTGAGTGACCGTGCTGTGTACGTGAGAGAGAGTGTGAGCTTCGTCTTGATGCTACGTGTGCTACGGTGGTCGGAATCGAGTGCGGAGAAGTGCAGCGTGTTGCCCCCGACTAGAGCTACAAGCCGATACCAACATTGCGCGTGTACCGTCCGGCTTTGGGAGCTCCTTCTACGAGCTTCATCGGTTGTTTGGGTGAGCATATGTTATTTGATTTCGCATTGCAGCATATCCACGCGTTCACATTGAGTAGAGCTACACATTAGGCACTTCAGATTTCGAAAACGAAGACCTGCAGATTTCGGCCAGACATCCTACGTGTTTCTGCACTGGGTGTTTGGGTCGTGATTTTGGTTCATAGACCTTAGGGAGAGCAGCCTATAGGTATTAGTAGGGTCTCCTTCAAGTTCTATGGTGTTTCGAAAGTGTTTGATGGGTGTTCGGCTCTAGCAAGCGTTGTAGGAAGAATCCTCTTTTGCACTTTTGAAGACTGTGACTTAGACAAGTGGTAGGGACCTCTTTAGGAATTAGTTAGGAGTCGGTCGAGTGTAGGTTGACACCTTATGCTTGCTTCCACGCGCCTGCGGGTCGAGCTTTGTCCTTAGCTGACATTACTTGTTAGGTGAGTTCTCGTTGTGCTGACGTCCGTCACGGCGTATCCGTCCAACATGTGCAAACGGTGATTTGTCTGTGAACTGTGAGTTTTTTCGGTGAATTGTAGTGGTTAGGGGTGATGTGTGTATCATGGGCTATAGAGAGGTGTGTTGACTGTGTACTAGATGTATTCCCCATTCCCCATTTGCAATGCAACAGAAGAGAGATTGATGAATAAGAAAAATATATAGTACGTAGAGTGAATAGATGAAATAAAAAAATCTATAGATAATGATTATAAGAAGAGCATAGCTCATTTCATAAGCTCCCGCAAGCTATCTCAATCTCAATCTCAATCTTGTGCACAATTTATATGTCAATCACACCCTCACTCTCAATTGTAATCGCAATATCAACCTTTGGATGGCGATGCCAATCATAATCCAGGTCACAAAATGATCACAATCTTAATATAATTTAACCTTGCACAGATCCCGTTTCACTTTGTTAAGTAGATATCGGATTGGTTTTTTCAATGTGTACAAAATAGCCAAAACAACACACTCGTGCAACCAATTCAACATGATAATAAAATTATAAAACATAATTTTGTACCATCATAAAAGAGTACAATCACTTATTGGTTGGATTTAAAAGAAAAGATATTACCTGTGTATATCTGTTTGTAAGCTTACTTGTTGCTACTTACAGGATATCCTATTGCAGCTGAGAATTTGTTTCCGCCATAACTTTGTCATACAAACTCTTAATATAGACTTTTAGGTACTCAAAACGAAGGGAACAGATTCGATATACAAGTTTGAACAAACAAAATTGCAAAAAATCTCTTATTTTGGCTACAAATGTAACTTTTAGGTCGCAACTCATAAAAGCTATTTCTGGATCTTCACAATTTTTGAACTGATTTTAAGCTTTCCATGTGTTCTAAGCTAAAACATGTGAAAATAAATCACTAATATTGATAAAAACTTCATTTTTGACAACGTTTTTATACTATTGTTTATAGGCAGACTGTTAGAGCTATATATGGCTCACTCTACTCAACTTGGTCTCACCTATATATTTGTATCTTGTCCTCAATATGAATCAGTCTTTGGGAGCGTATATGGTGTGTCTCTTGTCTCGTCTCTCTCTCTTTCTCTCTACATCTCAACATGGTATCAGAGCGGTAACGATCACGCGCCGATTCAATTCATGGTGACAAAACAGTATGTGTATGCGATTCGCATGTAAGATTCAAAATTGCTACAAATTTTATTTTTGAGAGTTGATTCTTGTTAATTGTGGTTGTTTTGTGTTAAGAAGAATATGATTAGTGTTTTGTGTAGTGTTTATTGCTAATCAATCTGATCGTTGGTCATGTTTTCTTGTTGATGACACCTTGAACTTCATCTCAATTTTTGGGGGTCTTCTGCTCAAAATTTAGAGAAATGGGAAAAGTGCAATGGAATTATTCATCCAAAACTTGTTCGTCTCCTCGAGCTCTTTGATTTGAGTTCTAGGTTTGCGTCAATCGGAGTTCGCAGCAGAAAGTTATGCTATTTTTACCGCAATTGAGCTTGACGTAGCTTTCTTCATCGTGAAGCGTCCGCGATCGTTTTTCTAATTTTGGCGTTAAATTTTTCGAGAGAATTTAGCTTTTTGCTATTCGTATTGTGGCCGTAAATCTTGCGTCTCACGTCACTCTATTTTGAGGACTCTTTTATTATTAACGTCTCCTTTACACAGCCTTTTTTTTGGGTGACATCTCTCACATCTTTGGACGTTCCTTGAGCATCCTTCTTGTGTTTATCGTTGACAGAACGCAGTCCTCATATTTCTCTCATTCTCAATTGCGGCCTTCACCATATATGGTGTGCAGATTCTATGATCTTATCTTATACGTCTTCTCGCAGCAAGATATGGCTATGACTATTCTCGTCAACGGCTTTCCTTTTGGCCAGCGTTCTATTCTTCCTTTATAAGATGTTGTTAATTCTTGAAGGCGATGAACTGTCTGATGTTGTTCTTGGAAATCGTGTTTGTCCGCTTCAGCCTGTTGATACGGATAATCATAACGTGATTATCACTGAAGGACCTATATTTGAAGATTGGAATGTTGCCTATACGGATTGGCAATGACGTGATAAAGCAGCTCTTCGGTATATTCTTTCTGCTCTTACTGATTCTCTTCTTCTTGATATGTATGAACTGCCTACTTCCCACGACGTATGGAAGTACCTTATTGCAAACTTTCAGAAGAAATCTGTTACAAAAATACTTTATTTGAGAGGGTTGCTTAACAAGTTACAATATGAAGTTGGTACTGCCATGACGGGACATATTGAATCTTTCAAATCCATTATTAATCAACTTGCTGCTGTCGGTGATCCTGTTCCACAAAAGCAATTGATTACACTTCTCCTTGATACAGTGAAGGACTCTTCTTATGATAACATTGTTACTATTCTCTCTAATAAAGATGGTCTTGATTTCGACCAAGCTTGCATGTCTTTAATTGAATACTCTCAACGTCAAGAACGTCGTAATGCTGGTCACGATACAGCTATGATTTCACAAGAGGAGACTGAGTCACAACAGATGGAACGTGCTTTTTATGCTCGAGGGCGTCCATTTCAACGAGGAAACCGCAGAGGTGGCCGTCGTGGTAATATTTTCTCTCATCTCAAATTTCCTAATAAGCAATGTTCTTACTGCAACAGAAATGGACATACTGAAGATGATCGTTGGGCACGTCAATATGATGAAGAACACAATATTACCACGAAACAACCACGTTTATCTAGAGACTCTTCTTCTTCTTGTTGTGAATATTGTGCACGATCTGATCATCCCACTGATATGTGCTATAAGCGTCGACTCGACACAGATCGTAATAGAGCATATGCTACTGAACATCGAAACAACATTGTACCAGAAACAAGCTGCGTCCTCTGTTCAGTTGCTCCAGACAAAATACTTCATGTACGTGATGGATCACTTTTTATTGTTGATTCTGGTGCTATAGGAAATATGACATATCAGTCTAAGTGGCTCTATAACTATCATCCACTACCAGTTCAACGTGTTGTTTATCTTGGTGATGATACTACTTGTCAAGTACAGGGTATTGGAGACTTATATCTTGATACCTTATCTTTTTCCACTCGAATTTTGCGAGGAGTATTACATGTACCAGATCTTCAACGTAATCTTCTTTCAGTTGCTAGACTTGTTGATCTTGGTCTCTTTGTTGGATTCGATCATACCAAATGCCGAATTGAGAAAGATGGACAGACACTGCTCCTTAAAATGGTAATTTGTTTGAACTCTCTCTCAACGATGCTCTAGCAAATGTTGTCCTTGCTGCAGATGATCATGATTGCAAAGTATGGCATCACCGTCTTGTTCATGCTGATTTCTCAAAACTCCTTGATCTTCAACGTCGTGATCTTGTTCATGGCATGGATCTTAAAGCCCATCCCCATATGGGAATTTGTGAATTTTGTTCTCTTGGGAAACACAATCGTAAACCCTTTCCTCTTTCAAATACAACTCATTCTCATGACATATTGGATCTTGTTCATACTGATATATGTGGACCTCTACCTTCTTCGAGATCACAATATCGCTACTTCATTATTTTCATTGATGATTTATCAAGGTGTACGACTGTATTTCTACTTAGATAAAAATCCGAAGCCTTATCTGTTTTCAAACAATTCCACAAGGCTGTGGAACATCAAACTGGTCGTCGCCTTAAGAAGCTTCGTAGTGACAATGGAGGCGAATATGTTTCTCAAGAATTTGTGAGTTACTGTGCTGACAGTGGAATTCATCATGAACACACTATTCCATATTCTCCTCAACAGACCGGCGTTGCTGAACGAAAGAATCTCACTATTCTCAATGATGTAAGATGTATGCTGATTCATTCTGGCTTATCTCGTGTTTTCTGGGCTGAAGCTACTTTGACAGCAGTATTTATTCAGAATCATCTTCCTACTACTGCACCCTCTGGTAAGATACCCATCACAGCATGGCCAGGTGACATTCCTTCTGTATCCCATTTTTGAACCTTTGGATGTATTGCTTTTATTCATGTTCCCAAAGAAACACGAACAAAGCTTGATGCTCCTGGTCTAGAATTTTTTTTTATTGAATATTCTGACACTTCCAAAGGCTACAAATCCTATGACCCTTCCTCCAAGAAAGTAATTGTGAATCGTGATGCTACTTTTAACGAACAGCTTATGGGAGGCTCATGGTCCATGGATGATTCTGATGATACCAAATCATTGCTTCAGGCTTTTCCATTTCTTTCAGATGATGAAACTCTTCCTATAGAGCAACTTTCCTCTTCACAACCATCCATTCCGAATGTTTCCAATGATGATATTGATATTTTTGTTGATCTGCCTATTGATTTTGAACATGGCTCATGTCATGTTTATGATGACGATATTGTTGATAATGCTTTTTCTACTTCTAAAGATCCCGTTATTTATATTGAAGCTGTCTCCTCACCACAGAAGGATCAATGGCAAGAGGCTATGGAAGCAGAGTACGATTCTCTTATCTCTAAAGGTACATGGATGCTAATTGAATTACCTACTGGTCGTACAGCTATTAAATGTAAGTGAGTGTATAAGAGAGAAGTAACAGCAGATGGATCTTTTGACAAGTTCAAGGTGCGTTTAGTTGCAAAAGGTTACTCCCAAGTAGCTGGTGTTGATTATCAAGAGACTTTTTCACCAGTTGTTCGCATTACAAGTGTTCGCGTTTTATTGGCATTTGCTGTTCAATTTGATTTAGAAGTTCATCAAATGAATATGCGAACTGCTTTTCTTAATGGTGACTTGGAAGAGGAAATTTATATGGAACAACCAGAAGGGTTTGTTATTCCAGGTAAATAAGACCTTGTTGCTCAACTCCATAAGGCACTATATGGTCTCAAACAAGTTTCGCGAGCCTGGTATACAAAATTTGATCTTTTTCTCACCTCTAAAGGATTCATCTCTTGCTCTTCAGACCCCAACTTCTAAATAAAACGCCAAGGTAGCAGTTTTTTTATTCTTGCTCTTTATGTGGATGATACCATCCTTGTTTTCAATGATTTGGGATTTCTTCAACAAGTGAAAAATTTATTGTCTTCTGTATTTGATATGGTGGATCTTGGAGAGATTCACTCGTGTCTTGGCATTCAATTCCAACGGAACCGTACAAAAGGTATTTTATTCCTTCGATCGTCAAAGTTTATTGCAGATACTATTCAAAAATTTGGTATGGAATCTGCACATTCAGACAACACACCTTGTCTTGCGAGCTCTACGAAGAACACTTCTCACAGTGGCGATCAACTTGTCACAAATCAACCTTATGCTAACTTGATTGGATGTCTTCAGTTTGTTGGCATAAACACTCTTCTTGATATTCTGTTTGCTGCTGATTATCTTGGACAACATCTTGCATGTCCTTCTCTTAAGCATTGGTCTGCTGCAAAGCATGTATTGAAATACTTGAAAGGCACTACAGATTTTGGTTTAGTCTATCGACGACAACCCACATCGGATTCTATGCAATTTCTCTCTTTTTTGGGTTACACAGATGCAGACTGAGCAAGCTCACATTTATCTATGCGATCTACTAGTGGAAATTGCTTCTTTATAAATGGTTGTCTTGTTTCTTGGACCAGCAAGAAACAACGTTGTGTTGCAGTTTCTACAATTGAGTTAGAATATGTTGCCGCATCACGTGCAGCTCGTGAGTTGATTTCGCTTCGACAAATGCTAGTTGATATTGGTCACTCTCCTCTTTCTAGCACACCCTTGCGGTGTGACAAACAAAGTGCTATTAGTCTTGCAAAAGACTATGGTCAACATAATAAGTCAAAGCACATTGCTATCCATTATCATTATGTCAAGTATGAAGTATGCAAAGGAACCATTATGGTTGAACACTATCCGAGTGACCAGATGATTGCAGACATTTTCACCAAAGGCCTTAACGAGTCACATTTCATCCTCTTGCGCTCGGAGCTTGGAGTTGCTTCGGCCTCACTCTTTCTAGATTAGCTTCTTTGCTATTGTAATAGCTTTGTACATATGACATTGAAATCTTTTAGGTACCATGCACTATGCACACTCCACATTTGCACATTGTGATCTCTGAGTCACTTGAATATTTGTACATAGGTGCACAATTCACTTTCACATCATCATCACTGGTTCATATTTTCACATTGTATAGGGGCTTGGGTTTTTCCCTTGAACTCCCCAAGGGTTTTTTCATCCAAAGCTAGAGACCTTTGTTTGAGTTGGGGTGTTGGAGCTATATATGGCTCACTCTACTCAACTTGGTCTCACCTATATATTTGTATCTTGTCCTCAGTATGAATCAGTCTTTGGGAGCGTATATGGTGTGTCTCTTGTCTCGTCTCTCTCTCTTTCTCCCTACATCTCAACACAGACTATATGTTATTCATTGATCTTTACTGAATATCTCTCAATTGTGTTATTTAAAAAGAAGAGAACATATTTTCTCTCTCAATATATTAAACTCATCTACATCTATACTATATATAATGGAGCTTAAAAGTTTTGAGAAAGGAGAGGGCCTCCAAGTGTCACTCTTTGTTTCATTTCAAAGAAAACCTTACAAAGCATCCAATCTGAAAGATTATTTTAGTGAAGATTGAGTTATTTAATAAAAAAATATTTTTGAAAAAATATTTGGCTTAATTGTTGCAAGAGACTTCTTTCAAGACTAATATTGATGTTTTTTATTTAAAGATGTATCAAAGTTTGTTTTTTTTTTAAGAGAAAGAGAAAAAGAAAAACACTCGCCTATTCATGTGTCAACCAGGGAGAGGGATGCCTCGCATTGAAGACATGCATGCAAAAGAATTAGGGATTGTTATCCACGTTCGAGAGAGAGAGAGAGAGAGAGAGAGAGAGAGAGAGAGAGAGAGAGAGAGAGAGAGAGAGACCATTGCATAGTCTATGCACGCATGTGTGTGTGTGTGTGTGTGTGTGTGTGTGTGTGTGTGTGTGTGTGTGTGTGAGAGAGAGAGAGAGAGAGAGAGAGAGAGAGAGAGATTTTATTGTCAAGCTCATAGGGACTCCATCTCACCAAGGGATATTTTTAAAAGGTACATAACATTTTTCATATGTTGACACTTTGATAAATGCTTTAAGACAGTAAATCACAGTAAAAACAAACCCTAAAATTGGCACCTCAAATCGGGAGAGACATTTCCTTGATGGGCCTCTTACCAATTATGGGGTATTTCATTATTTTAATTTCAACAGTGAAACTATGGGCCATGTTTAAATGTCTATAAATACAGGGATTGTTATCCACGTTGCTGAGAGAGAGAGAGAGAGAGAGAGAGAGAGAGAGAGAGAGAGAGAGAGAGAGCTAGTTTCATATCATGTGTGTGACCCTTGTTGGTTGTAATGCATCATGCATGTGATTGGCCGGTTTTGTAGGGGTCCAACGAGCTTCAAGCATGAGCTACAAGGGGGGTCAATCAAAGCAATCTATGGGGTTGCTTGAGGGGTATACTGTCCCACACACACTCACACACACACTCATTGTGTGAAGTGCAAAGTGCAAGAGCCCATCTACTTATCCAAGCTAGTAAAGAAGTTTAGAACCTACACTAACATTCTTGGCTATGCAATGCAAATCCAACCAAGAGCCATGCTTCAATGCTTAAGCTTGCAATCTTCTCCATCTTCATTACTATGCTATTATGTATGCTAGCAAGAGGAATTATGATAAGTGAAGAACTATTTCTTTCTCCTATTGGAATGTTTCTTACCCTCATTCATTGCTAGCTCTCTCCACCTTCGAAGTTGTTTGATGACTTGGGACAATTAATTCTTTTTGCAAAGTTTATGTTATTCTCGTGATGCATGAAGTTTTCCATCTTCATAGCATCACTTGGGTCACAAGAAACACAAAGATTGTATTGTACCATGTCTCTATTGATGTGAGAATCTATGATACAAATGACTATTGGAGGGGTACCGGCTCCGCATAAATCCGGTCCTCAATTGTTTTCATGTTCTCTACTCTCTCTCTCTCTCTCTCTCTAGCAAAAGTATTGTTTATGCCAAGTTAACTAAATACTTTGTTTACATTGTTGCTACCATCAATTAAGTTCACTCTCTCTGCTCACAAAGTAATCTCACAAAAGTACTTTCTCTAATTTGTGCTACTCTCAAAGTTCATAGGCCATTTCCATTACATTGGTATGACATCATTTGGTTTCACTTTTTTTTTGCTTAAGAAGAGAGGTCCTTGAGTAGCCTATTAATGGGTAATTTTGTTAATTACATTAGGAAAAGTGGGACTAGGATCTATTATTGGTTTTTTTTAGCCTGCTATTTTAGATATGGTGCACACCTCAGGAGCTTTGGTCTTAATAAATGGAGTATTTTGAAACTTGCCTACGTCTTTACCATTATTGAGCCATAAGGAGTCCAAAAGGAGCTATCCCTCGACAACTCTTCAATATTAGACCCTCTCCACTACTCTCTATAATTAACCAACTTGAGCCGTGGGTGTAGATACTTAAGTGCTGATTTTCAAAGGCTAAGAGAAGTGGCAACTAGGGTTTTGAATTTCCAAAGCATATACTAAGTAACTAAACAAGTTTTGTTACATGGATGACAATAACCAAGAGAGTAGAAGGAACATTGATAACTTTGATTTTGCACTTGAAGTTACTATACTGATGATGCCCCCATGTTTGTGAATTATCTTGTTACTAAGCTGCAACAAGCTATGAGTAACCTTGCTTTCTAGGCCAGATTTACTCAACAACTTTGTCTTTATGGGATTTCCCTTCCTCTCCAATAGGAGAGAGAGCTTAGGAGGCATCTTGAGGGGACCCCAAAAGAAGACTCTCTCCCATAAGAGAGGAGAAATCCAAATGAAGTTGGAGAGCGGAGCTTAGATCGACTCACACACACACACACACACACACACACACACACAGAGATACAAAGACAAAGAGCTTAGGGTGAAAGCATGTTAACCTGTCGCGCTTTTTGTGCTAGTTAGTAGTTTAAAGTCAAGACATCTTCAAAAAGTTGGGCGTCCGGTAAAATTATTACAAATAATATCAGAATTTGTCGGAGGTTGTACATTTGGATTCCTTGTTTCAAGTGCTTCTATTGATATATCATATGTCATAGATCTTGGAGATGTAGCTCAAGTTATTGTACTAGTTAGCATATGTTAAAATTGTGCTAGTTAGCATTGTCCGGGACATGAAAAAGCATGACAAGTTAACATGCTTTGACCCCTTACACAGTACGCAGAGAAATCGTTGAAGGGTTATCACACAAATCTTATTATTCACACAAGTATAGTAAGTATATACAAAGAGTTAGTGATAAGCGAGTTAGGCGGGCAGGCGTCCATATCCGTATAAGAGGTCACTTGAGCTTTAATCCCAAGAACCTCCCACTTAAAGTCCAATGTGGAACTTTACATAACTGTAAATATATGAACATAAATGTACAAAGACTTACATGGCTGCCATCTTTCCAATGCCCAATAACTCACGACAATGCACAAAGCTTTCTCCTAGAAGTCCCTTTGTGAGTAGATTAACAGGATTGTCCTTGGTGTGGATCTTCATCACTTGTATCTGCTTCTCTTCAAGTTCTTCTCTAATGAAGTGATATTTCACATCAATATGCTTAGTCTTCAAATGGAACACTGGATTCTTTGCCAATTGTAAAACACTTTGACTATCACAATATAACTGTGTCATATCTACTTTGATTCTCAAGTCTGCTACCAATCTACCAAGCCAAATAGCTTCTTTGCATGCCTCATTTGCTACAACATACTCAGCTTATGTAGTAGACTACATACTACAATCTTGTAATCCAAATGGCCATGATATGGCACATCCTGCCAATGTGAAGACATATCCTGATGTAGATCTCCTCTTATCCAAGTCTCCTACATAATCTGAGTTAGTGTATCCTCTAACACTCAAATCCTGACTACCATAGCATATGCGCATACTCTTTGTATGTTTTAAGTATATCATGATACCTTTCAGTGCCTCCCAATGTTTCTTGCCGGGATTTGACATACATCTGCTAACCACTCCCACTGCAAATGCAATATCCATACATGTAGCAATCATTGCATACATCAAGCTCCCATATGGATACGCATACGGCACCGTATCCATTTCGAACTTTTTCACCTCAGACTGTGGGCAATCTTAGTTGCTTAGTTTCACATATGACGGCAATGGTGTCATCATTTCCTTTCCTCTGTCCATATGGAAACATTGCAACACCTTGTCAATATAATCTTCCTAAGATAAGTAAAGCATCTTCTTTGACCTATCACACTGGATACGCATAACCATTAAATGATGCCTCACCCATGTATTTCATGTCAAAACCTTTGCCATTTTTGACTCAACCCTAGTGCTCTTCACTCTCCCTAACTAAGCTCTGTGTGTGTGTGTTTGTGTGTGTGTCCAAAGATGTGTTCACATGGTCAAAAGTGCAATGAGGATGCTCCTCCTCACTCCACCTACATGAAAAAGATCGACTCTCTCTCTCTCTCTCTCTCTCTCTCTCTCTCTCTCTCTCTCTCTCTCACTCACACACACACACACACACACACACATTATGTGTCCCAAGTTGTGATCACATGGTCAAAAGTGCAGCGAGAATTTTCCTCCTCACTCCACCTGCATGAATAACATCGGTTATCTCTCTCTCTCTCTCTCTCTCTCTCTCTCTCTCTCTCTTCCACATGGACAAAAATTTAGTGCAGATGCTTCTTGATGCTCTCCCTAAGTTGTGAGCTAGATCATCTCTCTCTCTCTCTTTCTCAAGTGTGTCCCTTAAATTTATGTACTATTTCATACTACAAATTGGTTTGCAATACATTTTAACTGTGATGCGACATGGGAAAGCGAAATACATTGATATTGAAAACTATGGAGTGCTTAGAATAAATAGATGAAATAAAGAGTTTGTGTGGATGTAAGGTAAATATTACAAGAAGAGCATAGGTCGTTTCATAACCTCTCGGCGACCACCCCAAATCTATTTCAATCTCAATCTCAATCACACTCTCACTTCCAGTCACAATCGCAATCTCAATCTTGTGCACAATCTTAATCTCAATCACACTCTCACTGTCAATCTCAATCACAATCACACTCTCAGTCTCTGGATGGCAACAACGATCGATCACAATCTCAATATCATGACACTCAAGCTTATGGTTATTCTTGAGAACTTTTGCTTGCATAGTGGGCTAATTGTGAATGAATCCAAAACAAAGGTTATGCTTGTGAAAAACAACCAGAAGGAGAATCCATGCATTGTGTACATCAATGAGACACAAACACTTTCCTTGAGGTTCCGGCCAATCACAAGAAGCGTGAATGTGCTATGCATAATGTGGAAGAGGGAAAGAGAGAATACTATGAATTTGAGAATATGTGTAATGCGGGAAACATCAAAAGTTGGGTTCTCAAGAAGTACCTTTTAGACACATTGTTGACACCGGTTCTTCTTTATGGAGTTGAAGTGTGGGTTGGGAGAATATTGAAGTCGACTTGGAAAGAGTTTGAGAATGTCCAAAATCTTTTACTTGTAAGATTTCTCAAAGTTAAGACACAAATACCATATATGCTCCTACTTCGTGAGTCCATATCTCTTCCAATTGAGGTTATGGGCATGGAAAAGGTTGTGGAGTACATGATAAAGATGCATCAAAACCCCTCATATTGACTTCCTACAACTACATGGGAAGCAAGAAAAAAAGTTCAAAAAACACATAAAAGCAAGCTCTTGAGCATGGGATGGATACAAGACATAAAGAAGTGGGTTGGGAGATGGGATGCACTACACTTTCTACATGATGCGTCAATTGATTTGCAAGTGAATGTAGATTTTCTACAACACCAATGTATTACGGCTAGGGAGGAATCTGATGGGTCACGCTATATACAATATCTCACCACACATATTGCCTCCAATCACAAAAGCATGGTCTTCGCTGAAAGAGGAAACCATACTCACACTAACATGCTTGACCCTATCCACTTTCAGCAATACACACTATCCCAACTATTCGGCTTAGCTCCCACCAGCTCCATTTAATGTGAGACAAGGCATTCGGGCAATGGAGAGGATTCAAATCGACTATGCACATTATGCTCACTACAATTTTGAGGGTTTGAGCACCACACACTGGTAGAGTGCTTAGATTTTGGTCAAATCCGAACTTGCTTCCCTCACATTTTTAACCATGACCTAGACCTACACACTTTCCGCTCCCAACCACAGGGTGAGATCTCCATTGTGACTCTCATTACCATGAATTTTTGAGCATCGAGAGTCACTCTTCAAACACACACATACTACATCACATGTAACCTAGGTCCCATAAATCATATTTGAGCTCCGCCGACGATAATAGAATCTCTCTCTCTCTCTCTCCCTCCCCATTAAACCCATTTCTTAGTTGCAATATTTATAGCTTGCTTTCATCTGGATCTTTATTGTCTTTCTTACAACTCAATAGCATTGCTAGTGTGTTTTGTGTGTGTGCACATGCACTCTATTCAAAATGGGTCTCATATTGGCAAACTACATACTATACTGAGAAAAATTGTAAACTACATGTCATTGACCCCAATATACTAAAAAAGTATCTAGTGTACATTCATAAAAAGAATCAATAAGAGACATAGACACAAAAACTACAAGAGTTGCTTAATAGTAGCGATGTTCGTAGTGCGATGCTCAAACATGAAAAAGCACGGCGTCGCTATAGGCGTCGCTATGTTACTTGTAACATAGCGACGCCTATAGTGACGCTTATAGCGACGCCACTAGGGCTAAAAAAATTAACCGAGAGCGTATGAAAAATCAGATTTCATATCTGAGTTTTCGACGCGTGCTCAAGCAAGCAAGGTAACCCTCTCCCTCTCTCTCTCTTTCTTCTCCACACACACACACACACACACACACACACACGAGGAGAGGAAGGAGAGACAGGTATGCTCCTTCCCTCTCCTCACTCTCATGTTCCCTTCCCCTCTTTCCTTCTCCCTCTCTGTCTCTCTCTCACACACACACACACACACACACGTTGTGTTTTTGAGAGAGAGAGAGAGAGAGAGAGAGAGAGAGAGAGAGAGATAGAGAGAGAGAGAGCACAATCATAAACAAAAAACACACACACACATCCATAAACAAAGAAAGCACACACACATTGAGAGAGGAAAAGAGAGAGAGATCATGCATAAACCAAAAACGCACACACACATGCATAAACAAAGAATGCACACACACATTGAGAGATGAAGAGAGAGAGAGAGAGCGAGATATAAAACAAAGAGAGAGAGAGAGAGAGAAAAGAAGAACAAGAAGAGAGTCTTAATGTCGTAGGAAACTATCCCAAGAGACCTTAAAGATCTAGTCGACAGGAGTTGAACTCAAGACCTGTTATTCATAAGGGAAATGGCATAACCAATCTATCACACTTTGGTGATAGAAAAGTTATACCATTTTTCTCCTTTTTTTTATTGGCGTGCACACACACCCACACACACACCCGAAAAGAAGAGAGTTTAATTTAACGTCGTAGGAACCTAATTAAAGAGACCTAAAAATCTAGCCGACGAGGAGTTGAACTCAAGACCTGTTATTCAAGAGGAAAATGGCATAACCAATCTACCACACTTGGGTGATAGAAAGGTTATACCATTTTTCTCTTTTTATTGGCACACACACACACTCACACACACCCACACACACACACACACACACACACACACACACTCACACACACCCACACACACACACACACACACACAAGAAGAAGAGAGTTTTAACGTCGAAGGAAACTATCCCAAAAGACGTTAAAGATTAGGTTAGATGTAGACTTACGTTAAATTATATTTAGGTTTATTTAAGTTAAATTAGATCAAATTTAGGTTTATTTTTAGTTAGATTAGATTAGATTTAGGTTTATTAATTTAGGTTTATTTACGTTATATTAGATTAGATTTAGGTTATTTACCTGTTATTGAAGAGGGAAAATTGCATAACCAATCTACCACACTTGGGTGATAGAAAGGTTATACCATTTTTTTCTTTTTATCGTTTAAGATAAGGTTAAAATAAATGGCGAGAAAATTTCCTGCTCTCACAACCTCGACAGTCCATGCGGACTAGCAATTCCACCTGCATGTTCGACTGCTGCCACCATACAATAATCCATCATGTTCAGCTAATGGAAGAGAAAATTGAGCCTACACAGAAATTAGTGATGCAAGATGAGGATTCCAAGGGTCACACACACACGCACACACACACACACACACACCACATCCCGTCAAATCTAGAGTAAGAATTAAGTGCCTTGAGCAGACATCAGCTACATTGCAAGAATGGCATACCTGCATGCTACAAACAAAGATCTACTGTGAAAAGATGTTAAGATGCTGTGAAATGCTACAGCTAGATAAGAGGCAAAGGGGTTTTATTCACTACATGCAGTATCATGTAGACGTGGGTGTGTAGATTTCTTGTACCCACAAATATAGGCATTGACCAATAAAGACGAGATTATAACCCGATGGTTCTAATCTCCGTGCACCTCTAGACTGAGGTGTGCGGGGGTTGGACATGACTAGAGAATGTGAGGTAGTTTACAGTGTGAACAAAGAGAGAGAGAGAGAGAGAGAGAGAGAGAGAGAGAGAGAGAGAGAGAGATAAAAGACGAAGAATGCTAATAGAAGATTAAATTTTTTGTCCAGGTTATAAGATTTTTACCCTCATTATGAGTAGTGACGAGGATGTGGGGCCGTCCAACCGAAACACCTATTTCTCAATGAGGATCTTATGTCCTTGTAATCATTGCAAGCATGCTGTGCGACAGAAAAGACACGTTTCTTTGCAGCACGTTTGCGAATTTGGCGAGCTCGATCCATCTATTATAGATCGAGTTGTTGCCAATTATAACTCGTCACACTCTGACGCTGGCCAACAAGCAGCAATCTTGCAACCCAATAGACGTGTTCGCAGGCACTTTGGTCAAGCAGCATATGTGAGGCCACAAGATGTAGCCTCTGACAGCTTGGAGAATGATCATGCAGACCACATTCCCAATGAGGCAATGTTTGAGCCCGAGATTGATGAAATGATCGAGACGATCATGGATTCAGAAAGGCTTGTCTATGATGATATGAAAAGTGAAGCTGATACGCCATTGTATAATGGAGCACGTGTGTCTAGATTGAAAGCGCCTCCTCCTCCTCTCTCTCTCTCTATATATATATATATAGATATCTATCTACTTGTCCATGTTTTCTACTCCATTCATTCAGTATTAAGTTTAAATGTTCGTGTGTTTAATGCAGGTATGGATGGTGAGGAGTTTCTTTCTTCTTTGTCACCCCAGCAGAGACAGTGGTACGTGGAGCGTCATCGATCTAGCGCACCATCGTGTGTTCCTACTCCATCCACATCTCCCTCTGTTTCGGAGTCCTCACCGCACTCCGAAGCTTTGGTGTCGACGTGACGATCTTCACACTCGTCTAGGCATCCGTGCTCTAGTTTTTTTGTGGCGGTGGCGCCACGGATGCTTCGACACCACCTCGTGTTCGACGAGGATCTTTACCCTCTCCTTCTTTGCCCGTCCCGCCACCAGCCACGGAATCGACATCGACACAAGTTTTTGCATGGCTGGCTGCCGTTCCCCGTAGCTACACACCACTAGCTACTCTTCCAGGAGTCACTCCAATGGACACTCCTCGCTTCGGGGCTCAAACTCCAGTGGAGACACCTAGCGTCCATACCCCCGTTGACACGCCGCTAGAGATCCCTACCGAGACACCTAGGTTCACGCGTTAGCGGCGAGAGGGCTTGCCTTACTCCGTTGACTTCAGCGGCGGAATCATCTTGGATGATGAAGGAAAGAAGGTGATTTCGCGCATGCGCGGTCTTTGCTCTGAGGTGTTTAGACACTACATACTAAACACCTTGAGTGAAGTACCGAATGAATTAAAAGACAGAGTCATCAGCATGCTTCATGACGAGTTTCTTGTTCCAACACGGGATGACCGCTTCAATGAAGATGTGATGAAGGTTCAAATGTGCGAATACTGCAAGCATAAGCGTTCCGAAGTGCAAAAAGTAGTCAAGCATGGGTGGAGCAGACCAGATTGGCTAGAAGCATGCAAAGAAAGAAGCGTGCGAGAATCCCGACAAGTGGAAGCAACCAAAGGAGAGCGCGAGTAGAGGCAGGGAGCTCGCACCACTTGGAGAGCGGCGGGTGGGCATCATTTGAGGCTAATTTTGTAAGTGTTTTTGCATCTGTGTTTGATAGTTAAGGGTTTATGGGATTTGAAATTCTAACATAATGGATTCTTTGTATGTTTTGACAGTGGTCTTTTACATGACGTGATCCCACACTGTACGAGCGTGAATACGTAGGCAAGAAGGGCTTAAATGCCCTTATAGACATCCTGAGTTCTCGCGGCGGAATGGTTAGTATTAGGGTTTATTCTTTTCTATTTATTGTATTGTTTTATAAACGTCGCTATATGTTTATACTTACAAAAAGCTATCTTATTGTTTTTTTTTGCAGAATCCGATAGATACGCCGCTTCGACGCGATGAGACATCTGATTAGACGACGTCAGTTTAGCCATAGCTAGATAGCATTAGTTTCTTTTCGTCATAGATTATGTATCATGAGACAATTTTTATACGTCTTTTTGAAAACCATGTATATTTTTTAAATAATGACAATGGTTTGTAACTATTACATTTGCAATGATTAACAATCAAGTGATTTTGCCTATGTATATAATTGTCATTGATTTACTTTCATCAACTCACGCTTGTCATCTTTGTATCTTTATTTTGCAAACAATATGTACTATGGATGATGGAGTTAAGGATTATATTATCTTGTGGGTGACTATTTTGGGTCTATATCTACCTTTGCACTTTTTTTCAAAGGTATTTAGACAAATGAAACATTCAATATTGTTGAATGCCCTGCCACCAAAAATTTTTCATCTCGGGCGTCGCTATGACCGTCGCTGTATTAGGCTCTACAGCGTCGCTATTGATGGCCCTGCAGCGTCGCTATAGGTGTCACTATATAGTGACGTCCCCGTATTAACGCTCATAGCGACGGCGGGGGTTATAAAAACCCAATGTATTTCCGTCGCTAAAAGCGTCACAAGAGCACACAACCTTCTGTAGTGAAATAAAATGAATAAACTGGCTTGTCATGTGATAAAGATATTACAAAATCCACAATAATCTAGCTTTTGGTGGCTCTTGCTAGCTAATTTGCTAACAATTTTCATAGTCTTTTTATATACAAAAACAAAAGAAAGTTTTTTTAACCAACTCATGTGATTAAGTTCCTTATAAAGATTTCTCTTCCACATTTATACTGTTTCCTTTAAAGAAACCCTTTGTTTAGAGTAGTGTTTGAAATTTGATTTTCATGTAAACTTGATTTTTTTTTTTTGGAAACAATTAGATATGAATATTACTATGTATAGAAGCAATTCAGCTATAGTATAGAGAAGCCGCAATCTAATTATAAAATCTTCAAAGATACCTATAAAACTAACAAGTGTTAACCGTAAACACACCATAGGTCATATTTGACCTCCGAGGACGATAATAATAAATCTCTCTCTCTCTCTCTCTCTCTCTCTCTCTCTCTCTCTCTCTCTCTCTCTCTCTCGCGTGTAGCACAATAAGCTCAAAGATGAACGCTTGCTGCGACAAAAACAGAAGAAGACTTGACCTGGAAGCACCAGGGGACCGGGGGGGAGTTGAGAAAGAGAGCGCTTATTACAAGTAAGACACATGCACACACACACACACACACACACACATACAGAGCACTTATTGCGTATGTTGGCATTAATTGTCCTTCCCGTCAACCCGCGTTGGCCCCTAAGCTTGCGTTCGCGAGCCTCCATTGGTGGAGCAGCTCTGTGCATTGCCACCGGCATTGAAGCCACCACCACCACAACCAGCAGCGTCACCAACAGTGTGGGGGTCACCATCTTCTTACCTACCACATTGCCTCCTACTTTGATTTGAATGGAGATGGTTGCGCAAGGTGTTCAATTCTCTCTCTCTCTCTCTCTCTCTCTCTCTCTCTCTCTCTCTCTCTCTCTCTCTCTCTCTCTCTCTCTCTCTCTCAAAAGAGACCTAAAGAAGACTATCTCCATTGTTGTCTTCATATGCCGGTAGGTAGAAGAAAAGAAGCTTGCGAGCCAAGGCCACCAATTGTGGGATGAGTTACAAGGCACTGTGGCCCGTCGCCTATACTTCAAGATCAATATTCCCAATGCCAGAGCTGTAATTCAAGGGTAAAGAGCACTCAACACAGCGCTCACAATTCAGAGGTGACATGTTAGTGTGTGTAGTCTGGCAGGGCAACTAAGGTGTTCCACTCAAGGAAGGGAGCTAAATGCCAGCCTCACCCATCGGTGGTACCTCTCTCCCTCTCTCTCTCTCTCTCTCTCTCTCTCTCTCTCTCTCTCTCATAGGGAACACCCGCCTAAAGCCACCAGACTCAAGAGGTATTGACATGTGTTTGGGGGAGTGTCAGGAATCCCTTCCCCCATTATAACAGTATAGATGAATATAAGAAGGCCTTCAGTATATCATATCGTGTAAGACAACTTATTTATGTATTCAATTTCAAACCATGCCAAATATAAAGTACACCATAATGGAGAGCATTTACACCCCATTGGTATACCTTTTTCTTGGCAACAAATATATTTGCCTAATTTTGTAAAGCAATTGTCAAGAACAAATTCATAAATTTTGTGTAAGTATTCAAATGCCCATACTACTTCATTTATCTTTTTGGTAAGTACAATCTGCTTTCGGCATTTCTTAAAGCCAATATATTTCAGAGTTTTTATGAGCTTAATAATGTTGTCAAGTATATCAAGTAATCCATGTGTGCCTTTATGAGGGATAGCTTCATAACAGGATGTCACGTCAAATGAATGAATGTTTGTGATATGTTTTGGTAGATTAATCAAAAAATCATATTGATTATTGATCATCCAATACCCATTGGTTTGTGTACCAGAAACAATGTGTAGCTTTTTATGTATGATTTCGGTGTACTCAATAAATCCTTGCATTACTCCTTTGAGTAATTTAGTGATTATAGTTGTAGCAGGAGTAAATACACAAATATGTGCATTAGAGATCCATCTAGAATCCATTTTGTGAATTTTTAAATTTTCCATCAAGTATGGGAGAGAGTACTCCAATGGTTTGTCTAACCCAATTTCTTGGGTATAGAATCCTATGTCTTGTAGGAGGAGAGAAGACAGAATTCAGGGGTTTCTAATCTTCTTCTTACTGCTAGCTGAATAAGTTTTTTATATATGAACACCAGAGTTTGTGCGGATTTTTCTAGTCCATAGATTAATAAATATTGTAATATATATTGAATTTCATTCATTAAGTCTGTGTTTTTGTACGATGGAGTTTGGTTTTGCCTGTGATAAGGAAAATTTTGGGAAAAGGTCTCATTAACTAAACTATGCATATAATTGTGGTGAGCCTTGTTATCCTCACATCCCAAGATGGTACATAAGGCTTTCCATACTTTGATAAGTTCCCTGACTATTGAAGGAGGGTTTACAGGTACTCAAAAATTGTAGTTTAATCCTTTTCTGATAAATTTTTGTAAAGTTTTATGTCTAGCTATACTAGGGTCTCTCTCTCTCTCTCTCTCTCTCTCTCTCTCTCTCTCTCTCTCTCTCTCTCTCTCTCTCTCTCTCTCTCTCTCGCGTGCAACACAATAAGCTCGAAGATGCAAGCTTGCCGCGACAAAAACAGAAGAAGACTTGAGCTGGAAGCACCAGGGGACCCAGGGGGGGGGGGGGGGGGGGGGGGGGGTGTGTGGAGAAAGACAGCGCTTATTACAAGTAAGACACATGCACACACACACACACACACACAACACTTATTGCGTGTGTTGGCATTAATGGTCCTTCCCGTCGACCCGTGTTGGCCCCTAAGCTTGCATTCGCGAGCCTCCATTGGTGGAGCAGCTCTATGCATTGCCACCAGCATTGAAGCCACCACCACCACAACCAGTAGCGTCACCAGCAGTGTGGGGGTCACCATCTTGTTACCTACCACATTACCTCCTACTTTGATTTGAATGGAGATGGTTGCGCAAGGTGTTCAACTCTCTCTCTCTCTCTCTCTCTCTCTCTCTCTCTCTCTCTCTCTCTCTCTCTCTCTCTCTCTCTCTCTCTCTCTCTCTCTCTCTCTCTCTCAAAAGAGACCTAAAGAATAATACCTCCATTGTCGTCTTCATATGCCGGTAGGTAGAAGAAAAAAAGCTTGTGAGCCAAGGCCACCAATTGTGGGATGAGTTACAAGGCACTGTGGCCCGTCGCCTATACTTCAAGATCAGTATTCCCAATGCCAAAGGTGTAATTCAAGGGTAAAGAGCACTCAGCACAGTGTTCAGAATTCAGACGTGACATGTTGGCGTGTGTAGTCTGGCAGGGCATCTAAGGTGTTCCACTGAAGGAAGGGAGCTGAATGCCAACCTCACCCATCGGTGGTACCTCTCTCTCTCTCTCTCTCTCTCTCTCATAGGGAACACCCGCCTAAAGCCACCAGACTCAATAGGTATTGACATGTGTCTGGGGGAGGGTGGGGAATCCCTTCCCCCATTATGACAGTATAGATGAATATAAGAAGGCCTTCAGTATATCATATCGTGTAAGACAACTTATTTATGTATTCAATTTCAAACCATGCCAAATATAAAGTACACCATAATGGAGAGCATTTATACCCCATTGGTATACATTTTTCTTGGCAATAAATATGTTTGTCTAATTTTGTAAAGCAATTGTCAAGAACAAACTCATAAATTTTGTGTAAGTATTCGAATTCTCATACTACTTCATTTATCTTTTTGGTAAGTACAATCTGCTTTCGGCATTTCTTAAAGCCAAGATATTTCAGAGTTTTTATGAGCTTAATAATGTTGTCAAGTATATCAAGTAATCCATGTGTGCCTTTATGAGGGATAGCTTCATAACAGGATGTCACGTCAAATGAATGAATGTTTGTGATATGTTTTGGTAGATTAATCAAAAAATCATATTGATTATTGATCATCCAATACCCATTGGTTTGTGTACCAGAAACAATGTGTAGCTTTTTATGTATGATTTCGGTGTACTCAATAAATCCTTGCATTACTCCTTTAAGTAATTTAGTGATTATAGTTGTAGCAGGAGTAAATACACAAATATGTCCATTAGAGATCCATCTGTAGAATCCATTTTGTGAATTTTTAAAATTTCCATCAAGTATGGGAGAGAGTACTCCAATGGCGTGTGTAACCCAATTTCTTGGGTATAGAACCCTATGGCTTGTAGGAGGAGAGAAGACATAATTTAGGGGTTTCTAATCTTCTTCTTACTGCTACCTGAATAACTTTTTTACATATGAACAACAGAGTTTGTGCGGATTTTTCTAGTCCACAGATAAATAAATATTGTAATATATATTGAATTTCATTCATTAAGTCTGTGTTTTTGTACCATGGAGTTTGGTTTTGCCTGTGATAAGGAAATTTTTGGGAAAAGGTCTTATTAACTAAACTATGGATATAATTGTGGTGAGCCTTGTTATCCTCACATCCCAAGATGGTATATAAGGCTTTCCATACTTTGTTATGTTCTCTGACTATTGTAGTAGGGTTTACAGGTATTAAAAAAATGTGGTTTAATCCTTTTCTGATAAATTTTTGGAAAGTTTTATGTCTAGCTATGCTAGGGTCTGTGATGATTACATTTTTTCCGAAGGATTCTAATTCATTTAAGAATTTAGAGAACCGTTTATGAGTTAAGCACCCACAGGGTTGTGTTTCATCAAACTCCTTGGCAAATACTGAAGTTGGTTTGTAAATAATATGGTTCACGTTATTGGTATATTTCCAACCAAAACAAATCCTCATCCTTGATAAATCTTTATTGATGTGAAAATCATTTATCATTGTTTTAAAAAAAAACTTTAGGGTTGATAAAATCCATATATTTGTTACAAAACAAAATGTGAATAAATCTTCCATGCATCTTAATATTGCACTCCAGATGTAGAAAACCATTATTTCTTGTAGTAAGTGAGCGTTCGTGGTCTTCAAAATTTGAGTATTCAAGTGCCTTGGGAGTGTCTCCGTAGTCCTCGGATCCAATGAACTGGCTTGGTTTCTTACTTGTTGACACCATGCTGCTTGGTGTGTGTGATCTTCATTTATTTTTCCTTACCTTTGGGAGGTTTGAGTAATGTTTCAATTGTGTTGGATACTGGTGTGTTGTGGATTTTCAAGAAGTGGAGTCCCTAGTGTGTATAAGACTGTGTATGAATCACTCCTTCTATGGTATATAGAGTTACCTTTCACACCTATTTCTTTATAAATGTCTTTAATTTGAGAAACTTTCGGCAGCATTTTATTTGTAATATCTTTCCTTTTTCAAAAAAACCAGTTGTACTTCTTGACTTATGCCCTCACATGAGGTTGTCAAACAAAAATCTTTCATATCTTAATACATATTTATACTACTTAGCACACATTTAAAGGAAAATATAGTATTTTGCCCTCACAGGAGGTTGTCATAACTCATGCTTGCATAATCTACCTTCATGCTTGCTCTCAATTAAACTACGGAGGTTTCAAAAAAACAACCCCTCGTAGTGTAACTGTCTTGCTAAAGTACTTAAAGATAAAGGAATTAAGTGACAGTAGAACCTCATGTGCTGTATTACCTGGCTATTATTTGTCGTCGTCATCAATGTACTCTTCTTGTATGTGTCTATTTGTCCAAGGTTCTGCAATCTCTTCACTGTTACACCCTTCAATCAATATTTTTATGCTACGTATTAGATACTGATTGTTACTATATTTTATTATTTATATTTCACTTTTTATGTTATACCATGTGTATCTACCATTGTACATGAAAAGAAAAAAACACTTGTGTGTTTTTTTTGTATGTATGCTTGTGTGCCTGTCTATGCGTGTGAAGTCCAAAAAAAACCCTTTTTTTTAAAGAAACATGCATGTGTGTTTTATGACTAACCCTTCTCATGTGTCTATCTGTATCATTAACTATGTGTCTAAAAAACCTTTTCTCATGTATCTCGACCGTGTGTGCGGTACCTTAGAGACAACAATCAATTACTTTGTGTGTATATGCATTTAAAAACACTACTATGTTTGTACCAAGGTATGACAAAAACCTCTCAGTTTACTATGTATGAGGTAAAAAAATATTTTGTTTGTACCAAGGTACGAAAAAACCTATTTTACTATGTGTAAGATATAAAAAAAAACCATTTATCTTGCCGTATGTATGTGTTTGGAATATTCCTGCGTTGTCGTTTGCTAATTTGGTTGGTGTATGCCGCAGTTGTCACTTGTTTGGGATGAGAGAGAGAGAGAGAGAGAGAGAGAGAGAGAGAGAGAGAGAGAGAGGTTATGTTTTATGCCAAGCAACCTCCAGTTGCCACAGCTTGCGCAATATGCTCACGAGCCACCCAAGAGATGGTGAAGTAGGTGTGTGTGTGTGTGTGTGTGTGTGTGTGTGTGTTTGCGTATATGAGGTTGCAGCTAGTGAGCTACTACCTGCTAATAGGGGTGTTGTTATTACTTGCCAACAGATCGTATATGTGCTACTACGGCTTGCGCTACTATGTTAATAGAATTTGCACTATGATTGCAAGCATAACTTGTGCATGCTTTTCAAAAAGCCAACGCAGGGCAAGAATAGCGTTATGCAATGCATACACAGTTCGTGTTCCAAACATTTATAGTACTTTGAATTCAGTGCCTTAACTGGCCATGTGCATGTAATATCCTTAGTGTAAGCGTAGCCACTCACCGAATTGCTAAAAATACCACCTTAGCCTTTTAGAGTCATCCCCTTTTCACCAATTCAAAGCTCGATGAAATAATATCTCTAAAACTGGGATTTTGCTTTATTAAAAAAAGTTGTACATTTTTTCCATAGAGCCTTGTTCTATGAGAATTTATTATACAAAGAAAAATCCATTTAGATTTATTAGAAAACGGGATGTACTGCTTGGAGTCCCCATCCGCTTCCGTTCATTGTTTGTCATTCATCTGCTAACGAAGTAGTTTCCTATTGTCAAGTTAGCTGATTAGTAAAATTGTGGTATCTGTCCTCAACATATGTGCCACTTTATTTATTATTTTTATATGTTATTGATAGATTATGTGTACATATGGGTGTGTCCGTGTGTCGGTGTGTGTGTGTGTGTGTGTGTGTGTGTGTGTGATTGACAAAGAGTGATATATGTACACTATATTATGTGTGTGTATGTGTGTGTGTGTGGCCCTCCCCCACCCCTGAGAAAAGGTACACTTGGTGGAGGATAGGCCACCAAGTAGACCTATCCTCTACCAATTCTATATTTTAACGTACTGATGGTAAATCTAGTGCCGAGAACTTTGTTTTGTTCAATGAATTTGGTATACATGTAACAATCTTTTCTTTTTTGAAACCATTCTTTACAAGCATAGAAATAAGTTTATTTAAGTCTGTTATAGTATATGATTCTTGGGATGCATTGTACGGTATGGGAAGAACTTGAGATATGCATACATTATAGGCCATTCTTTTTGGCCGATTACTGGTTGCATGAATAAATGAAACAATAGGACATTGTAATTTGTCTTTTTTCCATGCGGTGTATGTAACATATTCTCCTTCTACTTGTTCACATAATTGGATAAATGTATTTAAATATGTGACTTGGTTTCTCTTGTGTGTGGCTTTTATCCCAATAATGTCTAAAGGGTAAATGGTGAAGGGGTCCTCATGGGACAAGGGTTTTTTTGTGGTCTACACATTGCACCAATAAAGGGATTATTGGCAAATATTAGATCATCCATATATCTCCATGAATATAAGAAGGCCTTCAATATATCATACCGTGTAAGACGGGACTTTTTTATGTATTCAATTTCAAACCATGCCAAATAAAAATTACACCATAATGGAGAGCAATTATACCCCATTGGTATATCTTTTTATTGGCGATAAATATGTTTGCCTAATTTTGTAACACAATTGTCACAAGGACAAATTCATTAATACTGTGTAAGCATTCAAATGTCTATATTACTTCATTTTTCTTTTTGGTAAGTACAATCTGCTTTCGGCATTTCTTAAAGCCAAGATATTTCAGAGTTTTTATGAGCTTAATAATGTTGTCAAGTACATCAAGTAATCCATGCATGCCTTTATGAGGGATAGCTTCATAACAGGATGTTATGTCAAATGAATGAATGTTTGTGATATGTTTTGGTAGAGTAAGCCAAAAATCATATTGATTCTTTATCATCCAATACCCATTGGCTTGTGTACCAAAAACAGTGTGTAGCTTTTTATGTATGATTTCGGTGTACGCAATAAATCCTTGTATTACTCCGTTGAGTAATTTAGTGTTGTAGTTGTAGTAAGAGTAAATACACAATTATGTGCATTAGTGATCCATCTAAATTCCATTTTGTGAATTTTACAATTTCCCATCAGATATGGGAGAGAGTACTCCAATGGTGTGTCTAACCCAAATTCTTGGGTATAGGACCCTATGGCTTGACAAATTTCTTCTTCCTTGGAGGAGAGAAGACAGAATTCAAGGGTTTCTAATCTTCTTCTTGCTGCTACTTGAAAAAGTTTTTAACATATGAACACCGAAGTTTGTGCGGATTTATCTAGTCCATAGATAAATAAATATTGTAAAATATATTGAATTTTATTCATTAAGTTTGTGTTTTTGTACCATGGAGTTTGGTTTTGCCTGTGATAAGGAATTTTTTTTGGAAAAAGGTCTCATTAACTAATTAAACTACGGATATAATTGTGGTGAGCCTTGCTATCCTCACATCCCAAATTGGTACATAAGGCTTTCCATACTTTCTTAAGTTCTCTGACTATTGAGGTAGGGTTTTCAGGTACTAAAGGAATGTGGTTTAATCCTTTCGTGATAAATTCTTGGAAAAAATTATGTCTAGCTATGCTAGGGTCTGTGGTGATTACATGTTTTCTGAAGGGTTCTAAGTTAATTAAAAATTTAGAGAACGGTTTATGAGTTAAGCACCCACAAGGTTGTGTTTCATCAAACTCCTTGGAAAATACAAAAGTTGGTTTGTAAAGAGTATGGTTCAAATTATTGGTATATTTCCAACCAAAACAAATCCTCATCCTAGACAATCTTTATTGATGTGAAAATGATTTATCATTGTTTGAAAAAAAACTTTAGGGTTGATAAAATCCGTATATTTGTTACAAAAAAAAATGTGAATAAATCTTCCATGCATCTTAATATTGCACCCAAGATGTAGCAAACCATTATTTCTTGTAGTAAGTGAGCATACATGGTCTTTAAGATTTGAGTATTCAAGTGCCTTGGGAGTGTCTCCGTAGTCCTCGAATCCTCTAAACTTCCTTGGTTTCTTAGTTGTTGATGCCATCATGCTTGGTGTGTCTCTGATCTTCTTTAATTTCTCCTTACCATTGGGAGGTTTGAGTAATGTTTCAATTGTGTTGGATACTGGTGTGTTGTGTAGCTTTTGAAGAAGTGGAGTCCTTGGTGTGTATAGGACTAGTCCTTTAGCTGATTCTACCATGTGCTCATGAAACTGATAATAAATGATCACAGCATGCCTTAATTCTGTGGGAAATGAGGCTACCCAATCTATAAAGGCATACACTTGTGCTCGTCCTGATGAAAATTGGAAGAACCTTGATAAATTTTGGAATGCATATCAAAAATTTTGGTCAAACCAAATGATAGAAGAGGAACATTTGGAATTTGCATCCATCCTTTTGTATTGGTACTTGAGGAAAGGTCTATAATAATTCCAACAGATTCTTAAAAACAGTTTTTGATCCTTTGCCCTGACCATAAGAGAAAGTCCCTTGGTGCGAGCAATGATGGAAGAGCTTGACATTTTTTACCATCGACATTGGATAATTTGACCTGTTTAAGCTCGAAGAGAGAATCTTGTGATAAAAGATGTTTGGAATGTACAGCAAGGGTTCTATATTGTACCACAATGTCCGTGCGTATACTACAGAGCAATCCTAGAGAGGAAATGGTGAGAGGTACTCCATGGTTCAACATTTCATAACCCTAGAGCTTTTCAAATCGAATAGCATCCAACTCTACCTGCCTGGGTGGTAGTAGTGGGATTCCTTCTAAAAAGAGCTTAGAAACTGCTCTCACTGGGGATAAATTGTTTGAATCTGCTAAAAAGTTGAGTTCTTATTCCTCCTCTTCTTTAAGAAGTTTTAGACCTAAAAGAGGATTGATGACCTTTTTTGAGTGCTTAATTTCTATAGGGACAACAGGGAGGTTATTGATAAAATACAACTTGTTCACAATAGTGGGTAGAGAAGTGAAATAAAAATCAAGATCAAGCTATCCTGTGTATCAATAATGGGTAGTTTAGCTAGGAAGGTGCTAAATGCTTCCAAAAGCTTATCCTTCTCTTTTCTGGAGAGAATCAGTAAAGAGAGCCATTCATAGTCAAAAGTTGTGTTTAAGACAGATATAGAGTGGGTGATAATAGCTTCTTTCTCAAAATCAAGCAATTTTTTGTGGAATTCCACTCCTTTGAAACAAGAAATTATACATTGGGTACCAATTGGTGGAACAGGAATGTCTTCTTCTATACCATATCCCAAACGAGTGAGAGATGGAATCCAAAAAGCCTGAATCAATCACCATGTAGGTTTTAAATAAACCATTATTATCATACCAGTGTTAAGTATTCTCAATATATAACGGATACCCGACCAAAGGTATCCCGGGAAATTTTGTGTGTGTTTGAGTTTAAAATCCCATCACTTAGAATCATATACTAAGAGACTTGAATACTATTTGCAAAAACCTTTTGTGTAAAGAACAAAACAAAGAAGAATTTCTTGATATAAATTTCATTACAAATACTCTGATACATGACAAAGTAGGAGCTTAAGCAGGAACTTAATTAGAATTATCTGCCAACCAACCACAACTACAATTAACTAGAATTAATTTGTACTTAATGGGTGAAAACTATATCAAGCAATCCCCACTGCTTGTTATTGATGTCACACCCCATACCCCAACATTACTCCTAAACATATATTATGTTTTCTTTTGCTCGTCTATGTAAGTAAGGCTTATTGCGGTCTTTGAAAGATTTTATGGGTTTACATGGTTTGGAGATAGAGTCCCTAATTGCCATTGGCTTGGTTTTCTTTTGCCCATTATGTGTAGCCATGAGCTTGTCCCGAATTTGTTGTAGTTTAAAAATGTTCCAAGTGATGCTCATCCTAACCGTCTACCTGTATCCCTGTTTGTCAGCAATAGTACGTGACACACATGTGGTTAATATTTTTATATACTATACCTGATTGGTGCCCCAAATACTTGTGTATGGATCCCTCCTTCTATGGTATATACAGTTACCTTACACACCTATTTCTTTATAAGTGTCTTTAATTTGAGAAAATTTTGGCAGCATTTTGTTTGTGATATCTTTCTTTTTTCAAAAAAAACCAATTGTACTTATTGACTTATGCCCTCACATGAGGTTGTCAAACAGAAAGCTTTCATATGTTGATACATATTAATACTACTTAGCACACTTTTAAAGGAAAATATTGACTTTTTCCCTCACATGAGGTTGTCATAACTCGTGCTTGCGTAATCTACCTTCATGCTTGCTCTCAACCGAACTATGGAGGTTTTAAAAAAACAACCACTCGTAGTGTAACCGTCTTGCTAAAGTACATAAAGATAAAGGAAACTAAGTGACATTAGAACCTCACATGAAGTTGTCATAACTCGTGCTTGCGTAATCTACCTTCATGCTTGCTCTCAACCGAACTATGGAGGTTTTAAAAAAACAACCACTCGTAGTGTAACTGTCTTGCTAAAGTACATAAAGATAAAGGAGACTAAGTGAAATTAGAACCTCATGTGCTGTATTACCTGGTTATTATTTTCCGTCGTCATCGATGTACTCTTCTTGCATGTGTCTATTTGTCCAAGGTTCTTCAATCTCTTCATTGCTACACCCTTCAATCAATATTTTTTATGCTACGTGTTAGATGCTGATTATTACTATATTTTCTTATTCATATTTCACTTTTAATGTTGTACCATGTGTATCTACCATTGTACAGGAAAATAAACAAACCCTTGTGTGTTTTATTTGTATATATGCTTGTACGCCTGTCTATGTGTGTGTAGTCCAAATTTTTTAAAAGAAACATGCATGTGTGTTTTATGACTATATCTATATCACTAAATATGTGTCTGAAAAACCTTTTCTCATGTATCTCCAGCCGTGTGTGCGGTACCTTAGAGACAACAATCAACTACTTTGTGTGTATATGCATTGAAAAACACTACTGTGTTTGTACCAAGGTATGTAAAAAACCTCTTTTATTGTGTATGTGGTAAAAAAATATTGTGTTTGTACCAAGGTAGAAAAAAAACTATTTTACTCTGTGTGTAAGGTATCGAAAAAACCATTTATCTTGCTGTACGTATGTGTTTGGAAGCTTCATGCGTTGTGGTTTGCTAATTTGGTTGGTGTATGCCGCAGTTGCCGCTCGTTTGGGATGAGAGAGAGAGGTTTTGTATTACGCCAAGCCACCTCCAGCTGCCACAGCTTGTGCAATATGCTCAAGAGCCACCCGAGAAATGGTGAAGTACGAGTGTGTGTGTGTGTGTGTGTGTGTGTGTATTTGCGGATATGAGGCTGCAGCTAGTGCGCTAGTACTTGCTAATAGGGGTGTTGTTATTACTTTCCAGCAGATCATATCTATGCTACTACGGCTTGCACTACTATGTTAATACATTTTGCGCTATGCTTGCAAGCATAACTTGTGCATGCTTTTCCAAAAGCCAACGCGGGGCAAGAGTTGCGTTATGCAATGCATACATAGTATAGTACATTTATAGTACTTTGAATTTGGTGCCTTTGCTGGAATTAGGGTTGCAGAGAAACGCACACAGCTTGGAGAAGACAAAGGAAGCTCAAGGCACACAATAGAGAGTGTGTTACTTAGTGTGCAATGGAAAGATAGATAGCCCTAGAGTGATGGGCGTATATACAATGCTCGGGGGGAAAAACCCTCTAAAGAGGGATAAAATGCCCCAACGGTCCTAGTGTATTCACACACATCACTACCACATGTATATGGTAACAAATCCCCCCATGGAGTGATGCGGTCAACGAGAGCTGGCACATGAGTAAAGGGAAGTGCCATGCCCTGAGGACATGATCGGTTCACAAAGGGGAGTAAGCCCAAAGCTTTGCGGAAAGCTTCAAGCTTCTCACAAGACAATGCCTTTGTAAAAAGATTTGCAAGGTTGTCCTGTGTTGGCACATAAGCCAAGATGATCTCTCCTGCTCAGAGCCTATCCGTGACATAGTGGTAATGCACCTCAATGTGCTTTGTGCAAGCCTGAAAAAATGGGTTCCTCGCAACTGCCAATGAGCTCCAAATGTTAGTGTAGATAGTGTTAGTAGTGTCCTGTCCAACACCCAAATCATCCATAAGGCGTCTGAGCCATACACACTCAACCGTAGCTGTGAAGACTGCCCTGTACTCAGCCTCACAACTCGAAGTGGCCACAGTAGACTGCTTCTTGCTCAACCATGATATACATGAACTGCCAAGCATGAAACAAAAACCACTTGTGGACACTCACGTGTCAAAACAACTAGCCCAATCTAAGTCTGAAAAAGCATGTAAGTCTGGCGGCGGCAATGATCCCCCCTTGGGATAAACAAGCCAAGATGTAAAGTGCCACTAAGGTAGCGGAAAATACTCTTGACAGCCTGCCTCGTGTTGCATACATAAATGAGGCAGCCAACAACAATTTGGTAAAGAGTGACATCAGCAGGATCGTTAGCATCATGTAGACTCAACTTCAAACCTGTTTCCATGGGAGTGGCAATAGGTTTGCAATCCTCAAGGTCAAACTTACATAGCAATGTCTCTATGTAACTTTTCTGACACAAGGCAATACCACCATCACACTGTTGAGAGAGAAGGAGAGAGCACAGAAGTAGAACCCTAAAGTGTGTAGAATACACACATGAGATGATGTATATATAGAGGGGACCTGGGTGCCATATATAGAGAAGCCATATATTGAGTAGCTTCACATATAAGCTCAACACCCCCGCTCAAATAAGGGTCCCTAACTGTGGATGAAAAAACCCTTGGGGGATCAAGGGAAAAACCCACAGCTCTATATACACCCACCGTTATATTATAAAAATCATTAAATATACAAATGTTTACGAGGAGCTACATCACTCCTTTTACAATGAATGTTTTATGAGGAGTTACATTACTCCTATCGTATCAAATACAATAATGAATACAAAGGTTCAATAAAGAGGTATAAAAGCTATCGATTAGCTTGTAATCAAAAGTGTCTCCGTGAATCTGCTGTGTAGCTTGTCATCAATATCGCATCACCAAACATGCTTTCATGTTGTCATCAATATGGCATCACCAAACATATCTTCATAAATCTTTTATTGTCACCAAGTTTGTCTTCATAAAATCAATTCTTTGATCAATCCTACATAGATCATAGACTCCAAAAAGAACATGTCATGAAAATTATTAGCATCGTTAATGAAATAATTACGTTCACAATGCCATAAGAGATGGTTCGCGATGCCACTCTTTTGACGACATATATACGCACGACAACATATGGTACATAAAGTATAAACGTAAAAGTACAAAATGTGTGATTACGTGATACAAATGATATGTGTATATACTACATAAAACAACATTTATCAATGTAGTGATCAATGAATACCATCAAAGTATTAACAAAATATCATTATTATATCAATAAAAATGAATAAATGACCATGGTATCAACGAAAAGCATCATGATATCACCGAGAATAATCATTGTATCAACGAAACAACATTATGGCATCACCGAGAATAACCATGGTATCAACGAAACATCATCATGGCATCACCGAGAATAACCATGGTATCAACGAAACAACATCATGGTATCACCGAGAATAACCATGGTATCAACAAAACATCATCATGGTATCAACAAAAATCACCATGGAATCAACGAAACAACATCATGGCATCACCGAGAATAACCATGGTATCAAGGAAACATCATCATGGCATCACCGAGAATAACCATGGTATCAATGAAATATCATCATGGCACCACCGAGAATAACCATGGTATCAATGGCATATCATCATGGTATCAACGAAAATCACCATGACCAAAGTATTAACAAAACATCATCATGGTACCATCAAAATCACTATGGTATCAATGAGAAATTATCAATAAAACGACGTAAACTATATCTCTAAAAGAATAATTATACGAGAATCAATGAACGAGTATATCATATAACAAAAGATCATGTACCAACAGTAGCTCGATAGAATTTGGACGATCATCAACGGCTCGACTGAATCGGAACGATGTGTAACTGGCTTCTACAGCAAAGTTACGTCAGTAACAAATATATGATTGATGAAGAAAAATATAATTGAGAAGTTTTCAATTATGAGAAAAATCAAAAGCAAAAAGTAAAATTTTGATTTTCAAACATATTCGCAGTCCGAGACGATAACCCAAAATCGGTGCAGAATTTAGAGAAACTTCCTTCTACAAAGTTATAGACCACATCGATTCCGGTCTGCCATAGCGGGTAGTTTCTTCTGCAAAGTTGTAGAACACATCGATTCCGGTCTCTCACGCGGGTAGTTTCTGCAAAATCGTTTTCAATAAGCAGAAAAATAAAAAACAAAAAGCGGAAGTTGCTTTTCAGGTATGTACGCAGTCCGCGAACGATAACTCAAAATCGGTGCAGAATTTGAAAACACTTCCTTCTGCAAAGTTGTAGACCACATCGATTCCGGTCTCTCTTGCGGGTAGTTTCTGCAGGATCGTTTTCAATTAGCAGAAAAATCAAAAACAAAACGCGGAAGCTGTTTTTCAGGTATGTACGCAGCCCATGAACGATAACTCAAAATCGGTGCAGAATTTGAAGAAACTTCCTTCTGCAAAGTTGTAGACCACATCGATTCCGATCCCTTACGGTGGTAGTTTCTGCAAAATCGATTTTGATCAGGAGAAAAATCGAAAACAAAAACGTACTGCTCTGATACCATGTTGAGAGAGAAGGAGAGAGCACAGAAGTAGAACCCCAAAGTGTGTAGAATACACACATGAGATGATGTATATATAGAGGGGACCTGGGTGCCATATATAGAGAAGCCATATATTGAGTAGCTTCACATATAAGCTCAACACACACTGCTTAAATTGTATACCCAAGTAATGATGCAACAGTCCCAAATCTTTCATCTTGAAAGTAGCATTCAAATCAGCCTTAAATTCAGCAATATGTCTCTCATTTGGTCCAGTGATCAGCAAATCATCGACATAAAGAACCACAATGAGAAGTACATCACCCTCACGCTTTACATAGAATGTGCTTTCTGTTCGACTATTACGAAAGCCTCATTTGACCAAATGAGTGTCAGCTTTCTCATACCAAGTACGAGGAGATTGCTTCAACCCATACAAAGCCTTCTTACATGTGCACACTGTGAGGAACAATGGTGCGCGTCACAGACAACGGAATCAATGCATGATCCTGTGCATCCTTAACATCCCAACGAGATTGTTCTATCGTAGGCAAAACAACTCTAATGGAAGCAATTCTTGTAGCAAGACCTGCAACATTCTCAACATCGCCTGCATCCTCAGGACGAGGACGTACATCAATGACGTGCACAATATTCCATACGCCTTTTGACACAAGAACATGTTGCATCATGTAAGCCCACAAAGGATAATTGTCCCAATCCAATCTGTTCTCAGCAGCAAATATCTTGAACACATCTGCGTTGTTGTCAGCCAGGGTAAATGCTACACCTGATGTGAAAACTTCCCAAAAAGAGGAGAAACGAAGCGGGAACAACACATGCTTTCTAGCACAAACCATAAAATTTGTAAGGCACCTGTTATGAAAAAAACGGCACTAACAAAAATTCTGCACAAAATGACAAAATAGCATGTGCAGTACTGGCTGTAGTGGAAACAGAGGCCGCAATGAGCCCGAATCAAAAATTTGAACAGAGTAAGCTGTACAAGCTCTCCCAAAAATTTTGTCGACCTGGGAATGCTCGCCATAGCTCACAGAAATCGAAGAAAGTGAGCAGGCGTGTGCTAGAGCTACCGGCGACTATCGGCGACTGAGCCGGGGAGAACGCAACTTGCTATGATACCAATTGTTGGAATTAGGGTTGCAAAGGAAATGCACACAGCTTGGAGAAGACCAAGGAAGCTCAAGGCACAAAGTAGAGAGTATGTTACTTACTGTGCAATGGAGAGATCAGTAGCCCTAGAATGATGGGCCTATATACAATGCAGGGGAAAAAAAACCTCCTCAAGAGGGAAAAAATGCCCCGAGGTCCTAGTGCATTTACACACATCACTACCACATGTAAATGGTAACAGTGTGTTGATCCATCCATTGTTGCTCCTATGGTGATCTTCACTATCCCTCATGTACCTTAAAGACTCATTTTCCAAAACTCATTGGAGTTGCTTAATGAAAAGATCAAGATGGGTATTTTGGAGCCTTCTTGTGCTCCATATTTAAATATGTCACAGGAACAGAATAATAGAGATAGACAGGAAAAGATAGAGAAAGAGATCTTTGTATTGATAGAGTTTTGATACAACAGAGGAGCAATAAAATATATGGGCGCACTCCGTTGTACGGAGCTCGAACCTCCCGACCACCCCCGAGCTTCAGTTTGCTTGCATGCAACGTCGCACTCGCACTCACAGAAGAAGAGATCGGTGAATGATCCCAAAAACGCACCACCTGTCTTTCTTTTCTCATTTTTCCTCGAAAAGCATGCAACCTCTCAAAATAGCCGCTTTCCTATTTTTGGCGTTTGGTCGACTCGACTTGCGTACCAAGTATACTTTGCGAGAATAAGATAAGAACGTGATAAAGGTTAGATTTTTCAGTTGTCTTCAACTGAACATAACTCCCAAACGGAGCCAAAACAGGCCAGGTCCGTCTCACACAATATTGTTGCCCTCGTTGCGCTCTTCGACGGCTATGTGATGGAAAATTTCCATAGCCTGCCATGATTTCCTGAAAATCAACTTGCAAAACAACATTTTCTACAAAAATGATGCAAAAACAGCAAATCCCACTTTTTTTCTTAATCTTTGGTCCTCAACGAGGATCAAAACATCAAAATCTCTAAAGACTCAGAGAACCAAAGTTGTTCCTTATAACACAGGCTTCAATCACTTCATACAACACTTTTCCAAAATCCCACATTAACACCTTCAAAAATGCCCCAGAAAGTGCCTTCCAGATCAAAAAAATTTATTGGACGAAAACAATCCACACATCCTTCTACAACTTTAAAACGACCAAAACTTCCTAGAAAAACAAACTTTATTGCTAAAACACATCAAAATCAAGTCTTGTTACAAAATAGGTGGTTCATAGTTCATAGTCCTTTGCCATATTGTGATCTCTATTGGACACAACTTGCTTCTTCAGAATGGTCATCAAGTCCCACTCTAAGCCATGGTTGTTGCATGTGAATTGGTTCTACTCATCCGCTCGTGTTCCACAAAAATAGCCAAGGAGACACCAATCACAACCAACCAAGTAACCAATTTCACTCCAAAATATATTAGAACATGTAAGGCTAAGATGAGTACCTTGATCTCATTGCTCTCACAATGGTAGAGAAAGTCGTGAAACTCGACCATCTTAGAGAAATCTATAGAAGTAATCAACCATCATATATATTTAATAAATACGCATGCAATTCTTGTTTTTTTTAATTACCAATGTGCTTGTACTTGTTTACTTCAGTGCTAGACACCTGATCTCAATCTGCATATGTCTTGTTATATTCTATAGCAATGCCCACCAAGCAAGACTAGTTGTTGTGCATTTATCTCTTTGGGAAAATTTAGAGGATGTGGTGAAGGAACTAGTAGCATATCCTAAATAAGTATTTCAATGGCAGACAATAAAAGGTCTGGGCTATAATTTCTGAACAGCCAATAACTTTTTATAAATCCACATTGGAAATTACTTGCCCTCGAAAAGAAGGCGTAATTCCCTAAAAAAGGAGGCGTAATTAAGAGCAGTGGGAACAAGTGCTATTTTTTTAAGCTTTTGTCGATTTCATAGGAATGCGGAAATACGAACTGATTGCCATGGCCTCGCCTAAATTTCGGACTCTCTGCCGAAGTGGTAGGGAGTCACGTGTACCAGTAACCAGTGTCGGGGGATATGTATCCGCTACGTGAGCCAGGCAGGCGTCGGACCTCTAGCTGTTGGAGGCGTCAAGAAACAAGAAGAACAGGTGAAAAGGGCTTTGTCAATCACCGTAACCCTCAATTAATCAATCTATGAATACATTCTGCTGGCAATAGCCAAGTCGGGCTGTTAACAACACCGACACTTAGGTTCATTGAAATCAAAGAGTTTAGGCTCCCATTACAGTTACCCGGGCCGTTAACGGCTCTGTGATTTAATAAAAAATAGTAACTAAGTTTACGATGCTGTCGATGATCAGAAATTTCCTCCATGTCGTATTTCTTGTTAGGGCTATATATAGCTCACTCTACTCAACTTGGTCTCACCTATATATTTGTATCTTGTCTTCAATATGAATCAGTCTTTGGGAGCGTATATGGTGTGTCTCTGGTCTTGTTTTGTTAAGTATGGAACCTGATTTACCCTTGTAATTTTCTGTGGTAAAGCGCACATTTGTAAGGCCCCCATTATGAGGAGAAGCCATCGTGCGTGAAGGAAAATCACTCACAGGAAACCAAAATTTTCACGGACAAGAATCAGGGGCAACTTTAAAGGCCTCAGGAGCAGAGGCCCCCGAGACTTTTTTTTTCGCCAGAATATTGTGGCCGGACGGCGGCTGGAAAGTGGTCGGAAAACAACCGGTCGGTTGGTCGGTGGCCGGTGGTCGGAAGTGAATGGCCGGTGGCCGGTAGCCGAATTCAATGGCCGGTGGCCGAATTCAAAAGCGGACTTGTCTTCTCAAGGGCGGCCACAAATGGGCGGATTGGAGGGTCTGATTTGGACTTATTCGCACAAGGGCGGCTACACATGGCTGTCTCTCATAAGAGAGGGCAGCCCTTTTGGCCTATAAAAGGAGGCCATTTCTACACACATTTCATAGTGTGAAGTTGATGCAACAAGGTGAGTGTGAGGTGGTGAGAGTGAAGCAAGGCGGGAGCTCCATTAAGGGTATAATCCCTTTGTAAACTACTTCTTGTTTTGAAGTACTAAAGCCATTGAGTGGCTGCTTTCCCGTGGACGTAGCCCACATTGGGTGAACCACGTATATCGTGTGTACTCTCTCTCTCTCTCTACTCTATAATCTCGTGTATATAAATCTGTCTCTCTCCATTAAGTAATCTACTCAATTATCTATTTAGCTACGTCTTATTTCCTAACACGTCTCTGTCTCTTTCTCTCTACATCTCAACATGGTATCAGAGCGGTAACGATCACGCGGCGATTCAATTCATGGTGACAAAACAGTATGTGTATGTGATTCGCATGTAAGATTCAAATTTTATTTTTGAGCTTTGATTCTTGTTAACTGTGGTTGTTTTGTGTTAAGAAGAATATGATTAGTGTTTTGTGTGACGTTTATTGCTAATCAATCTAATCGTTGATTACGTTTTCTTGTTGATGACACCCTGAACTTCATCTCAATTTTTGGGGGTGTTCTGCTCAAAATTTGGAGAAATGGGAAAAATGCAATGGCGGTTTTCATCCAAAACTTGTTCGTCTCCTTGAGTTCTTCGATTTGAATTCTAGGTTTGCGTCAATCGGAGTTCGCAGCAGAAAGTTATGTTGTTTTTACTGCAATTGAGCTTGACGCAGCTTTCTTCATCCTACTTCTTCGTGAAGCGTCCGCGATTGTTTTTCTTATTTTGGCATTATCTTTTCCGAGAAGACTTAGCCTTTTGCTATTCGTATTGTGGCCGTCAATCTTGCGTCTCACGCCACTCTATTTTGAGGACTCTTTTACTATTAACGCCTCCTTTACCCTGCCTTTTTGGGTGACGTCTCTCATATCTTTGGACGTTCCTTGAGCATCCTTCTTGCGTTTATCAGTGACAGAACGCAGTCCTCATATTTCTCTCATTCTCAATTGTGGCCTTCACCATATATGGTGTGCAGATTCTGCGATCTTATCTTATACGTCTTCTCGCAACAAGATATGGCTATGAATATTCTCGTCAACGGCTTTTCTTCTGGCCAGCATTCTGTTCCTCCTTTCCAAGGCCAAGGATTTTCAGGCTGGAAAGCAAAGATGTTGTTAATTCTTGAAGGCGATATACTCTCCAATGTTGTTCTTGGAGATCGTGTTTGTCCGCCTCAGCCTGTTGATACGGATAATGATAACGTGCTTATCATTGAAGGACCTATATTTGAAGATTGGAATGTTGCCTATACGGATTGGCAACGACGTGATAAAGCAGTTCGTCGGTATATTCTTTCTGCTCTTAGTGATTCCCTTTTGCTTGATATGTATGAACTGCCTACTTCCCACGACGTATGGAAGTACCTTCTTGCAAACTTTCAGAAGAAATCTGTTACAGAAATACTTTATTTAAGAGGGTTGCTTAACAAGTTACAATATGAAGTTGATACTGCCATGACGGGACATATTGAATCTTTCAAATCTATTATTAATCAACTTGCTGCTGCTGCCAGTGATCCTGTTCCACAAAAGCAACCGATCCTGTTCCACACTTCTCCTTGATACGGTGAAGGACTCTTCTTATGATAACATTGTTACTATTCTCTCTAATAAATATGGTCTTGATTTCGACCAAGCCTGCATGTCTTTAATTGAATACTCTCAACGTCAAGAACGACGTAATGCTGGTCACGATACAGCTATGATTTTACAAGAGGAGACTGAGTCACAACAGATGGAACGTGCTTTTTATGCTCGAAGGCGTCCATTTCAACGAGGAAACCGCAGAGGTGGCCGTCACGGTAATATTTTCTCTCGTCTCAAATTTCCTAATAAGCAATGTTCTTACTGCAACAGAAATGGCCATACTGAAGATGATTATTGGGCATGTCAATATGATGAAGAACACAATATTACCACAAAACAACCACGTTTATCTAGAGACTCTTCTTCTTCTTCTTGTGAATATTGTGGATGATCTGATCATCCCACTCATATGTGCTATAAGCGTCAATTCGACACAGATCGTTATAGAGCATATGCTACTAAACATAGAAACAACATTGTACCAGAAAAAAACTGCGTCCTATGTTCAGTTGCTCCAGACAGAATACTTCATATACGTGATGGATCACTTTTTATTGTCGATTCTGGTGCTACAGAAAATATGACATATCGGTCTAAGTGGCTCCATAACTATCATCTACTACCAGTTCAACGTGTTGTTTATCTTGCTGATGATACTACTTGTCAAGTAAAGGGTATTGGAGACTTATATCTTGGTACCTTATCTTCTTCCACTCGATTTTTGCGAGGAGTATTACATGTATCAGATCTTCAACGTAATCTTCTTTCAGTTGCTAGACTTGTTGATCTTGGTCTGTTTGTTGGATTTGATCATACCAAATGCCGAATTGAGAAAGATGGACAGACTATAGCCACTGCTCCTCGAAATGATAATTTATTTGAACTCTCTCTCAACGATGCTATAGCAAATGATGTCACTGCTCCAGGTGATCATGATTGCAAAGTATGGCATCACCGTTTTGTTCATGCTGATTTCTCAAAACTCCTTGATCTTCAACGTCGTGATCTTGTTCATGGCATGGATCTTAAAGCCCATCCCCATATGGGAATTTGTGAATTTTGTGCTCTTGGGAAACACAATCGTAAACCCTTTCCTCTTTCAAATACAACTCATTATCATGACATATTGGATCTTGTTCATACTGATATATGTGGGCCTCTACCTTCCTCGAGATCACAATATCGCTACTTCATTACTTTCATTGATGATTTCTCAAGGTATACAACTGTATTTCTACTTAGACAAAAATTTGAAGCCTTATCTATTTTCAAACAATTCCACAAGGCTGCGGAACTTCAAACTCGTCGTCGGCTTAAGAAGCTTCGTAGTGACAATGGAGGCGAATATGTTTCTCGAGAGTTTGTGAGTTACTGTGCTGACAGTTGAATTCATCATGAACACACTATTCCATAATCGCCTCAATAGAACGACGTTGCTGAACGAAAGAATCGCACTATTCTCAATGCTGTAAGATGTATGCTGATTCATTCTGGATTATCTCGTGTTTTCTGGGCTGAAGCTACTTTGACATCAATATTTATTCAAATCATCTTCCTCCTACTGCACCCGCTGGTAAGATACCCATGACAGCATGGACAGGTGACATTCCTTTTGTATCTCATTTTCGAACCTTTGGATGTGTTGCTTATATTCTTGTTCCCAAAGAAATACGAACAAAGCTTGATGTTCCTGGTCTTAAAGTTATTTTTATTGGATATTCTTACACTTCCAAAAGCTACAAATTCTATGATCCTTCCTCCAAGAAAGTAATTGTGAATCGTGATGCTACTTTTAACGAACAGCTTATGGGAGGCTCATGGTCGATGGATGATTCTGATGATACTAAATCACTACTTTAGGCTTTTTCATGTCTTTCAGAAGATGAAACTCTTCCTATAGAGCAACTTTCCTCTTCACAACCATCCATTCCGAATGTTGACAATGATGATATTGATATTTTTGTTGATCTGTCTATTGATTTTGAACATGGCGCATGTCATGTTTATGATGACGATATTGCTGATAATGCTTTTTCTACTTCTGAAGATCCCGTTACTTATGATGAAGCTATCTCTTGACCACAAAAGAATCAATGGCAAGAGGCTATGGAAGCAAAGTACGATTCTCTTATCTCTAAAGGTACATGGATACTGACCGAATGACCTTCTGGTCGTACAGCTATTAAATGTAAGTGGGTGTATAAGACAAAAGTAAAAGAAGATGGATCTTTTGACAAGTTCAAGGCGCGTTTAGTTGCAAAAGGTTACTCCCAAGTAGATGGTGTTGATTATCAAGAGACTTTTTCACCAATTGTTCACATTACAAGTGTTCGAGTTTTATTGGCATTTGCTGTTCCATTTGATTTAGAAGCTCATCAAATGGATGTGCGAACTGCTTTTCTTAATGGTGACTTGGAAGATGAAATTTATATGGAACAACCAGAAGGGTTTGTTATTCCAAGTAAAGAAGACCTTGTTGCTCAACTCCATAAGGCACTATATGGTCTCAAACAAGCTTCGCGAGCCTGGTATACAAAATTTGATCTTTTTCTCACCTCTAAAGGATTCATCTCTTGCTCTTCAGACCCCAACTTATACATAAAACGCCAAGGTAGAAGTTTTGTGATTCTTGCTCTTTATGTGGATGATACCATCCTTGTTTCCAATGATTTAGGATTTCTTCAGCAAGTGAAAAAGTTATTGTCTTCTGCATTTGATATGGTGGATCTTGGAGAGATTCACTCGTGTCTTGGCATTCAAATCCAACGGATCCGTACAAAAGGTATTTTATTCCTTCGATAGTCAAAGTTTATTGCAGATACTATTCAAAAATTTGGTATGGAATCTGCACATTCAGCCAACACACCTTGTCTTGCGAGCTCTACGAAGAACACTTCTGACAATGGCGGTCAACTTGTCACAAATCAACCTTATGCTAACTTGACTTGATTGGATGTCTTCAGTTTGTTGGCATGAACACTCGTCCTGATATTCTATTTGCTGCTAATTATCTTGGACAACATCTTGCATGTACTTCTCTTAAGTATTCGTCTGCTGCAAAGCGCGTATTGAAATACTTGAAAGGAACTACAGATTTTGGTTTAGTCTATCGACGACAACTCACATCGGATTCTATGCAATCTCTTTCTCTTTTGGATTACACAGATGCAGACTGGGCAAGCTCACAATTATCTATGCGATCTACTAGTGGAAATTTATTCTTTATAAATGGTTGTCTTGTTTCTTGGACCAGCAAGAAACAACGTTGTGTTGCAGTTTCTACAATTGAGTCAGAATATGTTGCCGCATCACTTGCAGCTTGTGAGTTGATTTCGCTTCGACAAATGCTAGTTGATATTGGTCACTCTCCTCTTTCTAGCTCACCCTTGCGGTGTGACAAACAAAGTGCTATTAGTCTTGCAAAAGACTATGTTCAACATAATAAGTCAAAGCACATTGCTGTCCATTATCATTATGTCAGGTATGAAGTACGCAAAGGAACCATTATGGTTGAACACTATCCGAGTGACCAGATGATTGCAGACATTTTGACCAAAGGCCTTAACGAGTCACATTTCATCCTCTTGCGCTCGGAGCTTGGAGTTGCTTCGGCCTCACTCTTTCTAGATTAGCTTCTTTGCTATTGTAATAGCTTTGTACATATGACATTGCAATCTTTTAGGTACCATGCACTATGCACACTCCACATTTGCACATTGTGATCTCTGAGTCACTTGAATATTTGTACATAGGTGCACAATTCACTTTCACATCATCATCACTGGTGCATATTTTCACATTGTATAGGGGCTTGGGTTTTTCCCTTGAACTCCCCAAGGGTTTTGTCATGTATCTTCTCCTCAATATGAATCAATCTTTGGGATCGTATATGGTGTGTCTCTTATCTCGTCTCTCTCTCTTTCTCTCTACATCTCAACATTTCTATGCTTTGGATGTTGTTGAACTTTATATATTTGCATTACTTTCTATTATTGAGCTTGAGAGATCTTTCCTTTCTTCAAAGAGGACGATAGAGAGAGAGATTTTCCTCCTTGACCTCGATCTTCCTTTCTCGACCAAGCTTGTGCGGTGCTTCTTCTGCTTCGATCAAGCTCGCCTTCTCAATCTTGCTTGCCTTCTCCTTCTCAAACTTGCTTTTGTGTACTTTAAGTTTCCCACCTTAGTTGCTTGTTTATGCCCTCTCAAGCTTCACAAGAGCCGAGAACTAGCTCGAGGAAGAGAAAGAGAGTCTCTCGCTCGCTTGCTTGCCAAGAACGAGAGCGAGAGAAAGAGAGCATGCCAACTCTCTTTCCAAGCTCCCCGGCCTCCCTTGCCTTCCGAGCTCCCGACCTTGCTTTCTAACTTCGCCATCGTACACGACCTCCAACTTAGGTTCTTCTCTTTCTCCCTCTTCTCCTTCTTCTTTTTCTTTTCTTCCTTCTCTTCTCCTTCTTTCTTTTTCTTCTTCTTCCTTCTTTCTTTTTCTTTTTCTTCCTCTTCCTCTTTCTCTCCACTGAGCACCGTTTCCGGTCCTCTTCTTTTCTTTCTTTTCTTCTTCTTCTTTTTCTCTCCATGGCGCACCCTTTCCCCTCCTCTTCTTTTTCTTTCTCTTCCCAAAAAACCCTTATTGAGCCCTCCTTTTGAAGAGGGGCAACGACGGCCTCTCTCTTTTTCTCCCTTCTTTTTCACTCAATTTCTTCATTTGCTTTAATGGGTGGGCATTGGCCATGCCCTTTCAACCTTGGGCGGCCATTTAATTCAAGAGCACCACATTTGGGCATACATGCCGGCCGTGCAATGTAGTAGGCATCAAATTCGGCATACATATCGATTAAAGTATCACCAACTTCCAAGCACCACATCTTTCTTCAGCTGCCCTCGACTCACAATATCGTCATGAATTTTATCGTCCATAACAGTATCTCGAATAATGCAAAAATTACCCAGCTCAATTGTGCCGACAACTGACACCGGACTCTGCTTGCCAGGCCGTAAAACCCATTAGACTTCTTAACCTGCGTAAAATGCATAGAAACCTTGCCGAGACTGTAAAAATCCCAGATGGCACTCCGATCAAGCGGACCGAACTGGTACGGAGCCAGCCCCCGGTGAATCTTTAACAGCTAATATCTTCGCGATCGGGATTCCGATCACTAATCTGAAAAGACCGACGCGCTTCACGAAGTGAGAACTTCAGGTTCGTACATTCGTTTCAATTCTGTCACCTCAGTTATAGTTGTCCAATCTGGTACGGATCTGCAATCGACTTGAACTTTAAAGTGCCATAGCTTCTTCACCGTAGCTCCAATCGACGAGCTGTAAAGACAAGCCGGTAGAGCACTTCAAGCAGTGCAGTTTTATGTCATAATATACCATGTGTGCTCACTCTAAGCATACTCCTTTTTGGTATCATTAAGGCATCAATTGGCCCTTTAAAGCCACATCTGGCATACATTTATAATTAAACTTGTCCTGTTAACAAGCCCTCATCACTGACCATTAATCAAGTAGAATTTCAATAAGCTTGATCTGCATCTTCTTGGCATATTTCTTAGCATGGGAGCGGAGCTGCACGACATCCAGTACAAGAATTTCCACTCAATAAAGCATAAACATAAATTAGCCCACAAATATTTATACAAACCGCCTGGATCATATGGCGTATAAGTTAATTGCCCAGGATCATGCGTATATCTTTCACCTCGTGGGTCAAAAGCTAGCTCAAAATCCCCTTCATCATAGGGTAACATCAGATTCCATATAGCATCAAGCAACAGTAGACATTTTCGTATCCCTTGTGCAAGTGGCTCATCCAATTGTCCATCATCAATCACAGGTAAAAGCATTGGCAGTTCACCTTCACTCTCACTAGTATTGGAATTCCGATCATGCATATCTGAATACATCAAGTCTCTGATAAAATCCTCTTCATTAGGCTCAAAAGATGCATCTGAAAACAATTCTATATCTCGTAGAGGCTCAAAATCAAGTAGTGTATCATCTAACAACTACACAAGTTCATCATCTGCTGAATCTGAACAAACTTGCTCATGCATGATTCTGAAGTGATTGGTATCCTTAGCATATGTGTTTGAGAACCCTTCCAAAGCTTCATCCAATAAGAACATAAGATCTAGGTCCACCGCTTGAGAAGGTCCCTCCATTTGCACATCTCAGGATGCTGTACACTAAGATTTCCAAAGGTGACATGCATACTAAATGAATCTGCTGTAAACTGCTCTTCAAGTCATGCACCCTCATCAAGATATCTTTGCACTTCTGTAGCACAAAGTTCAACATGCACATTGAAAATTTCATCTACTGCTCTGTCTGTATCATCGGCACAATGAAACCAATCAAAATCATCAACAAGAGATTGCATTTCACTTTGCACCACCTTTGAATCAACATCATCAACTTCATAATCATTTTGCCATAGTGTGGGTCCTGTCTCACAAATTCTTGATAGAGAAAAAGTTTTCTCCCTCTCTAAATCACCATCATCAAATTTAGGATCAGTCTGCCAGATCGATAGCTCTTGGTCACAGAAGCGTGTCAAAGGAGTCTGCACCCCCTCTGAATCATCATAATCACGTTCAAGATCAGTTTTCCAATTTGGTAGCTGTGCTTCACAAAAGATTGTCAATGAAAAAGTCTGCACCCCCTCTGAATCAAGCACATACTCTTGCTCAGCCAAGTCCTCAAAATCTGGTACATCCAAATTCGGTAAATCTGGTATACCAAAAACCATGGTCTTGCTGCTCACAACAGCAGTCTTGCTTTGACCTATAACATCTGTATCATTAATCAACTCTTTGGAAAAACCTGTGCCAATATCTTCAATCACCTGTATGGTAGAATCTGCACCAGAAAAATTTTGCTCTAACTCTAGTTCAGTAGCAAAAGTATTAGCTATAACTGAATCTTCCCGCATGTCTACCTGAATATGACTGCACTTGTTTACCTGCACATCTTCCTGAGCTTTAGCCAATGCATTGTCTTGATCCCATGATTTCTTTTCTTTCTGTACTACAGGTATATGTTCTTTGAAAAATTCACCCTGTGTAGTTTGAGGTTGTGAGACTCACCCTCAAGGACTTTTACTTCATGCACGGCATCTGCAAAACCCAACCTTGCATACACATCTTTGACTATGTCTTCATCATTAGCATGTAAGAAATTAGCATCTTGCACAATAAACTCATCAATCACATCTTCTAACTTTGATCGTACTTGTCCTCGGATATCTGCGTAGTCTGGTAGACTTGCACTCTGTTCTTGATAGCATTCATACTGCTCATAATGTACTTGCACAATAGCTTCTTTGAAATACTCCCAATCATCGTTGCAAGCTTTGGTAACCTCTTGAATCTTCTCCTTCACATCTGAACTCACTAAGTGCTCAAAAGATTTGATCATCAATTATTCTGGTATCCCTCTTACCTTGGTCTCTAGCTCATAGCACTCAAGGTAGCCCTCTGGATCGTATCCATCAAAGACTCGCCTCTCGTCGTATACCGCATCTAAAGCTGCTTCCAAAGCTTCATCCATTTGATTTTTCTTCTTTACGGTCTCTATTTCAAGCAGAGATCCTTGAGCCAATTGAAGCATCTTTGCAAGATTTGGAACTGTTGAATTATCATCAAAACCGTTCGCACTAAATTCTGCAATCATCTTCATCATCTGCTCTAAATTCTCCATCTTTACCTCCCACCCCGGCTCATTTCACGTCGGGTTCACCAAAGATGTCGGGGGATATGTATCCGCTACGTGAGCCAGGCAGGCGCCGGACCTCTGGCTGTGGGAGGCGTCAAGAGAACAAGAAGAACAGGTGAAAAAGGCTCTGTCAATCACCGTAACCCTCAATTATGAATACATTCTACTGGCAATAGCCAAGTCGGGCTGTTAACAGCACCGACACTTAGGTTCATTGAAATCAAAGAGTTTAGGCTCCCATTACAGTTACCCGGGCCGTTAACAGCTCCGTGAGTTAATAAAAAAGATTAACTAAGTTTACGATGCTGTCGATCATCAGAATTTTCCTCCATGTCGTATTTCTATGCTTTGGATGTCGTTGAACTTTATATATTTGCATTACTTTCTATTATTTAGCTTGAGAGATCTTTCCTTTCTTCAAAGAGGACGATAGAGAGAGATATTTTCCTCCTTGACCTCGATCTTCCTTTCTCGACCAAGCTTGTGCGGTGCTTCTTCTGCTTCGATCAAGCTCGCCTTCTCAAGCTTGCTTGCCTTCTCCTTCTCAAACTTGCTTTTGCGTACTTTAAGTTTCCCACCTTAGTTGCTTGTTTATGCCCTCTCAAGCTTCACAAGAGCCGAGAACTAGCTCAAGAAAGAGAGAGAGTCTCTCGCTTGCTTGCTTGCCAAGAACGAAAGCGAGAGAAAGAGAGCGCGCCAACTCTCTTTCCGAGCTCCCCAGCCTCCCTTGCCTTCCGAGCTCCCGACCTCACTTTCTAACTTTACCATCGCACACGACCTTCAACTTAGGTTCTTCTCTTTCTCCCTTTTCTTCTTCTTTTTTTTCTTTCTTTCTTCTCCTTTCCTTCTTCTTTTTCTTTTCTTCTTCTCTTCTCCTTCTTTCTTTTTCTTTTTCTTCCTCTTCCTCTCCGCTGCGCACCCTTTCCCCTCCTCTTCTTTTTCTTTCTTTTCTTCTTCTTCTTTTTCTCTCCACGGTGCACCCTTTCCCGTCCTCTTCTTTTTCTTTCTTTTCTTCTTCTTCTTTTTCTCTCCATGGCGCACCCTTTCCCCTCCTCTTCTTTTTCTTTCCCTTCCCAAATAACCCTTATTGAGCCCTCCTTTTGAAGAGGGGCAACGACGGCCTCTCTCTTTTTCTCCCTTCTTTTTCACTCAATTTCTTCATTTGCTTTAATGGGTGGCCATTGGCCATGCCCTTTCAACCTTGGGCGGCCATTTAATTCAAGAGCACCACATTTGGACATACGACATACATGCCGACCGTGCAATGTAGTAGGCATCAAATTCGGCGTACATATTGATTAAGGCATCGCCAACTTCCAAGCATCGCATCTTTCTTTAGCTGCCCTCGATTGACAATATCGTCATGAATTTTATTGTCCATAACAGTATCTGGAATAATGCAAAAATTACCTAGCTCAATTATGCCGACAAACTGACACCGGACTCTGCTTGCCAGGCCGTAAATCCCATTACACTTCTTAAACTGCGTAAAATGCATAGAAACCTTGCCGAGACTGTAAAAATCCCAGATGGCACTCCGATCAAGCTGACCGAACTGGAACGGAGCCGGCCCCCGGTGAAACTTTAACGGCTAATATCTTCGCGACCGGGATTCCGATCACTGATCTGAAAAGACCGATGCGCTTCACGAAGTGAGCACTTTAGGTTCGTGCATTAGTTTCAATTCTGTCACCTCAACTGTAGTTGCCCAATCCGGTACGGATCTACAATCGACTTGAACTTTAAATTTCCATAGCTTCTTCACCGTAGCTCCAATCGACGAGTCGTAAAGACAAGCCGGTAGAGCACTTCAAGCAGTGCAGTTTTATGTCATAATAGACCATCTGTGCTCAGTCTAAGCATACTCCTTTTTTGTATCATTAAGGCATCAATTGGCCCTTTAAAGCCGCATCTGGTATACATTTATAATTAAACTTGTCCTGTTAACAAGTCCTCATCACTGACCATTCATCAAGTATACTTTCAATAAGCTTGATCTGCATCTTCTTGGCATATTTCTTAGCATGGGAGCGGAGCTGCATGACACCGGCAGTGCGTACCTTTTTAAAAGGGTTAAACAAGCCCCCCCCCGATATGTTTAATTATCATTGACGTTTGAACTCAGGCTGTTGACAATCGTGGTCTATACCGTAGTGGTTTGACTAATGATTCTCATCGCGGGCGTATGGGTTCAATACTTGCTAGGAATAAACCAACATGTTTAATCAATTTTGGTGATTGAACATATCGGCCTTTGTGCAAATGCAGGGCCTTGCGAAAAATTCAAGTGCCGAGAAGTGACCTGCTGGACCGGCTTAGTAGGTAAACACAAACGCCACATGGAAGACTCTCAAGGGTGCCACATCCTTGAGAGTCCGTTATTTAGAGAGAGCCGATTGCCATGACGATGATCATGATGAGCTTCAGAGAAAATGGTACGGTCGCGGCATAACTAATCTACATGCAGGTTGGAGAAATTGCGCATGTAATATGGTGCAGCAACGTCAACTTCAGTATTTAAAGAGAAGAAGGGGACGCAGAAGGGTATTTGTTTCATAACGGCAAGGCAGGTATGGTACTGGAGGAATTGATCGCTCTAACACTCGTGCTAATTCTCAGCATGCATCATATTGAGGAGCAGGCCGGTAAAGCTGCAGCAAGACGGCGACCACGTCGCCGCGGTTGCGGGCGAGGCGGCCGCGGGCTGTGTGTGGCAGGAGCATGAGCATGAGCAGGAGTAGGAAGACAAGGACGTGACGATATGACAAGGACCAGGAACAGGGCAAGGATGCGGGAGGTGCTAAGGACGCGGCTGCTTCCACCTGGCTTTCTTGCGTTTAATGACCTGGCCTTGCAGGACCGCCAAGATCTGCGTTATTTGGCTGCTCAAGAGCGTCCCACATGTACCAACTGCCAGCAAAGCGCATACGTGCGTTTTTGGTGCTTCAACAACAGGAAACAGCATCGTGGCAGCCTGCAACTATGCTACTGCTGCGAGAACCCCTACTACTGCGTTTTCCTGCACTTGCGCCGCAATGCTGCCAAGTATCGCTACACAGAGTTCACCCTCTACCCTCGTGGCCAGCAACCTCGCATTGCCAAGTTCAGAGATCCTAGTGCCGTCCGCCCTCTCAAACAACCGGAGGCCCTTCACTTCATGCAAAATCATCCATAGGTCTCATTAGTGCTTGTGTAATTTCTAAGCGCAGTCGTTAATTTTAATCTTATCATCTTTCAGTTCCAAAGGCGTGTATATAGTCTCATGGTTTGACTGTGGTCAAAACGCAATGTGTCGGTCAAAGCTCTGCCTCTCTCTCTCTCTCTCTTTTTTCTGGAAAATCCTTTGGTCTATACTACATTAATCTCTCTCTCTCTCTCTCTCTCTCTCTCTCTCTCTCTCTCACACACACACACACACACACAATTTTCTCTATCACCCCAGTTCCCTCTTCAAGCTCAAGTTTTTCTTTCAGGACTTGTCAGATAGATCTCTAGGGAGTAGGTGTCTCAAATGTTTTTTGAGGTGCCTCATTAAGTAGAATCCAAGGAGATGCCTTGCATGGCTTTGAGCTACTACGGTTTACTGCACCTACGGCGCAATGCTTCCCTCCACCCTCATGGCCATCAGCCCCACATCACCAAGCTCAAAGATCCTAGTGCCGTCCGTCCTCTCATCAGTGCTCGTGTAATTTCTAAGCGTTGTCGTTAATTTTTCTATCACCTTTCAGCTCTCTCTCCCTCTCTCTCTCTCTCTCTCTCTCACACACACACACACACACACACACACACAATTTTCTCTATCATCCCAGTTGCCTCTTCAAGCTCAAGTTTAGCTTTCAAGACTTGTCAAATAGACCCGGAGGGAGTAGGTGTCTCAAACGCTTTTTGAGGTGCTTCATTAACTAGAATCCAAGAAACGGGGGATAGAGATGAAGAGGGATGTCAAGACAGGTCCAGAAGAAGAAGAAGAATAAGAAGAAGATTGTTTTAACACCGTAGGAAACTAAAAGGAGAGCTTGTAGTTGTGATACCTAGAATTAAGTTTTTTGTCCCAAGGTTAATTCATATTTTTTCAACGGAAGTTTATTTAGTTGTTGGATGCTTGGTTTTCCCAAGCACTTCAAATAACTGAGGTCTCTCTCTCTCTCTCTCTCTCTCTCTCTCACACACACACACACACACACACACACATACACATACACAGGGTCTCATTAACTAGATCCTTTTAGGCCTATGCGCTTGATGACTTGCTGTGCGTTAAGAGAAGCACAAGATTTTTTCCATGTGCAGGTGACACATCAGTACGAGCTAGGTGACACATTAGTCTCTTTTCTTACTGATTGTGCTTGGCAATGATCTTCTCAATGGTGTGACCGGGAGAGTTGCAAAACAGAAGATGCAAGCCTCTATGGTGCATAACGCCTACTAGAGAGAGAGAGAGAGAGAGAGAGAGAGAGAGAGAGAGAGAGAGGTAGAGGTTTTTGATTGCAAGCGATGGTATGCATCTCCTGGATGGTATATGGCCTAGCGCAAGGAAGAGCTATGCACAGGCAACCAATGAAGATGACAGCCACATGCCCTTTCCTTTTAAATTCATATGCCCTTTCCTTTTAAATTGGCATATTGCCAAGGGTTTTAGAATCCTCAACCCAGTACGGATTAACCTTCTTCTTCTTCTCTCTTTCTCCTCGTGGGCTAGATCTTTAAGGTCACTTGGGATAGTTTCCTATGACGTTAAAACTCTCTTCTTCTTCTTCTTCTTCTTCTTCTTCTTCTTCTTCTATCGCCTCTTAAAAAATAGTCAGTGTTGAAATTAGCAGTGGAAACCTTATTTCAACATTTTGAATAGAATATATAAGCTGATTCTTATAAAATGGATGCAAGCTTTTTGGCTAATCAATTCAGCTCACAATCGAGTGAACTTGTATGCACCTCTTACTTCATATACTTGTATCTCCTTATCAAAAAGTTTGATATGAATGTCTTTGTCATTCCACTTCAAATCTCTACGCAAAATAAGTCTCTCGCAGTATTTTCAAGTTTTGGGCAAGGCCCTCCTCTTGCTATTTCTTTCCGTATCATGTGATTTATGAGCTTATTTTGAACTCTACGTAAAGAATATTTTATAGCTTCTGTGGATGGAGCTATTGATACTAATAAAATACCTGGAACCGAACTTGCTGAAAGTATGCCATATTTGTTAGAAATTGTGTTTCAATCCAAGCATCCCTGAAACTGGAATTGAGACCAAATATAGGTTCTAGTAGGTCTTGTCTCTCTACACTCGGTTCTACAAAGAAATTTCTCTAAGCATTTTATCATTGAGTACTCTAAGAAAGAAAAACAATTGCTCCCTATTATGTAGCTCTTCCTTAAAAAAGATAGTGCGAGGACATTTCTCTAGATATTTTATCCTTGGGAGTCCACTATGTATACAAAATTGCATATAGCACATGATAACCAAAGGTATTTAAATAATCCCTTACCTATGCACTTTTAGGTACCCGCTATATATGCATTTTTGAAAAAAAAACTAGCCCTTATGTATACAAATTTTCACCTTCTCAATTCAAAAACGCTTTATGTAAGTAAAGTTTTTTGTAAAAGTACCTAATTATACCTCCCTTATTTTGTTCACTCGTGCTATCTTACATATTTCCTAGTGGATGCCCCGGGATTTTATCATTGAGTACTCTTCTTTACATCTTTTAATTTGGTAGTGCTTTGATGTTCATGATCGATGAATGTGGCCTCTTTATTGGATGCAAATAAAGAGAGGCAAGACCTGAAGGTATACATGTACGACATGTACTTAACGCTAGGTTGGTAGTCCTACAAGACATGAAGGTGTCCTTAGTGTCCTTAGTTAGTCTCCTATTATTTGCTTCCTTTTGTTAATTGGCTTGCCATTTATACACATTCTTCTCTTATCTGAAAGTTTAACTCGTCTATTATGAAGAGAATTCATAAGGTATGTTTATGACTAATGCGTGGCAATCTCTCTTAGTGGAAAAAACACCAAAATACATTTCTATATTGTCGACTATAGAAGTTTAGTTAAGAAGAATACATTCCAACATAATTTGATGAAAACGGTACTAGTACAGTGTATTACTCATAGTGCTCAAAAAAGGATGTGAAACTTGTTAGGTGATGCCATTTTCAATGGTTCTGTAAACTTATATGGTGTTGATGACATTTCTCTTGTCAAATCACAAGATTTTCAATGAAAAAATAGCTTTCCTTCTTTTGGTTTGACACGTAGCTAGTATCATCTATTTTGGGATTGCAAATAGTTACATCTTATGACACTTATTAATTTTCTTAGATTTTATCGATCTATTGTAGGTCGTGCAAGTCTTGAAATAGTTGTAGCATTCACTTGCATATGAAATTCATTGATTGATTCTACGGCCCAGAGAGAGAGAGAGAGAGAGAGTTGACTTTTCACTACTACCATCAAACCCAAGATAAAACCATAGGAGCAAAGAACACAGTCAACAGATGCTTTACTTCTAACACAATGGTAGAACTTGCTTTATAGACTATACCCTTCTCTCTCTCTCTCTCTCTCTCTCTCTCTCTCTCTCTCTCTCTCTCTCTCTCTCTTTCTTTCTATAAACTCATTTTTTAATTTCCGTATTTGTAGCTTTCTTTTACATGGATAATTATTCTTCTTCTTCTTCTCCTCTCCCCCCCCCCCCCCCCCCCCCCCCTCTCTCTCTCTCTCTCTCTCTCTCTCTCTCTCTCTCCCCCCCCCCCCCCCCTTCCACGGGCGTGTTTAGAGTCTCATGGTTTGATTGTGGTTAAAACGAATGCGTTGGTCAAATATGTGTGTGTGTGTGTGTGTGTGTCTACCTCTATCTGTGTCTCTCTCTCTCTCACACACACATGCAAACACGTGTGTGGATTGAGTGTGTGTGTGTGTGTGAATATGAATAATAAACTTGAACAACCTCTCTATTAGTTGTGTTCCCTCTTCAAGCTCAAGTTTTTCTTTCAACGCTTGTTAGATAGATCTCTCCGGTTTGTAGGGATTATGCTTCTTCTTCTTCTTCTTCTCCTCCCCCCCCCCCCCCCCCCCCCCCCCCCCCCTCTCTCTCTCTCTCTCTCTCTCTCTCTCTCTCTCTCTTGCTAATCAAGGTTTCAAAGGTTTATGGTGACTGTTACTCACGGTGGTGGAAAGACTATGATTCTTGTATCACCACTTAAAAAATAGTATGTGTTGAAATTAGCAATGGAAACCTTATTTTAACCTTTTGAATAAAACATATAAGCTGAATTATATGTAATGGATGCAAGTCTTTTGGATAATCAATTGAGCTCACACTAGAGTGAGTACCGAACTATGCACCTCCTTCCTTCTTATAAAATGTATGCAAGATTTTTGGATAACCAATTGAGCTCACAATAGAGTGAGTATTTCTATGCACCCCTTTCTTCATGTACTTGTATCCCCCTCTCAAAAAGTTTTCCATGAATGGCTTTGTCATTCCACTGAAATTTCTACGCAAAACAAGTATCTCGCAGTATTTCCAATTTTTAGCAAGGCCCTCCTCTTCCTAACTCTTTCTGTATCTTGTGATTTATGAGGTTATTTTAAACTTTAAGCAAAGGAGAGCTTAAAGCTCCCATTTATGGAGGTATTGAAACTAATAAAATTATACCTAGAATCCAACTTGCTAAAATTATGCCACATTTGTTAAAAATTGTGTTTTAATCCAAGCACCCCCAAAAGTGGAGATGAAAGATAGATTAATTCGTGACTAGGTCTCGTCTCTGTACATTCAGTTCTACAAAGAAATTTCCCTAAGCGTTCTATCATTGAGCACTCTAAAAGAGAAAATCATGTGGTCCCTATTATATAGCTCTTTCTTAAAAAAGATAATATGAGGAAATTTCTCTAGATATTCTATCATTGAGTACTCTTCTTCACAATGTCTCTTAATTTGGTAGTGCTTTGATGTTCATGATCGATGAATGTGGTCTCTTTATTGGATGCATTCTCTGAGTGGAGTCAAACTCGAACCAATTGGGGTCAGGGACTTAATATTTATGTAATTACGACAAATTTTGTGTGATCACAAGGTCTTATTGACACATTTACATGATTTACACTAAATATAATCACACAGAATCCGATTAAGGGCTTTCATGTTGAGAGAGAGAGAGAGAGAGAGATCTCGTCGACCACATTTGCAGGTACATCAAGAGGAGAGAGGGGGTCGTGTGGGAGCAACAAAGTAGCTGACCATACGATCCGTGTATGTGTACTGTGTGTGTGTATGCGTTGCGTGGTAGGGTGCCTTTTTTCGTCTTGCACGGAATTAATAAGGTACCTTACAACACAATGGGAGAGCTGTTCTACGGAACAGTGCTTATCACGGGGGCATCACCTCGGTGACGCCGGTAAGATAGTGTCCTTGTGGTAAGTATTGGCTTACTGTCAGTTTACTACGTTGGTAACGCGACGAATCTAGTATCCTTATGGTAAATCAACTTCACTTCCCCTTTCCCAAAAAACATATGGGCATCGATCCGTAACGCGGCTATATGATGTTCGTATGCAAGCCATTGTTTCTCCTTAGATTCAGGCGGCACTCGATCGGTAACGCGGCTAATAGAGTGGCGTTTGTTAGAAGCATCTATTTTTGCATAAATGTGACATTCAGGTCGTTAACTGTGCCGTAGGAACGTCATATAATTTGTATGTGCATGTACAGTTAAGTTTTTAAGTGTTAAGATATGAAATACTTGGTCGGTAATGCGGCTGTGAAGAGTATTTCACATACAAAATGTATGAATTGTTTGATTTTGTTGTTTTTAACTATCCATTTGAAATTACATGCTAATCATATTCAAAAGAATACTTTATTCATCAATCATCGTTGTTTTAAATACTCCATTTATATAATTTATATGTAAAAAAGTTTTTTGCACACAAATTGCATGTTAAATATTCTTTTTTTATCTTTTTAAAGGACTCTCAAGCATTATCGCTATTTTTAATGCTTCATTTTACATAAATTCTTTGTAAAATATCTAAATGTTAAATATTATTTTGTATCTTTTAAAAGAGCATGTTAAATATTCTTTTGTCTCTTTTAAAAGAGCATCAATTATCATCACTTTTTTTATTGCTACATTTACATAAATTCTATGTAAAAAAGTGTGTGAACACAATTTGCTAGTCCAATTTGTGTACTTCCAATGTTTTAAATGTTTTTGAAGTTTTTAAGTAGGTGTGTGCTTTGTTTGAATTAGTATGTGCGCACAGAGAAAAATATAAGTTAGAAATTCAATATATGCTGAAATGTGCTAGACTGTTAACATGTATTGTTTGGTCTGAATTAAATTCTTATAAACTACTTGTTTGATTTGCATTTTACACATGTAACAGATTGTAATTTTAAGTGAAGATTGTTTTCAATTTTTATCAATATTTCTTAAAGTCTTCAAGTGGTGGTTAAGGGTTTACCTAAAATAGTGTGAGAGTGTTAGTGTCATTCGCAACCAAGAATTTGTATTTGATATGCTGTTTTTTATTGTCCAGTGCAAATATGACGCTAGATCAAAAGAAAAGTATTATGCGTGCCATTCGTACGAATGTATTTTGGCAATCTCATCATGTGCAGCTGATCGCATGCAACAGATAAGTGAAAGCAATGTCTACATCAAAGACCTCACTAGCACTACATGGGAGAACACAAAGCGCAGGTTTCAACTTGAAGGCCAATATGAGTTGTTGCTTCCAGCAAGGATTTGAAAATTTGACCCCCACCACAAGGTTAGGACAGTGTTGAGAAATAGAAAGTATGTTGTAGACACTTAAAGGAAGATATCCCACCTGCCTGTGACATGTCAAAATTAGGGCTCTGGGATAAATTGTGGGAAGAGTAGAAGGTAGAGATGAAGCGTGTGAAAGCGCATGACCAAGCACCCATACCCAAGAGATTGAAGATGGCCCAAGATGTGCAAGCAGCTTTGGGTGGTAGATCCGATGCCAGCGGCACCGGCAAAATGATGCGCACGGATTTTAATGCAAAGTGCGCTCATCTTGTTGGCATCCCTCACGAAGCCTTGGTAGAAGGTTTGAGAATTGGAGCAAGCTCCTTCGGTGTGTGCACATTGTACACTATCAAAGGCATCTCATTTTTTTCAAACCATATTACATATGTGGGAAAATGTTACAAGGGAGGGAGTGAGGCAAATTTCATGCTATCCCATGTGGGTCTATTCAGATGTCACATGGCAGGCCCTCGTCAACATTCCTCCAAAAGCCTTCAAAAAGCTTTGAAACCCCCACTTATGAGGACCAACTTTTGTCTCCACTCTAGAATTCCACCATTTATTGCTCGAGAATTCATTGCCCGAAGTAAAAATTCCACCCAACTGCTGACCAAAACTTTAAAACATCATCTGCAACCACTTCACCCTCAACTGCTCCAGGCTTCCCAAGGCCGTTATTCCGCATTTGAGGCTCAGAATCACAAGCTGTTGATTCCTTCTAGCTCCATGTGATACGATCTATCTGCTTGGATCCTTTCAATGCCAAAAAAATGCTAGATGGCATGATTCCCAATGTGACCAACCCGGCCCATAACTAGCCCCCAACCAAATTTCAGTTGGCCATAACTTGCTATCCAAAGCTCTAATTTCCAATCCCAAAAGATAGGCATGCTACATTAATCAAGCATTATGCGTCTATCCCTTGACATCCACTCTCCGCACTTATTCCCATCTCCCCTGCCCATCAAGGATATGCAACACCTTCTAACTTTGAACTTCAATGTGTTGCATACCGGGGATCCGTTTGACGAGACGTATGGACCTCCAACTTTGAGCGCACTGTGAACACTTCATTCCCGACCACTAACTTGGCACTTTGGACATCTTTACCGGCTATCCTATCTAGACCATTCTTTTACCGTTTTGACGTAAAAATATTCATTAAGCATACATTTCCACTACCCTTTGGTTGCTTAGGACCTTGATACCTGCTCTAGCCTTATGCACTGCACCTCCGTGCAGCCTGTTGCACACTTTCCAGCTTGGACCTACGTTGGTTGCGCCAACGTTCTTCTCTGAAGCATTGGTTTATATAAAATCATGTTTTGGAATACTTAAAAGGCACTACATATTTTAGTTTGGTCTATCAATGACAACTAATATCGGATTATATGCAATCTCTTTCTCTTTTGGGTTACATATATGTAGACTTGACAAGCTCACATTTATTTATGCAATCTACTAAGACGGTCCGGGGCGGGCAACAAGAAGAGTGGCCTCTAAGCACTCTTCTAGGCTCCCGTGCTGCTCAATTGGGGCTGGGGCAACCACAAGCACAACACAACAACAAAACCCACAGCCAAACCCAAACACGATAGGGGCACCACCTAGTTAGAGAGCGAACTAGGACGCAAAAGAAGAGAATCCCTTAGCAATACAAGCGAGAAGGAATGGTACACTATCACTAATTTCAATGCTACAAATACACACACCAAACAAAGAGAGAGAGAGAGCGCGAGAGAGCGAGAGAGAGAGAGAGAGAGAGAGAGAGAGAGAGAGAGAGAGAGAGAGAGATAGAGAGAGAGAGTTTTGTGCAAGAATTCAGCTTCAATTCTAATGATTGACGTGCATGCATGAACAACTTGGAGGAGAGTCAAGAGACACAACTAAGTTTGATGATGTTGCAATCTACACATTATCTTAAGGTTATGGGAGACCTCTCACCATACAACCCTCTTATAATGTTTTCCCAAGCAACAAAAACAAACACAAGAGCTCTTGAGTCACATACAAGCAGATACTACAAAAGAATCTCAAAATGAAAACGTGTCATCTTAAACCAACGAGATGAGGTTGCCAAGCGTGAATTGGAGAGACTCAAGAGAGTTTCGACCCGCGATTTGTACCCAACTTATTGATTAAATTGATTCGCAAGAGTAGGTATAACCTTGATTGGAAGTTGTGAATCACTCACTCCCTTGAAATGTTACAACTAGCTCAAAGAAGCTTTCCTATACACCACATGTAATGGTGCATAGAGAGCTCACTCTCACTCCCTAAAACTAAGATGGTGAATGGCACGCTCAAAGTAGGGAGAAATAGTGTAGGGATCCTTGCTATTTACAAAGGGAGAAGGGCTCTATTTTGTTGAGCTTATATGTGAAGCTACTCAATATATGGCTTCTCTATATATGGCACCCAGGTCCCCTCTATATATACATTATCTCATGTGTGTATTCTACACACTTTGGGGTTCTACTTCTGTGTTCTCTCCTTCTCTCAACATGGTATCAGAGCAGTACGTTTTTGTTTTCAATTTTTCTCCTGATCCGAATCGATGTGGTCTACAACTTTGCAGAAGGAAGTTTCTTCAAATTCTGCACCGATTTTGAGTTATCGTTCGCGGACTGCGTACATACCTGAAAAGCAACTTTTGCTTTTTGTTTTTGATTTTTTTTGCTAATTGAAAACGATTTTGCAGAAACTACCCGCTAGAGAGACTGGAATGGATGTGGTCTACAACTTTGCAGAAGGAAGTGTTTTCAAATTCTGCACCGATTTTGAGTTATCGTTCGCGGACTGCGTACATACATAAAAAGCAATTTCCGTTTTTTGTTTTTTTATTTTTCTGCTTATTGAAAACGATTTTGCAGAAACTACCCGCGTGAGAGACCGGAATCGATGTGTTCTACAACTTTGCAGAAGAAACTACCCGCTATGGCAGACCAGAATCGATGTGGTCTATAACTTTGCAGAAGGAAGTTTCTCTAAATTCTGCACCGATTTTGGGTTATCGTCTCGGACTGCGAATATGTTTGCAAATCAAAATTTTACTTTTTGCTTTTGATTTTTCTCATAATTGAAAACTTCTCAATTATATTTTTCTTCATCAATCATATATTTGTTACTGACGTAACTTTGCTGCAGAAGCCAGTTACACATCGTTCGGATTCAGTCGAGCCGTTGATGATCGTCCAAATTCTATCGAGCTACTGTTGGTACATGATCTTTTGTTATATGATATACTCGTTCATTGATTCTCGTATAATTATTCTTTTAGAGATATAGTTTACGTCGTTTTATTGATAATTTCTCATTGATACCATAGTGATTTTGATGGTACCATGATGATGTTTTTGTTAATACTTTGGTCATGGTGATTTTCGTTGATACCATGATGATATGTCATTGATACCATGGTTATTCTCGGTGGTGCCATGATGATATTTCATTGATACCATGGTTATTCTCGGTGATGCCATGATGATGTTTCGTTGATACCATGGTTATTCTCGGTGATGCCATGATGTTGTTTCATTGATTCCATGGTGATTTTTGTTGATACCATGATGATGTTTTGTTGATACCATGGTTATTCTCGGTGATACCATGATGTTGTTTCGTTGATACCATGGTTATTCTCGGTGATGCCATGATGATGTTTCGTTGATACCATGGTTATTCTCGGTGATACCATAATGTTGTTTCGTTGATACAATGATTATTCTCGGTGATATCATGATGCTTTTCGTTGATACCATGGTCATTTATTCATTTTTATTGATATAATGATGATATTTTTTTAATACTTTGATGGTATTCATTGATCACTACATTGATAAATGTTGTTTTATGTAGTATATACACATATCATTTGTATCACGTAATCACACATTTTGTACTTTTACGTTTATACTTTATGTACCATATGTTGTCGTGCGTATATATGTCATCAAAAGAGTGGCGTCGCGAACCATCTCTTATGGCATTGTGAACGTAATTATTTCATTAACGATGCTAATAATTTTCATGACATGTTCTTTTTGGAGTCTATGATCTATGTAGGATTGATCAAAGAATTGATTTTATGAAGACAAACTTGGTGACAATAAAAGATTTATGAAGATATGTTTGGTGATGCCATATTGATGACAACATGAAGACATGTTTGGTGATGCGATATTGATGACAAGCTACACAGCAGATTCACGGAGACACTTTTGATTACAAGATAATCGATAGCTTTTATACCTCTTTATTGAACCTTTGTATTCATTATTGTATTTGATAGGATAGGAGTAATGTAACTCCTCATAAAACATTCATTGTAAAAGGAGTGATGTAGCTCCTCGTAAACATTTGTATATTTAATGATTTTTATAATATAACGGTGGGTGTATATAGAGCTGTGGGTTTTTCCCTTGATCCCCCAAGGGTTTTTTCATCCACAGTTAGGGACCCTTATTTGAGCGGGGGTGTTGAGCTTATATGTGAAGCTACTCAATATATGGCTTCTCTATATATGGCACCCAGGTCCCCTCTATATATACATCATCTCATGTGTGTATTCTACACACTTTGGGGTTCTACTTCTGTGTTCTCTCCTTCTCTCAACATATTTATAGGTGAGGAGAGCCCTAATTAAGATTATACCTAATCAACATTTTCATAGAAAACCATGTTTATGAGATTTTTTATATGTTCTTATGAGAGTGGGACTCTCTTGTCTCTTGAGTCACATGGATGTGGGCTCAATAGGAGAGAATTATTGAGGCGAAATAGAGGAGATTCTAGAGAGGTGAGTGATTTTTGTGTGAGGTTGCCTACTCCACCGTAGAGTAGAGTGGGTGCAATTTACAAAAAAAAAGTTAGCAGTTAGTGTTAGTAGTTTGAAGTTAGTAGGATGGGATAAAATTACATGGCATATGCACTCAAGGTGCATTATATGATTTATACAATGATAAAAAGTAAGAGAAGGATGAGAATATACACAATTTTGTGGAAACCACAAGATGTAAATGAAATTTTCCACCTTCTCCTCCAGTGAATGAAGCGGTTGTAGAACTTTCTCGGTGCAGTTCTTGTGACCATGGAGAAGTTGAATTCTCCATGATCAAACTCCTCCTTATGCAGGGCTTGAGCTTGGTTATTTTCTGTTTTTTTCTCTTTTTATGAAATGATGAAGAGGTTATGGTAATATGAATTTGATTCTAGAGAGAGAAATTGAGCTATATGTGTGTAGAGATGATAATCTTTTGAGCTATGGAGTAAGGAGAGATGGAAATGGTGAAGAGATGAAGTAAGCCATGAAAGTTTCAAGTTTGAGTGAGGGATGGAGAGGAATGCGTGTATGTGTATGGAAGGGGGAAAGGAGGTGAGAGAAGACTATGGGTTACTTTGTGAGAAAAGTGGGCAGACTGGGGTCCGCTGAAAAAATTATATCTCACTGCTGGTAGCTCCAAAAATCATGAAAAGATTTGAGGTGATTATTTAGATTGTGGGCTACATTTTCTCTTTTGACCACCACTCCAAATTCGGAGTGGAGATAGGTGCCAAAATTCTCACCAAAAAGCCTGTTTTTTATGCCTGCAAAAGTCTTTTAGTGGCCCCCTCCTTTGTTGAATTTGTACAATGTATCCAAGAGTGAGCCCCTCCTTTGTCATATCATAATACAAAGCATCCAAGTTTCCCTTTACACATGCATGGGGGAGGATTATTAATGAATAAAGCAATATATATATGGTGGGACTAGTGTATGGACTATTCATGGATTTTAGCTCATTGAGCACATGGTGTTAGAATAATGAGTAAAAATAATAATAAAAATATGGAGAAATTATGGATATGGAAATATATTGGAAGCATATGATATGGTCCATCTTTGTATTATTTTGGATGAAAGAGGAAAAGGTATGCACGTAAATGAAAATAATATAATAAACATGACTAAGAAAGTAGAAATCAATTTTTTTGTTTTCACGAGGGTGAGGGTGAAAATGTGGGGGTGATTTGTATAAAATAAAAATATGAGGTTAGAGGATGTACACATTGGCAAAAAACATACTTATGGTGTAAGAGAATGAAAGAAGGCATATACACGTTTAATAAAACACACACCTAAGTATAAAATATTTAAATAAAATACCAAAATAATTATAAAAATCCCTATATTTAGGCCATATATACAATGCAATATTTATACACAAATGGGCCATAATATTTTTTTTTTATTTTTTTTGTTTTTTGGATCAACTAGCCCAATGATTAGCTAATTGAGGGTTTTTAAGAAAATATGGGAAAAGTCCCCTAACTCACACATGCCTATTTACAATGAAATGGTAGGGATAGCCATAGTGTTTGGGTGAATTTGGTAGGGTGAGGTAGCTCACTATGACAATTTGAAATAGCCGAAAAACGGCTATCATTAGCCCTCCCCCAGGATGATGGTATATTCATGTACCATCATAGAGCATCTTTTCCAAAGAGAGTGCTTCGGAGTCCTTGACAAGATCTTCATTGTTTGGCTCCTTGGCATTTTGACTGGAGTTACATTGGTGCTTTATGTAACAATACTTACATGAGATAGTTGCCTTTTGGCAGATCCTTTGGTAGAAGGCAACTCAAATAGGGCTTCAAGCGATACCCATTTACCTTCCTGGAGTGCACTTTACCATTCAAGTCCATAAGCTGATAGTAACTTGAATTGAAAGACTTCTTGACTATGTATGGCCCTTGCCATCTAGTTTCAAACTTGGCATCAAAACGATTGTCAAGTCGATTTTCATACCTTAGCACAAGCTCTCCTTCCTTGATGCCTTTGTCCTTCAGTTTCTTGTCGAGCTTTTCTTTCGCCTGCGTAGCTTTCCTCTTGTAGCACTCGTATGCTGCTTCTCTTTTCCACTCGAGCTCAGCTAAGGTAAGAAGTCGATCCATCCATGCTTCTTGATCATCTTGTGCTGCTTTGTCATGAAGTCGCATTGTTGGAATGTTTGGCTCAATTGGCTACAAAGCCTCTTGACCATAGACCAAGTGAAATGGTGTGAACTCCGTGGCTTCCCTATATGTGGTTCGATACGCCCACAAGGCACCATCCAAGAAGTCATCCCACAACTTTGTCTTGTTTTTCACCATCTTTCTAATCATGCTTGCAATGACACCATTAGATTTTTCTACCAGATCATTTGATTAGGGATAGTAGGGTGTACTGTGAAGATGTAGAATGTTAAGTTCTTCACAGACTTCTGTGAGCAAGCCCTTTCTAAACCCTGGACCATTATCAGAAAAAATCTCCAAAGGTGTGCCAAATCTACAACAAATGTGAGTGTAGACAAATTTTCTCACTGTCCTCTCATTTACCTTTGCCACTGTCATATAGTCTATAGCCACTAGAATGTAGAGTTTACCATTTTTTATCCTAGGCAGAGCACCCATAGCATCAATGCCCCATTTTTCAAATGGACCATTTGCAAGAACTAACTGACGTGGACCATGTAACAGATGCTTGTTTCCATTAATCTGACAATTGTGGCATACACCAATGTTGAATCTCCACATGCAGACTTGGCCAAACATACCCCGCAAGCAAAATCTTCTTCACAGTTAATTCTTGGGCAAAATGACCACCACATGTTTCTTCATGCAAATCTTTTAGAATGGCTGGGATCTCCTAAATAGTTGGTACTCTTCTGCACACTTGATCCTTCCCTCTTTGGTAGAGGGATCCTTCTAGGAAGAGATACGCGCTTTCCTTCTTCATGAGTCTCCTCTTCTGAGACTTCGTGAAGTCTTGTGGAAACTCACCCTCCAAAATTTAGCCAATAATGGGAGTCAATGACTCCAATCCCTGGTATCTTGGTTGATTCACAGCAGTTGCCACCATGATGACCTGCACTTCTTTCTCAACACATGTAACTGCTTGCTGTGCAAGTAAATCGGCATCTTCATTCTGTTTCCTAAGAATATGATATAGTTGCACTTCTTCAAATTGATTAAACAATCTACAAATGGCATGAACTTTTGTCCGTAAGCTTTCATTCTTGCATGCCCAAATGCCTAAAATCTATTTAACAATGAGAAGTGCATCTCCCTTTAACATGAGATGTTGTATCCCTTGGCCAATGCACATCTTCAAACCATGAAGTAGTGTGTCGTATTCTGCTTCATTGTTGCTAGTTGAACCTGGTAGATTGACCTTCTCTTTCATGACCACCTCCCCACTTGGGTTGAGCAACACTAGCCCTCCCCCTGCTTTTCCTATGGCTCGTCGAAAAGCTCCATCAAAGAACAAGGTAAAAGAATTAGGAATATTTTTCGGTGGTGGCAATGGTAGGGTCTTTATTTCAGGCACCTTAATCTCCTTCTCATGTACCCTATAAGGAAGGTTCCCTGTCAATTGTGCACGCACACTATCTTCTACCTTGAAAGAGTATTGGAACTCTTGCAATTCCATAATCCACTTTGAGATCCTAGTGCTAAGATTCATTTGAGATGACACCCAAGGAAACAAATTTTCTGCAGTGAGAATTACAAAAGGTTTTGGTAGCAAGTAGGATCTAAACTTTCTCACCGCAAACATGAGAGAAAGCATCATGAGTTCTGCCTCCGTGTAGCTTCTCTCCAAAGAATTCATGACCCTACTAGAAAAGTAGATGGGTCGCATCCTGGTACTGTGGGGATCTTGTTGTAATAAAACTGCACCAATTGTTTCCTTCCCAACACTAGAGCTAACAAAGAATGTGTACTCCCAACAAGGAGGCATGAGTGTTGGTAGCTCTGACAAAATGACTTTAATGTTACAAAAGTACTCTTCAAGCTCATCAGAACATGCAAATTCTACTTGTTGTGTTAACTTTTGCAAAGGATGAAGCAACTCCGAAGGTAAGTGAATAAAGAGTGAAATATACTTCACCTTTTGAATGAATGAGATGACCTCTTTGAGATTCTTGGGTGATGGGAGCTCAATAAGAGCCTTTGCCTTTGAAGGATCCACCTCAATGCCTTTATAGGAAACCTTGTGACCAAGCAAGATCACTTCATCCTCAGCTATGTGGCACTTTTCGGGGTTAAGTTGACCTCCCATGTCGTAGAGCTTCTTTAAATCTTCTTCTACCCTTTGTAGATGTAATGATTTTGAGATATAAATGCAAAAATCATCAATGAACACCCTAATTGACTTTCCAAAGAATGCATGAAACACCATGTTCATGAAACGTTGGAATGTTGTAGGAGCATTTGTCAAACCAAATGGCATGACTCTAAAAGCATAACAACCCCAAGGAGTGATAAAGGTTGTTTTCAATTGATCTTCCAATGCGATACCTATTTGAAAGTAACCTGAGTAGCCATCACACACAGTGTACTTCTCATGACCAGCTACCTCATTTAGTATCTCATCTTGAAATGGGAGGGGAAAGTGATCTCTTTTTGTTGCCTCATTGAGTGGACGGTAATCCACACACACCCTCCACTTTTCGTTCTTCTTAGGAGTGACAACAACGGGAGAGACCCACTCTGAATTCTCCACTGGATAAATGAAACCTGCTGGTAAAAGCTTCCTCCGTCTCACTTTGAGATGATTCTTCATGGAGCTCCTCTTGGCATTGCTCCTTCATGTCAAAGACAACCTTGTTATGATTGTCATTCCTACAAATTAGCTTTCCACTCTCCCAATCTTGCAAAGCTCACATTTTCATTAGCCATGGTCTCCCTAGGATAAATGGGTAACCATTTCCTTTCGTAGACATGACATAGAAATCAACTGCCTTCTTAATGCCAAAGGACTCCACAAAAACATTTTTACAAATGCCTACGCACCTAGCCTTGCTATTGTTTGCCATCTTAACTTTAATTTTAGGTGTCTCATGGATGTGCATGCCTAGTTTTTGCATGAGTCCCTCTGTCATGATGCAAATTTGTGCACCCCCATCCACAAGACCTTTCCTAACCAATCTTCCTTTGATGTAACAATCTAGCACAGGTGTAATATCCTCATTTATTTCAGCATGTGCAATTTTTACAACAGGCAAAATCTCTTTTACCTTTCTCCTAGTGCTAACTGCCTTTGTTAAATCCCTCCTAACTTGTGGACATAATGCAAGAAACTGAGGCCATGAGACCTTACCTCTCATGTCTTCCAACAAGTTGTATGGAGCCATACCATGTCCAAGAGGGAGGTCTTGGAGATTGATACGACATCGAGTTCTCTTAGCTTCCTTGGTCTCCTTTGCCTTCTTGCCTCGTCCATGGTCACTCTGTGATGTGAGACCTTCTTTCTCTTTACCCTTCCCTTGGCCACGCTTAATGCCATTTGCTTCCATGTCAACCTCATTTGAATTTGTCACCTCTACTACATGGACATTTGGATATCGCAAAGGTGGAACTCCTTCTACCCCTTGTGGAGGTGGTCTTGGTCCATTTGGTTTTTGTAGAAGCCTTGGAGAGCGAACTAGGACGCAAAAGAGGAGAATCCCTTAGCAATACAAGCGAGAAGGAATGGTACACTATCACTAATTTCAATGCTACAAATACACACACCAAACGGAGAGAGAGAGAGAGCTTTGTGCAAGAATTCAGCTTCAATTCTAATGATTGACGTGGATGTATGAACAACTTGGAGGAGAGTCAAGAGACACAACTAAGTTTGATGATGTTGCAATCTACACATTATCTTAGGGTTATGGGAGACCTCTCACTATACAACCCTCTTATAATGTTTTCCCAAGAAACAAAAATAAACACAAGAGCTCTTGAGTCACATACAAGCACATACTACAAAAGAATCTCAAAATGAAAACGCGTCACCTTAAACCAACGAGATGAGGTTGCCAAGCATGAATTGGAGAGACTCAAGAGAGTTTTGACCCGCGATTTGCACCCAACTTATTGATTAAATTGATGCGCAAGAGTAGGTACAACCTTGATTGGAAGTTGTGAATCACTCACTCCCTTGCAATGTTACAACTAGCTCAAAGAAGCTTTCCTATACACCACATGTAATGGTGCATAGAGAGCTCACTCTCACTCCCTAAAACTAAGATGGTGAATGGCACGCTCAAAGTAGGGAGAAATAGTGTAGGGATCCTTGCCATTTACAAAGGGATAAGGGCTCTATTTATAGGTGAGGAGAGCCCTAATTAGGATAATACCTAATCAACATTTTCATAGAAAACCATGTTTATGAAATTTTTTATATGTTCTTATGAGAGTGGGGCTCTCTTGTCTCTTGAGTCACATGGATGTGGGCTCAAGAGGAGAGAATTATTGAGGTGAAATAGAGAAGATTCGAGAGAAGTGAGTGATTTTTGTGTGACGTTGCCTACTCCACGATAGAGTAGAGTGGGTGCAATTTACAAAAAAAAAGTTAGCAGTTAGTGTTAGTAGTTTGAAGTTAGTAGGATGGGGTAAAACTACATGGCATATGCACTCAAGGTGCATTATATGATTTATATAATGATAAAAAGTAAGAGAAGGATGAGAATATACACAATTTTGTGGAAACCACAAGATGTAAATGAAATTTTCCACCTTCTCCTCCAGTGAATGAAGCGGTTGTAGAACTTTGTCGGTGCAGTTCTTGTCGGTTGTAGAACTCCTCCTTATGCAGGGCTTGAGCTTGGTTATTTTCTGTTTTTTTCTCTTTTTATGAAATGATGAAGAGGCTATGGTAATATGAATTTGATTCTAGAGAGAGAAATTGAGCTATATGTGTGTAGAGATGATAATCTTTTGAGCTATGGAGTAAGGAGAGATGGAAATGGTGAAGAAGATGAAGTAAGCCATGAAAGTTGCAGGTTTGAGTGAGGGATGGAGAGGAATGAGTGTATGTGTGTGGAAGGGGGAAAGGAGGTGAGAGAAGACTATGGGTTACTTTGTGAGAAAAGTGGGCAGACTAGGGTCCACTCAAAAAATCATATCTCACCGCTCGTAGCTCCAAAAATCATGAAAAACTTTGAGGTGATTATTTAGATTGTGGGCTACCTTTTCTCTTTTGACCACCGCTCCAAATTCAGAGTGGAGATAGGTGCCAAAATTCTCACCAAAAAGCCTAATTTTTATGCCTGCAAAAGTCTTTTAGTGGCCCCCTCCTTTGTTGAATTTGTACAATGTATCCAAGAGTGAGCCCCTCCTTTGTCATATCATAATACAGAGCATCCAAGTTTCCCTTTACACATGCATGGAGGAGGATTATTGATGAATAAAGCAACATATACATGGTGGAACTAGTGTATGGACTATTCATGGATTTTAGCTCAATGAGCGCATGGTGTTAGAATAATGAGTAAAAAAAACAATAAAAATATGGAGGAATTATGGATATGGAAAGATATTGGAATCATATGATATGGTCGCTCTTTGTATTATTTTGGGTAAAAGAGGAAAAGGTATGCAAGTAAATAAAAATAATATAATAAACATGACTAAGAAAGTTGAAATCAATTTTTTTGTTTTCATGAGGGTGAGGGTGAAAATGTGGGGGTGATTTGTATAAAAGAAAAATATGAGGTTAGAGGATGTACACATTGGCAAAAAAGATACTTATGGTGTAAGAGAATGAAAGAAGGCATATACACGTTTAATAAAACACACACCTAAGTATAAAATATTTAAATAAAATACCAAAATAATTATAAAAATCCCTATATTTAGGCCTTATATACAATGCAATATTTATACACAAATGGGCCATAATATATTTAATTTTTTTTTTATTTTTTTTTTTTGGCTCAACTAGCCCAATGACTAGCTAATTGAGGGTTTTTAAGAAAATATGGGAAAAGTCTCCTAACTCACACACGCCTATTTACAGTGAAATGGTAGGGATAGCCATAGTGTTTGGGTGAATTTGGTAGGGTGAGGTAGCTCACTATGACAGTTTGGAATAGCCGAAAAACGGCTATCACTACTAGTGGAAATTGCTTCTTTATGAATGGTTTTCTTGTTCTTGAACCAGCAAGAGACAATGATGAGTTGCAGCTGCTACGAATGATCAGAATATGTTGCCACATCACTTGTTGCTTGTGAGCTGATCTAGGTTCGACAAATGATAGGTGACGTCGGTCATTCTCCTCTTTCTAGCACACCCTTGCGGTGTGATAACCAAAGTGCTATTAGTCTTGAAAAAGATTATGTTGAACATAATAAGTCAAAGCCCATTGGAGGAAACCCAATATCTGAGCGAGTGCTTCCGAGCGGAGAAGAAACCAAGCGAATGAGAACTACGAGATCAATGGAGCACATTGTAATGTAGTTGCCCAAATCAACTCTAGTCTGAAATACTTTCGTCAGTTTTAATCGCCACTTTATAATCTTTCCATATTTACTAGGAGCTCCATTGGTGCTCTAATTCCCCGATTCAAATTTGCACCTCCATGTCATGAATCTTCCACGTATGCATGTTGCTTGGGTTGTGCAAAGACATAAACAAACCTCCATGACTCCCCAGGGTTCATGGAGGGTCGACCTGGATGCGGGATATTTTTTGTGGTGCCAAGAACAAGGTGCGCCAACCCCATGCTTGTGGTCTTACTTCCTAGTTCAGCTCCAACTACCCATACCATATTTCCTACCTTTACCTCGGGCCAATAATTTTTTTATCCCTATGTGCAGTTGCATACCCTCCCCCATTAATGGATTTAGTGACAAACTCAAGCCTATGGCTATCCTCCACCAGTACCACAAAGGAGGAATTTCAAAATGTAAATTTAGGCAATTTAATAGAGATACATTAAAATAAGAGGGGTTTTATATTTCATTTTGAAAAAAATTCTTAAAATAAGGGGTCATTTTGTTCATCCAAACATGTTAAAAAAGGGCTTTTTTAATTACCCCATGGACGCATGTTATAGAGGGAGGTACTGAATAGGGACGCCCCCCCCTCCTTCCCCCCCCCTTCAAGCATATCACCACTTAGAAATTATTATGTGTTAGAATTAGCACTAGAAACATTATTTTAAGCTTTTGGATAAAATATATAAGCTGATTTCTATACAATAAATGGAAGCTTTTTGGATGATCAATTGAGCTTACAATTGAGTGAGCACTTCTACGCACCTCTTACTTCATCTACTCATATCTCCCTCACAAAAAGTGTGCTATGAGCGGTTTTGTGATTCCACATCAAATCTCTACCCAACAATGTAAGTCTCTCACAATATTTTCAAGTCTTGGGCAATGCCCTCCTCCTTTTTTTTCTTATTGTATCTTGTGATTTATGAGTGTATTTTAAAATTTAAGAAAAGGAGAGGTTATAGTTCCCATATATGGAGGTATAAAATTAAATCCATAACCCAACTTGTTGAAATTATGCCACATTAGTTAAGAATACGTATATTGTTTCAATCCAAATATCCCTAAAAGTGGAGTTGAGACCAACAATAGACTCTACTAGGTATTGTCTCTCTAAACAAGGTTCTACAAAGAAATTTCTCTAAACAATTTAACATTAAGTACTCTAAAAGAGAAAAAAGCTTCTTGTAATGTAGCTATATTTTTCTCATTGAGTACTATTATTTACATATTTTTTGGTAGTGCTTTGACATTCACAATTGATGAATATGGACTCTCTATTGGATACATTCTGTGAGTGAGGTCAAACTTGAATCAATTGGGACAGAGCACACATGACTAACACTAGGTTGGTAGCTCTACACGACATGAAGGTGTCATTAAATAGGCTTCTATTATATGATACCTTTTGTTGACTTCAATTTCACATTTTATTCTCTTATCTTAAAGTTAGACTCATCTTATTATGAAAAAAATCCGTAAGATGTTTTTCTGACTATTGTGTGGCAATCTCTCCTAGTAGGAAAAACACCAACATACATTTCTATATTGTCTACTATAGAAGTTTAGTTAAGAGAATATCTTTCACAATAATTAAAACAATAGTTCAATGATTTCTAGTAGACCTCAAAAGAGGATGTGAAACTTGTTATTGGTGATGCACTTTCAATGGTTCAACATCTTGAGTCGTCTTGATGACATTTTCTTTGTGAAATCTCAAGATTTTAACAAAGATTTTTAATGGTTGTGTAAACATCTTGTGTGGTCATGATGAATTTGTTTGTGTGAGATCACAAGCTTTTCGTTGAAAATTTTAGCTTTTATCCTTTTGCTTCTATACATAGATAGTATCATATATTTTATGATCGCATATAGGTGCGTCTTGTGAGATGAATGATTGTAGCTCCAATGGTGAATTAGGGATTGGCAAAGGTTAAAGCAATCCAGGTTGCTTCCCTCTATCAAACTTTGTCTTTTGGCATACCATACATTTTGAAACATACTATTGTATGTTTACTTTCATGGTACGCCAAAAGAATATATGTTTCTATCCCTTTTAGGGTAGACTAAATCCCTCTATGCCTCGCATAAGGAGGAGCATGAGATGCATATATTACTTTCTCACGTATGAGTTAGTAAGGGTAAATGGTTCTTCTTTCTTCGCTAGTGTAAGGGATGAAATCACATCTCTAGAATCGGGATCAATAACGTACTCATCTATCATAGAAGATAGATTATTGTGAGTTGCTATGGCAACCACATTCACTCTTGGTCATCTTTAGAGTGCATTGGCTACTTGATTATGCTTGCCAGCAACATGAGCAATATGAAAATGAAATTATGAAAGTAAATTTTCCCGCCTCATTTGTTTGTCAAAGAGCTTGGTCTGCATCATGAAGTACTTAAGGCTTTCGTGATCAGTCTGTGGAATGAAAGGAGTCCCCAATAAATAATGCTTCCACAAGTCTATAGCATGTAGAACTACTAAGAGTTCCTTCTCATATATGCCTAGAGCTTGCTCAACGGGGTCGAGACTTCGACTTTCATAGGCTATGGCGTGCCCTTCTTGGAGCAATACAACTCCAAGGCAATCACCACAAGCGTCGTATTGGACCTCAAATGGCTTTAGAGATCTGGAAGTTAAGCACAGGTTGAGAGGTAATCTTTTCGAGAGCATTATCCTCCTTGATGGACCATATATACCTAATGTTTTTCTTTGTTGGGTCATGTAATGGTCTCTCAATTTGTAAGAGCTTTTCTATGAAGCGTCTATAATATGCACACATACTATAGACACACTTTTCTATGAAGCATCTATAGTATGCACACATACATGCTTCTTAGTTCATGTAGATTTCTTGGATTAGGCAATCCTTTTATTAACTCTAGCTTTGATGGATCCATTTGGATTCCATCTTGAGGGATAAAGTGACCTAATTGCTGAATCTCTTGTAAGAAAAAATCACTTTTATTTCGATTCATATAAAGTTTATTCTCTCGTACTACTTGAAATATTACCTGGAGGTTTTGCTTGTGCTTCCCTAGTGAGTTAGAGTAGATGATTATATCATCAAAATACACTCTAGTAAAGGTCCGGTGAGGCCTAAATAGCTTCTCCATCATGCAATCAAATGTGGTTGGTGCATTGGTCAAGCCAAAAGGCATGACAATGTACTCGTGCAAACCAAACGTAGTACAACATGTGATATTTACAATGTCTTGATCAACTATCCTTATTTGATGGTAGCCACTCAATCCTACTAAAGTAGGTCGACCCTTGTAGCTTATCAAATAGGTCTTGTACCTGTGGAACGGGAAACCTATTTTCAATAGTGATCCTATTTAGTGCTCTATAGTCGACATACATACGATATGTGTCGTCTTTCGGTTTCACTAATAACATTGGTGAACAAAACGGACATGAGCTAGGCCTAACCATGACCTTCTCAACTAACTCATGCACTTGCCGCATAATTTCCTCTTGTTGAGCCTGGGAACTCTATAAGGAGTTTTATTAGGCACTGAACTTCCTGGAAGAAGTTCAATTGCATGGTCATCTGTCACAGGAACAGAATAATAGAGATAGACAGCAAAAGATAGAGAAAGAGATCTTTGTATTGATAGAGTTTTGATACAACAGAGGAGCAATAAAATATATGGGCGCACTCCGTTGTACGGAGCTCGAACCTCCCGACCACCCCGAAGCTTCAGTTCGCTTGCATGTAGCGTCTCACTCGCACTCGCACTCGCAGAAGAAGAGATCGGTGAATGATCCCAAAAACGCACCACCCGTCTTTCTTTTCTGATTTTTCCTCGAAAAGCATGCGACCTCTCAAAATAGCCGCTTTTCTATTTTTTTGGCGTACGGTCGACTCGACTTGCGCACCAAGTATACCTGTGAGAATAAGATAAGAACGTGATCGCGAACCGATCCGTAAAGGTTAGATTTTTGAAACTGTTAGATCCGTTAAATTTTCAGATGTCTTCAACTGAACATAACTCCCAAACGGAGCCCAAACAGCCCAGGTCCATCTCACACAATCTTGTTGCCCTCGTTGCGCTCTTCGACGGCTATGTGATGGAAAATTTTCATAGCCTGCTCTGATTTGCTAAAAATCAACCTGCAAAACAGCATTTTCTACAAAAACGATGCAAAAACAACAAATCCGACTTTTTCTCTTAATCTTTGGCCCTCAACGAGCATCAAAACATCAAAACCTCTAAAGACTCAAAGAACCAAAGTTGTTCCTTATAACACAGGCTTCAATCGCTTCATACAACACTTTTCCAAAATCCCACGTTAACACCTTCAAAAATGCCCTGGAAAGTGCCTTCCGGATCAGAAAATTTTATTGGACGAAAACAATCCACACATCCTTTTACACAGTGGACCAACTTTAAAACCACCAAAACTTTCTAGAAAAACAAAATTTATTGCTAAAACACTTCAAAATCGAGTCCTGTTACATCATCATTGCCTCGTTTTGGAGGTAGTTCATGAGGGATATTGTCAAATAAAATATCTTGAAAGCTCTAATTCCTTTTGATTGTTTACATTTTCTTTTGCTAAAGCATTAGGTCCATTTTGAGAATTATTGACAAAACACATGTACACGGAAATAGAGCTCTTTATTGACTTATTGAAAACTTGCTTATGTACAATGGGTATCGTGTTACCCAATTCCTTAGCATGTATGTACATATCTTTTTCCCTGGACGTAAAGTAGATTTGCCTTTTAGGGAATTTAACATTGGAAGCCATGCAATCAAACCATGGTGCCCCTAGGATTACATCCTCATGCTTGAGAGGAGATAAAGAAATTCTCCTTGTCCACATAGCTTTGGACATGGAGCCTCAATTTCCCAATTAAGGGAGTGACTGAGGCTTCTTGCCCCTTGAGAGCACCATCAGCAGGTAGGACATCTCCCATCTCATAGGCTTGGATGCCTAGCTTGGTGGCCAACTATGTGGATATGAGATTGTGAGTAGAACGAGGGTCAAAGAGAATGAAATCATCATGTTCACTTACATTTCCCAAAGCATAGGAGATCCTTTGTGATGAGTAACATCTCCTTGGATTTTGACCAAGGTAGCTCTAGGAGGCTCATTTTTTGTATTCTTATGGGGACATGCATGATAGGCATTCCCTTGCTCCCCGCACTTGAAACAATGGTTATCTTTACGGTAACACTCTAGCTCTTCAAGAGAGAGTTTATTTTTGCCTTTATAAATTCCATTCCTTAACTTTATTGTTGTTGGTGTTGCCTTTAGGAGACTTGTGGACATTGTCCTTCCCCTTAGGCTCGTTACGATCCTTGTTTTTTGTGGGCTTAGGATTTCTCTTAGTCCTTGTTTGAAATTGATTTGTGAAGCCACCATAGTATGGTGTATGACCGCAGATATGGTGCATCGCCTTTGGGAGTTGACATACTCCGTCATATCTTCAACTAAACCCGCACAAAATTGTTGTTTTTTCTCTCCGAAAGACAGACTTTTGAAGACAGTGGCTTTGAGATGTAAATCTTAAAACTTGTCTACATATTTGTGAATATATTTGTTGGGAGAGAGCTTCAAGCTTCGCCATTCGGTGAGTACTTTATCTTTGGCATCAATAGCCAAAAACTTCTTCATGATGGAAGCTCTTAAATCTTTCCACATTCATGGAGCTTCACCGTTTTCTCGTTGGCTAGACCACCATTGCCTGGTGGAATTTAAGAAATGCATAGCTACATGGTGTAGCTTAGAGGACTCCATGAAGCCCTCCTCTCCAAACGCCGCATTGAATTGTTGGATAAGGGCCAAGACTTTGTCCGTAGCACCAAAGGTGCCATAGTAGGTAAGGAAAGAGATGTTCTTTCCTCTCTCTTTGAACTTTTTGAGCTTGGACAACCTCTTCCACGCACCATAGGATTTCCTATGGCCTCTTCTTTTAGGTGGTTCAAGAGCTGCACCATCACTTTCTTCAGAAGAGGAAGAGTATGAGGAGGATGGAGAAGAGGGTGACCTCTTTCTCGCCTTTTTCTTCCCTTGTTTCTCCTTGTCTGCACCATCACTTTCTTCAGAAGAGGAAGAGGATGAAGAAGATGGAGAAGAGGGTGACCTCTTTCTCGCCTTTTTCTTCTCTTGTTTTCTCCCAGCCCTCTTTGAATTATGGTGTAGAGAAGTGTGTGATGGTCTTCTCCGTTTAGGGGGTGTTGGAGAGCATTTTTCCCATCGTCTTTGTGGAGCCATCTCTCTCGAGCTGGTAGGGGACTCACTTCTTTCTCGTTCTTTCAGTGGGGGCTCTACCATTGAAACTTGAGTTCTCCTTTGGGAAGGAGATGCATTGTCAAGTAGTAGATTTTTGAGACCTTCGTACGGATCCTCTTCTTCTTCCCTCATCAGGGAGAGGCCTCTTTTGGAAGTCTCACAAGGAGGATTCCTAGGTACTCTCTCTTCTGGGTGGGGATTTTGGATAATCCCATGAGTATGTAGCTGCCATTGCACTTCACCTTGGAGGGATGGATTGCCCGTGGCTTGTTGAAGCCTAGTAACAAGGTAATGAACAAGCATAGGGGTATCATTAGTAGCCTGTTCATTAGCAAAATCAAAGCTATTAACATTGATTTCACTCTCTTTACTATTGTCATTCTAAGAAATTTTAGGTGTAAAACTCCTCTTAATCCTTTAGAAAAGCACTCAAGCTCTTGTACCCGTGGCTTGAATATCATTAATTGCAAATAATAGAAAAAAGGGTCTTTCACCATCCTGTCAAGCTTCTAATAACTCACTTATGGTTAAATGCCCCGTAGGATTCCACTATTAAGACCATTGCTCTCGACGGTGATGCCCCATTATCTGCAGGAAGCAGACACAATGCAAGGCTAAAAAATCCCTATTCTACTTACTCAATTTCAAGTAAAAATACCACCCATTTATAGTCCTCTTGAGGACCTCTCTTCTTGAGCAAGATATGAGAAACCAATATCTCTGATACCAATGTAACATTTTATGGTCTAATAACTTGTGTGTAGCAAAAAATAACATAGACATAGTGAGGATTTCATTAAGAATAGATTCCTAACGAGCATAGCAAGAGTTCTTGGATGGAGAGAGCAACAAAATCATAACACCTAGTTAGATAGGCATGAACATTACTTAAAAAAGAGAGAGAAATTAAGCTATTGAAAACAATTGAGAACCGGATTAACATGGAGCCGATCCCCCTCCAAAAGGCTTTGTATTATAGGTTACCACCATCAAGGGAGAAATTTTACAATTCAATACTTCCTTCAATAACTTGGTGGTGAAATGAAGATGGAAGATTCAAGCACCAAGCTTACACTTCAAAAACACAACTTCAATTCCCACACGGTCTCAGACCCAAGACCTCACACACCTTCAAGATGGTGAGAGCTAGCTGGGTATGAGAGTAGATCCAGAGGAAGAAGAAGTATTCCTACAAGAAAGAAGTATTTTTCCTCACATAATCACTCTTAATATCTTAGCATAGCGTAGTAATTAGAATGGTAGAGGATATGGGCATGTATTGAAGCTTGGATCTTGGCTGGATTTGCATCACAAAGCCAAGAGTTGTTGGTGTAGGCTTCCTTTCTCAAAAGCTTGGAGAAGATAATAGGCTTTCCATTAAAGCTTGGAGAAGGAGAGAGATTTCTTTGCTCGACATATGATTTGTGTGAGTATGTGCGTGTGATAATGCCTTGAAAAAATCATCCCCCTCTCTCTCTCTCTCTTGGTCGACCCCTCTTGCTAAATGCTCATGATAGCATCCTCATTGGCCCCTGTAAAGCTTAGCCAATCATAAATTAGGAGAATCATTGCTAGCCTTGTGACATGTGTCCCCCTTTCCCCTTTTGTGATAGATTTAGATATTTAAATAATTCAATTAAACTCTCATTGGACTTTTAGTCTTCTGGTCAATAGGAATCAGGCAAGCCATTGGATTGATGAATGCTCATTGTACCCCTTGGTAGACTATCCAATAGTCTTCTAGAGAGATTATTTTTTATTGGTTCTTTTATCAACTATTTTTAAACGAATTAAACTAAAATTTTTCTAGCCTAATTCTCGTTGGTCCACCTCTATGGCCATCCAATACAATTTGAATGCACCTTGGGGGCAACTAGGCTAGGAACCTGGCATCTATCCACAATGCCCTTTGTGTAAAGGGAATCCTTGAGTGTGTGTGTGTGTGTGTGTGTTTTATCACCTCTTCTCTCTCTTACCCTACCTTTAGGGCTTTCCCCCTCCCATCTAGGGATATGTGATGACTTTATGGTCTCCACAAAAGCATCCAATTCTGTTAATCTTGACCATTTGGACTTTACCTTTGAATTTTGGAACCTTAGCATTTTGGAAGTCTTAATGGGCTAAACCCTAAGGTCTTTGAAGCACTATTCATGCACATGGCTCTTTTGCATATGGACACCCTTTGGATCCCTATTTTCCCTCCTTTGGATCCCTACTATGACCAGTTTTCTAGCCTTACCAATATTCTAGATTTTTCTCCCCTCGTACTTCCCCATATCAAATGATCAGCTTAGCATGAAAAAATAATTTAGGAGAATACATATATTATTTATCATGACATTTCATGTAATGAAAAGATTACAAAATAGTCATGCATTTGATGGTTGTTTTTAGCTTGGTTGTCACCCACTCATGCCCTATATAGGCCTTGTATAGCTAATAATAGGGCCCCCCTTGTAATGCATGTCCGTCCTCACCCTTGGCCTACCTGGTTACCCTAGTCCTGACACTAGTCCCCCCTTGAAAAATAATTCTTGTCCTCAAAACCAACAGTAGTTGTATCTTTACAAGAACACCAATGTTTTCAATAGTTGCATCCTTCATGGATTCAGCTATTGCTTTGATCGAAACATGGTTCAGTAGGAGGTTCAATGAAATCAAGAATAACATCTTGATTTTTCACGTTGTTGTCCCTCTCAAACCACCTTGTGTAATTGGACCATATCCAACATAGCATGTAGACTCCACGTAGAACTTACTTGAGTATGCTCAATGAGTTATTGCAACTAAGATGTACCCCAAAAGAGTACCTCTTTGCACTTTCCATAAAAGTAATAAACTGACGTTACTCATCAGCAAAATACAAGTCCTTGAGTTGTTATCAATTTTCATCTGAGTAAATAACCCCACCATACAACTTCGCGTACACATGAAAAGACTAAAACTAACTACAAACATGCTCTACCTTCTTTTAAGCAAACTCCAACTAGAGTGATACATGATTTATAACTGGATTACTGGGTGCTAACATATGCGCTTTTCATATCCTTTAGCACAATATTATACTTGTAATATGTATATCCCCTTTGGATAAGTGACAATGCTGAGGTGTATTTCCCAATCGTCTATAGACAGTCTTACAAAATGACTAGTAAATAGGGATCACAATGCCTTACAACATGGCTAGGAATCAACAATGTTATAAATAACCATATTTGCTAACTTGAAATATCCACAAGCCCCCAAAAAAATCCATGAACTCTTTTGGTGAGTGTTAGATCTATGTCATGAATGTGCATGCTGCTCCAAACTAGCCTTTGCTAAACAGTAGGGTCCCACATAGGTGTTATGGACCCTACTGTTTAGCAAAGGCTAATTTGGAGTAGCATGCACATTCATGACATAGATCTAACACTCACCAAAAGAGTTCATGGATTTTTTGGGTGCTTGTGGATTTTTCAAGTTAGCAAATATGGGTATTTATAACATTGTTGATTCCTTAGCCATGTTGTAAGGCATTGTGATCCCCACACTCATGGTGTATAACATGGTCTAAACCAAAGTGCTTGAGCTCCTAGACGATGTTATGCACCATGTGACAACATGTTCCAAAGAAAACCCTACATGTAGGTCCATAACTGCATAATACAGAAACTTATTTGGGACACTCCAACCCACAAATATTTTCTTGTACATGAACTTATCATGCCTTGGAACAATAAAATGGATGAAATCATTCAAGATTATTCATTCAACTTGTAACCAATCAAGCAAAGCATATTCAAAAAAGAAATAGAACCAAATAATATGCATATCGAATGTTGAATATAACGTTCACTTACCCATAGCCATCTGCACTTTGCAAACAAGAAAGATACAATTGGAAAAATGCCTTACCATAAAACGAGCCTTAAAGAGGTAACATAATGTTGACCTCTTGAACAATAAATGAAAGAATAGTGAAAACAAGTAGTAAAAATTGGTAACCATGGATGTTGCCTTTGCAATCCAAACCCCTTGGTTAGCTTTTGCAATGTCAAACCACTTGGTTAGACTTTGGATGAAAACTGATCAACCTAGTAGCCAACGGTGATGAATAAGTATACCCTGATCAAAAGAGTTTGGAATCAACTAAAAAAATTGAATTTTTCCACTACCCCTTGGTAGATTGTGAACTTGTTTCCTTGATATTAGAACTTTGTTGAGATTAAATTTTAACTCTCAACACCTATGGAGTGATTGTGTATTAACTAGATAATACCCATGAAAATACCAACCCTAGAGACATAACCAATGTTGCAACTAAGAAATAGATCTTTTTTCATTGGAGCCTTATTCACAACAAGCTCAAGAGAGAATCTTTTTCTTCCATAAACAGTGGAGAAAGATGTGAATACTCCCAAAGAAAATAGTCATGCCAGATTTTATCTGGTGTCTACACAATATATTACTTGTGTAGAGGCTTTTTTAATATATTCATGTCATGCCATGAATCAGCTGCTTGATGGATAGGCCATGCCTACTTCTGACCCATAAAAACCTTCATTTGGATTGGTTGCACCTTGTTCATAGAGCCAATGTTGTAAATTAATGATCATCGCTTTATACATATACAACAATCAAAAACCCATCTATCAGCCTCAGTTTGTTGGGGACAGAGTAGCTAATGTTAGTGAGGAAATGTAATGGACTTGGCCTATTTAACTTGAGAGTAGCAGAAATTAATGAGAGTACTTTTGAGAAATGACTTTGTGACCATAGCGGGTGAATATAATTGAAGATAGAAACATAATCATAGCAACTAGTTAACTTGGCATGAACAATACTTTTGCAAGAGAGAGAATTTAGAGAACATGAAAACAGTTGAGGACTAGATTTATGTGGAGCCGGTCTCCCCTTCAATAGGCATTTGTATTATGATTTCTCCCATTAAGAGAGACTTGTTACAATACAATTTTTGTGTTCCTTGTGACCTAGGTGATGCAATGAAGATGGAATACTTCATGCATCACAAGCATAACATAGACTTGAAGAAAGATTTAACTATCCCAAGCCTCTGTCCCAAGACCGTGGAGAGAGCTAGTAGGGAAATGAGGGTAGGGAAGAGGAAGAAAAAACATTTCATAGGAGAAAGAATTAGCTCCTCACTTATCCTAACTCTTCTTGCTAGCATACATAATAGTAATCAATCACCTCAAGCATCTCAAGCATCTTAATCATCAAGCACCTTAAGCACATTAGTCAGCAAGCATGACAAGCAGGACAAGCACCTCAAGCTGGGTCGGGTTCCCACCTGAAGCTCAACCCTAGCTTACCTAAGGTCAAAGGACTTTTACACACATTATTGAAGGTCTTCAATGAAGCTAACCCTAAGGTCTTATGCTCCATTGGTTAGCCTTTCTCTTTGATAGACCATCTCTCATTTGGGCCCCTTTACCATTGGCCCCGTGTTGAGATAGATCTATAAGCACATGCCTATATCTTAACCCTTGTTCCCGTTTATTCTCCCACATTAAGTGATTAGTTTAATATGAGAAAATCATTTGGGTTGGTTAGATATTAGATATTGAGTTTTATGACACGAAACACATCCAATGATGGAGTGGATGTACTGCCATCTTATTTTGCATGCCATGCATGCATATAGAGAAAAATAGATTGATTAGACCTTGGCTTCAATGATAGTGTCAACCTTGTGAACTACTATTATATGTGCCTTACATGATTACATAGGCATGGATACATCACACTGCATCGTTTCCAACTCAAATTGTGAGCTTATATCCATTGAGTGCCAAATATGTGTGACATTATCCTTGATCTACTGACTCACATATGTCAAAGCAAAAAAAGAATTGATCTTTTTAAGATTTCAAAAAGAAAATCAGCCTTGCGGAAGCGTATTGAGAATCCTTAGACTACACCAATCATGAAATCGATAGATCATGAAGCTTAGCTATCAAATTTCATCATTGTGCAATCATCGAGCACTTTACAAGACCTTGCATATGTTGATAGATGTATGGGTAAGTTACCACTGCACCTGCCTGGAGTGCTTCATACTGAATATGTAAAGTTGGCATATGTTGATAGATGTATGGGTAGCTTACCGCTGCACCTGCCTGGAGTGCTTCATACTGCACTTGAATGAACGACGTGTGTATGTTCCATCTGTGCTAGCCAATAGTGTGGCACCTATGATAATTTGCTATATCTTTGCATCTACATGTCAAATATAGTGCACGTGGTTCTAAAGTACCTACATGACACCCAAGGCATCCTACTTTAGACATGTGAGCCTACTCCATATACGAGCATGTCTATACCATTTAGCCAACTCCATACAAACGGCCAGATATCCAAGGAAGAGATCACCATAGGCAATGGAATTCTAATCTCTCTCTCTCTCTCTCTCTCTCTCTCTCTCTCTCTCTCTCTCTCTCTCTCTCTCTCTCTCTCTCTCTCTCTCTCTCTCAGGCAGTGATGATATAATAGAGAAAGTGATCAAATGGAAAATACTTTCTATGGTTGTTGCATGCAACTTCTACATGGTATTTTCAACTATGTGTGCATCATGCCAATATACAACAAGGAATCAAATGCTAGCCCCGTGAGCACACAAGAAGAGTAGTTTCATCCGACAAGTAGAGGCAAAGATGATGTGATTTTTATCAGAAAGGTTTAGTTTCTTTGAAGTTATCCCACTAGTGATAGCTTAGCATTGAGATGTGCTTGACAATATTGTTGATAAACTCATGGATGTTGAGGTTGCCCTGCAAGCCATTCCATTGGGCAAGGTGTGGAGAAGGTGTCCTAATTCATGTGAAGGAATTTACACCACCACCATGTGACATTGGAGCCTCTTTGCGAGTAAATATAGTGTCATGTAGTCTCAAGTTTCTGTTCAACAATGTTTGAGTTTTGACAGCTTATCTTGTACATAGGTTTTGATACCTTCAAATCTAAAATATAGGGAAAAAATTTAAGCATCGTATGTTAGTATTCCAATAAGACTAAGCTTTGTTTATGACACTTTTGTCACCCTAGTAATGGTCTTATTTGTGATATCCACATAAGCAATTGTTGCTCATAAAATCCATTTACCTGCATCTTGTAAGCACCTTTCAATGGCCTACAATCCATGGTTAGATGATCATGTTAAGAATATAGAACTCATCCCTATTGAAAGGAGCCCTTTAAAATTTTGATCTAGAGAAGGAGTCATCCAAGAATAGATAAAAGATTTCTTTACATGGCGTCTAAGGCCCCCATATTATTCATGTGAAGATCTTTCCTTTTAGCTTAGACAAAACCCATGGAAGGGATTGCAAAAAAGATATTTTTTGACCAAAGAAAAAAAGGGCACCCTTGAAACCATCCCAATTCTTATGCTAAAATTTGAAGCATTTGCCATTAGGTCTCCCCAATCTTGGAAAAATAAAAATCTTTCAAAACATAAAGAGTGCATAAGTGAAGGGTGCGTTTAGGAAATGAAAAGAACGGTGAAAGTGGAAAGTCAAAATACCTTCTGTGTCCATACAGAGAGGTGGTCTACATTTGTGTTTCTCTTCTCCATTATCTTCCATTTAGTGTTTTAAGTGTCCTTGCAGTCTCTCTCTTTCTCTCTCAATGTTGTATCCATTATTCTCACATATAGATTATATTGTTGCAAATCTATGTGCTTCATCATTGCTCATTGCTGCATGCTGCAGACTAACCCATCACTTTTGTTGTCATTGAAGAAATCTTGAATTAAGAATAACTTTTAATTTCTTTGAAGCCATTAGGAATACAATTTAATTTTTTGGTATTAAAAAATTTGTAAAATTCTAGTGGTTTTTTTCATGGAAATCTTATAATCTGGTTGAGATATTGTGATTTTAGACACTACAAATAGATTTAATCCTAATTTTTGTGAACACTAGCCAATGGTTTATGCTACTTCCTACTTATGTGGGTGAAGGTAGTCAAGTAGAAATAGACTTCACTAAACCACAAAGAGAAAGTGCTCCTCTATTGGCACCTCTATCTAAACCCACCTCTATTTTGTGAATCTTCCTTGGTGTTTGGTTTGCTAGGATTTTGCTAGGACTTAGTGGAGTAAAACTAGCCCCCAACAAAACTGCAATTGCTTATATCTTGGCCATTTGGACATTGACTTTTCCAATCTAAAAGATATGCTCCATAAATTGAGCACTCTAGGTCTACCAACTCAACCAATCTCTGACCATCTTGTTGTGCCTATCGAGTTCCTCGAGAATCTACAAAGAACCCTTTTCTTTGAATTGTCATAGTCCTTGAGTTATATACCTTTGATTGACAGGCCTTTTAGATCCGCCCATGAAGCACTTTGAGATCCACCTCTTGCAGTTTCATTTTTGCACTTTTAACCTTGTGATTGGCTACCTTTGAGATCCACCATAGCAAAGAACCTTGGCCCAAATAATCCCCCCCCCCGCGAACTTGCACACTTGCATCCACCTATTTTCCCTTGACTGTCATACCTGCTTTATCACTTTGGCATGCACCTGTAGATAAACATAGCTCTACTTCTCCCCCTTCCTAGAGTGGAATACATGTAGTTGCACCACCATGGCTAAATGGATGGAATGCAGCAGCTTAGGATCATGATGAGTATGTTCGAAGAAACATGTTCTCAAATGAGAAGGACCAAGTATCTCAGACTGTAATGAATCCTTGCTCACATAACTAGTATAGCATTGTTCTCATTTAGAATTACACATAGGAGGTGGTTGAAAAACCCACCTGAATTTCTTAACTTAGCTACATGTAAATTGTTGGAATTAGGGTTAAAGGGAAATGCACACAACTTGGAGAAGACAAAGGAAGCTCAAGGCACACAATAAAGAGTGTGTTAGTGAGTGTGCAGTGGAAATATAGATAGCCCTAGAATGATGAGTGTATATACAATGCACGGGGTAAAAGACCTCCTAGTGAGGGAAAAAATACATCGGTGGTCCTAACTGTGTTCACACACATAACTAACACATGTATATGGTAACAAACCCCCCCTAGAGTGATGCGGTGAATTGAGTGCTGGAATATGAGTAAAGGGAAGTGCCATGACCTGAGCATATGGTCATTCCACAAAAGGGATTAAGTCCAAATCTTCGTGGAAAGCTTCAAACTTCTCATGAGACAATGCCTTTGTGAAAATATCTGCAAGGTTGTCCTGTGTTGGCACATAAGCCAAGCTGAGCTCTCCCGCTAAGAGCCTCTCCCTGCATAGTGGTAATGCACCTCAATGTGCTTTGTGCGAGCATGAAAAACTGGGCTCCTTGCAATTGCCAGTGCACTCTAGCTGTTAGTGTAGATAGTGTTGGCACTGTCCTGTCCAACACCCAAATCATCCATAAGGCGTCTCAGCCATGAACACTCAATTGTAGCTGTGAAGACTACCCTGTACTTAGACTCACAATTAGAAGTGGCCATAGTAGGTTGCTTCTTGATCGACCATGATATACATATACTGCCAATCATTAAAAAAAAAAACCACTTGTGGACACTCGCGTGTCAAAACAACCAGTCCAATCGGAGTCCAAAAAAGCATGTAAGTGTTGAGCTTATATGTGAAGCTACTCAATATATGGCTTCTCTATATATGGCACCCAGGTCCCCTCTATATATACATCATCTCATGTGTGTATTCTACACACTTTGGGGTTCTACTTCTGTGCTCTCTCCTTCTCTCTCAACATGGTATCAGAGCAGTACATTTTTGTTTTCGATTTTTCTCCTGATCAAAATCGATTTTGCAGAAACCACCCGCCATGGGATCAGAATCCATGTGGTCTACAACTTTGCAGAAGGAAGTTTCGTCAAATTCTGCACCGATTTTGAGTTATCGTTCACGGACTGCGTACATACCTGAAAAACAGCTTTTGCGTTGTTTTTGATTTTTTTGCTAATTGAAAACGATTTTGCAGAAACTACACGCAAGTGAGACCGGAATCGATGTGGTCTACAACTTTGCAAAAGAAAGTGTTTTCAAATTCTGCACCGATTTTGAGTTATCGTTCGCGGACTGCGTACATACCTAAAAAGCAACTTTCACTTTTTGTTTTTGATTTTTCTGCTAATTGGAAACGATTTTGCAAAAACTACCCGCGTAGGAGACTGGAATCAATGTGGTCTACAACTTTGCAGAAGAAAGTTTTTTCAAATTCTGCACTGATTTTGAGTTATCGTTCGCGGACTGCGTACATACCTAAAAAGCAACTTCCGCTTTTTGTTTTTGATTTTTCTGCTAATTGGAAACGATTTTGCAGAAACTACCTGGTCGGGAGACCGGAATCAATGTGGTCTACAACTTTGCAGAAGGAAGTGTTTTCAAATTCTACACCGATTTTGAGTTATCGTTCGCGGACTGCGTACATACCTGAAAAGCAACTTTCGCTTTTTGTTTTTGATTTTTTTGCTAATTGGAAACGATTTTGCAGAAACTACCTACGTGGGAGACCGGAATCAATGTGGTCTACAACTCTGCAGAAGGAAGTGTTTTCAAATTCTGCACCGATTTTCAGTTATCGTTCGCGGACTACGTACATACCTGAAAAGCAACTTTCGCTTTTTGTTTTTGATTTTTCTGATAATTGGAAACGATTTTGCAGAAACTACCCGTGTGGGAGATCGGAATCGATGTGGTCTACAACTTTGCAGAAGGAAGTGTTTTCAAATTCTGCACCGATTTTGAGTTATCGTTCGCGGACTGCGTACATACCTGAAAAGAAACTTCCGCGTTTTGTTTTTGATTTTTTTGCTAATTGGAAACGATTTTGCAGAAACTACCCGTGAGAGAGACCGGAATGGATGTGGTCTACAACTTTGCAGAAGGAAGTGTTTTCAAATTCTGCACCGATTTTGAGTTATCGTTCGTGGACTGCGTACATACATAAAAAGCAATTTCCGTTTTATGTTTTTTATTTTTCTGCTTATTGAAAGCGATTTTGCAGAAACTACCTGTGTGAGAGACCGGAATCGATGTGTTCTACAACTTTGCAGAAGAAACTACCCGCTATGGGAGATGTGGTCTATAACTTTGCAGAAGGAAGTTTCTCTAAATTTTGCACCGATTTTGGGTTATCGTCTCGGACTGCGAATATGTTTGAAAATCAAAATTTTACTTTTTGCTTTTGATTTTTCTCATAATTGAAAACTTCTCAATTATATTTTTCTTCATCAATCATATATTTGTTACTGACGTAACTTTGCTGCAGAAGCCAGTTACACATCGTTCGGATTCAGTCGAGCCGTTGATGATCGTCCAAATTCTATCGAGCTACTGTTGGTACATGATCTTTTGTTATATGATATACTCGTTCATTGATTCTCATATAATTATTCTTTTAGAGATATAGTTTACGTCGTTTTATTGATAATTTCTCATTGATACCATAGTGATTTTGATGGTACCATGATGATGTTTTGTTAATACTTTGGTCATGGTGATTTTCGTTGATACTATGATGATATGTCATTGATACCATGGTTATTCTCGGTGGTGCCATGATGATATTTCATTGATACCATGGTTATTCTCGGTGATGTCATGATGATGTTTCGTTGATACCATGGTTATTCTCGGTGATGCCATGATGTTGTTTCGTTGATTCCATGGTGATTTTTATTGATACCATGATGATGTTTTGTTGATACCATGGTTATTCTCGGTGATGCCATGATGTTGTTTCGTTGATACCATGGTTATTCTCGGTGATGCCATGATGATGTTTCGTTGATACCATGGTTATTCTCGGTGATGCCATAATGTTGTTTCGTTGATACAATGATTATTCTCGGTGATATCATGATGCTTTTCGTTGATACCATGGTCATTTATTCATTTTTATTGATATAATGATGATATTTTGTTAATACTTTGATGGTATTCATTGATCACTACATTGATAAATGTTGTTTTATGTAGTATATACACATATCATTTGTATCACGTAATCACACATTTTGTACTTTTACGTTTATACTTTATGTACCATATGTTGTCGTGCGTATATATGTCGTCAAAAGAGTGGCGTCGCGAACCATCTCTTATGGCATTGTGAACGTAATTATTTCATTAACGATGCTAATAATTTTCATGACATGTTCTTTTTGGAGTCTATGATCTATGTAGGATTGATCAAAGAATTGATTTTACGAAGACAAACTTGGTGACAATAAAAGATTTATGAAGATATGTTTGGTGATGCCATATTGATGACAACATGAAAGCATGTTTGGTGATGCGATATTGATGACAAGCTACAGAACAGATTCACGGAGACACTTTTGATTACAAGCTAATCGATAGCTTTTATACCTCTTTATTGAACCTTTGTATTCATTATTGTATTTGATACGATAGGAGTAATGTAACTCCTCATAAAACATTCATTGTAAAAGGAGTGATGTAGCTCCTCGTAAACATTTGTATATTTAATGATTTTTATAATATAACGGTGGGTGTATATAGAGCTGTGGGTTTTTCCCTTGATCCCCCAAGGGTGTTTTCATCCACAGTTAGGGACCCTTATTTGAGCGGGGGTGTTGAGCTTATATGTGAAGCTACTCAATATATGGCTTCTCTATATATGGCACCCAGGTCCCCTCTATATATACATCATCTCATGTGTGTATTCTACACACTTTGGCGTTCTACTTCTGTGCTCTCTCCTTCTCTCTCAACAGTAAGTCTGGCCACAATAACCCCCCTTGGGATAAAACAATCCAAGATGTAAAGTGCCACTCAAGTAGTGGAAAATCCTCTTGAGAGCTTCCCAATGCTTAGACCTTGGGCTAGGCATAAATATGCTAACAGGTGAGACTGCAAACCGAATATTTGGCCTTGTGTTGCATACATAAATGAGGTAGCCGATAGTAGTTTGGTAAAGAGTGACATTAGCAAGATGACCAGCATCATGTAGACTCAACTTCAAACTTGTTTCCATGGGAGTGTCAATAGGTTTTCAATCCTCAAGTCCAAACTTACATAGTAATGTTGTTGGAGCTATATATGGCTCACTCTACTCAACTTGGTCTCACCTATATATTTGTATCTTGTCCTCAATATGAATCAGTCTTTGGGAGCGTATATGGTGTGTCTCTTGTCTCGTCTCTCTCTTTCTCTCTACATCTCAACATGGTATCAGAGCAGTAACGATCATGTGCCGATTCAATTCATGGTGACAAAACAGTATGTGTATGCGATTTGCATGTAAGATTCAAAAATTGCTACAAATTTTATTTTTGAGCATTGATTCTTGTTAATTGTGGTTGTTTTGTGTTAAGAAGAATATGATTAGTGTTTTATGTGACGTTTATTGCTAATCAATCTAATCGTTGATTACGTTTTCTTGTTCATGACACCCTGAACTTCATCTCAATTTTTCTCGCTGTTCTGCTCAAAATTTGGAGAAACGGGAAAAGCGCGATGGAGCGTAGCGCAATGGCACTTTTCATCCAAAACTTGTTCGTCTCCTCGAGCTCTTCGATTTGAGTTCTAGGTTTGCGTCAATCGGAGTTCGCAGCAGAAAGTTATGCTGTTTTTACTGCAATTGAGCTTGACGCAGCTTTCTTCGTCCTACTTCTTCGTGAAGCGTCCGCGATCGTTTTTTCTTATTTTGGCGATAACTTTTTCGAGAAGATTTAGCTTTTTGCTATTCATATTGTGTCCGTCAATCTTGCATCTCACGCCACTCTATTTTGAGGACTCTTTTATTATTAACGTCTCCTTTACCCTGCCGTTTTTGGGTGACGTCTCTTACATTTTTGGAAGTTCCTTGAGCATCCTTCTTACGTTTATCATTGACAGAACGCAGTCCTCATATCTCTCTCATTCTCAATTGCGGCCTTCACCATATATGGTGTGCAAATTCTGCGATCTTATCTTATACGTCTTCTCGCAACAAGATATGGCTATGAATATTCTCGTCAACGGCTTTCCTTCTGGCCAGCGTTCTGTTCCTCCTTTCCAAGGTCAAGGTTTTCCAGGCTGGAAAGCAAAGATGTTGTTAATTCTTGAAGGCGATGAACTCTCCGATGTTGTTCTTGGAAATCGTGTTTGTCCGCCTCAGCCTGTTGATACGGATAATGATAACGTGCTTATCACTGAAGGACCTATATTTGAAGATTGGAATGTTGCCTATACGGATTGGCAACGACGTGATAAAGCAGCTCGTCGATATATTCTTTCTGCTCTTACTGATTCCCTTTTGCTTGATATGTACGAACTGCCTACTTCCCACGACGTATGGAAGTACCTTATTGCAAACTTTCAGAAGAAATCTGTCACAGAAATACTTTATTTGAGAGGGTTGCTTAACAAGTTACAATATGAAGTTGGTACTGCAATGACGGGACATATTGAATCTTTCAAATCTATTATTAATCAACTTGCTGCTGCCGGTGATCCTGTTCCACAAAAGCAACTGATTACACTTCTCCTTGATACGGTGAAGGACTCTTCTTATGATAACATTGTTACTATTCTCTCTAATAAAGATGGTCTTGATTTCGACCAAGCCTGCATGTCTTTAATTGAATACTCTCAATGTCAAGAACGTCGTAATGCTAGTCATGAAACAGCTATGATTTCACACGAGGAGACTGAGTCACAACAGATGGAACGGGCTTTTTATGCTCGAAGGCGTCCATTTCAACGAGGAAACCGCAGAGGTGGCCGTCGCGGTAATATTTTCTCTCGTCTCAAATTTCCTAATAAGCAATGTTCTTACTGCAACAGAAATGGCCATACTGAAGATGATTGTTGGGCACGTCAATATGATGAAGAGCACAATATTACCACAAAACAACCACGTTTATCTAGAGACTCTTCTTCTTCTTCTTGTGAATATTGTGGACGATCTGATCATCCCACTCATATGTGCTATAAGCGTCGATTCGACACAGATCGGAATAGAGCATATGCTACTGAACATCGAAACAACATTGTACCAGAAACAAGCTGCGTCCTATGTTCAGTTGCTCCAGACAGAATACTTCATGTACGCGATGGATCACTTTTTATTGTCGATTCTGGTGCTACAGGAAATATGACATATCAGTCTAAGTGGCTTCATAACTATCATCCACTGCCAGTTCAACGTGTTGTTTATCTTGCCGATGATACTACTTGTCAAGTAAAGGGTATTGGAGACTTATATCTTGGTACCTTATCTTCTTCCACTCGAATTTTGCGAGGAGTATTACATGTACCAGATCTTCAACGTAATCTTCTTTCAGTTGCTAGACTTGTTGATCTTGGTCTGTTTGTTGGTTTTGATCATACCAAATGCCGAATTGAGAAAGATGGACAGACTATAGCCACTGCTCCTCGAAATGGTAATTTGTTTGAACTCTCTCTCAACGATGCTGTAGAAAATGTTGTCACTGCTCCAGGTGATCATGATTGCAAAGTATGGCATCACCGTTTTGTTCATGCTGATTTCTCAAAACTCCTTGATCTTCAACGTCGTGATCTTGTTCATGGCATGGATCTTAAAGCCCATCCTCATATGGGAATTTGTGAATTTTGTGCTCTTGGGAAACACAATCGCAAACCCTTTCCTCTTTCAAATACAACTCATTCTCATGACATATTGGATCTTGTTCATACTGATATATGTGGACCTCTACCTTCTTCGAGATCACAATATCGCTACTTCATTACTTTCATTGATGATTTCTCAAGGTATACGACTGTATTTCTACTTAGACAAAAATCTGAAGCCTTATCTGTTTTCAAACAATTCCACAAGGCTGCGGAACTTCAAACTGGTCGTCGCCTTAAGAAGCTTCGTAGTGACAATGGAGGTGAATATGTTTCTCGAGAGTTTGTGAGTTACTGTGCTGACAGTGGAATTCATCATGAACACACTATTCCATATTCACCTCAACAGAACGGTGTTGCTGAACGAAAGAATCGCACTATTCTCAATGCTGTAAGATGTATGCTGATTCATTCTGGATTATCTCGTGTTTTTTGGGCTGAAGCTACTTTGACAGCAGTATTTATTCAGAATCATCTTCCTACTACTGCACCCTCTGGTAAGATACCCATCACAGCATGGACAGGTGACATTCCTTCTGTATCTCATTTTCGAACCTTTGGATGTATTGCTTATATTCATGTTCCCAAAGAAACACGAACAAAGCTTGATGCTCCTGGTCTTAAAGTTATTTTTATTGGATATTCTGACACTTGCAAAGGCTACAAATTCTATGACCCTTCCTCCAAAAAAGTAATTGTGAATCGTGATGCTACTTTTAACGAACAGCTTATGGGAGGCTCATGGTCCATGGATGATTCTGATGATACTAAATCATTGCTTCAAGCTTTTCCATTTCTTTCAGAAGATGAAACTCTTCCTATAGAGCAACTTTCCTCTTCACGACCATCCATTCCGAATGTCGCCAATGATGATATTGATATTTTTGTTGATCTGCCTATTGATTTTGAACATGGCTCATGTCATGTTTATGATGACGATATTGCTGATAATGCTTTTTCTACTTCCGAAGATCCAGTTACTTATGATGAAGCTATTTCTTCACCACAAAAGGATCAATGGCAAGAGGCTATGGAAGCAGAGTACGATTCTCTTATCTCTAAAGGTACATGGATACTAACTGAATTACCTCCTGGTCGTACAGCTATTAAATGTAAGTGGGTGTATAAGACAAAAGTAAAAGCAGATGGATCTTTTGACAAGTTCAAGGCGTGTTTAGTTGCAAAAGGTTATTCCCAAGTAGCTGGTGTTGATTATCAAGAGACTTTTTCACCAGTTGTTCGCATTACAAGTGTTCGAGTTTTATTGGCATTTGCTGTTCAATTTGATTTAGAAGCTCATCAAATGGATGTGCGAACTGCTTTTCTTAATGGTGACTTGGAAGAGGAAATTTATATGGAACAACCAGAAGGGTTTGTTATTCCAGGTAAAGAAGACCTTGTTGCTCAACTCCATAAGGCACTATATGGTCTCAAACAAGCTTCGCGAGCCTGGTATACAAAATTTGATCTTTTTCTCACCTCTAAAGGATTCATCTCTTGCTCGTCAGACCCCAACTTATACATAAAACGCCAAGGTAGCAGTTTTGTGATTCTTGCTCTTTATGTGGATGATACCATCCTTGTTACCATTCTTCAAATCCAACGGAACCGTACAAAAGGTATTTTATTCCTTCGACAGTCAAAGTTTATTGCAGATACTATTCAAAAATTTGGTATGGAATCTGCACATTTAGTCAACACACCTTGTCTTGCAAGCTCTACGAAGAACACTTCTGACAATGGCGGTCAACTTGTCACAAATCAACCTTATGCTAACTTGATTGGATGTCTTCAGTTTGTTGGCATGAACACTCGTCCTGATATTTTGTTTGATGCTAATTATCTTGGACAACATCTTGCATGTCCTTCTCTTAAGCATTGGTCTGCTGCAAAGCGTGTGTTGAAATACTTGAAAGGCACTACAGATTTTGGTTTAGTCTATCGACGACAACTCACATCGGATTCTATGCAATCTCTTTCTCTTTTGGGTTACACAGATGCAGACTGGGCAAGCTCACATTTATCTATGCAATCTACTAGTGGAAATTGCTTCTTTATAAATGGTTGTCTTGTTTCTTGGACTAGCAAGAAACAACGTTGTGTTGCAGTTTCTACGACTGAGTCAGAATATGTTGCGGCATCACTTGCAGCTCGTGAGTTGATTTGGCTTCGACAAATGCTAGTTGATATTGGTCACTCTCCTCTTTCTAGCACACCCTTGCGGTGTGACAACCAAAGTGCTATTAGTCTTGCAAAAGACTATGTTCAACATAATAAGTCAAAGCACATTGCTGTCCATTATCATTATGTCAGGTATGAAGTACGCAAAGGAACCATTATGGTTGAACACTGTCCAAGTGACCAGATGATTGCAGACATTTTGACTAAAGGCCTCAACGAGTCACGTTTCATCCTCTTGCGCTCGGAGCTTGGAGTTGCTTCGACCTCACTCTTTCTAGATTAGCTTCTTTGCTATTGTAATAGCTTTGTACATATGACATTGTAATCTTTTAGGTACCATGCACTATGCACACTCCACATTTGCACATTGTGATCTCTAAGTCACTTGAATATTTGTACATAGATGCACAATTCACTTTCACATCATCATCACTGGTTCATATTTTCACATTGTATAGGGGCTTGGGTTTTTCCCTTGAACTCCCCAAGGGTTTTTTCATCCAAAGCTAGAGACCTTTGTTTGAGTGGGGGTGTTGGAGCTATATATGGCTCACTCTACTCAACTTGGTCTCACCTATATATTTGTATCTTGTCCTCAATATGAATCAGTCTTTGGGAGCGTATATGGTGTGTCTCTTGTCTCGTCTCTCTCTCTTTCTCTCTACATCTCAACAAATGTCTCTATGTAACTTTTCCAACACAAGGCAATACCACCATCACACTGCTTAAACTGTATACCCCTGTAATGATGCAACAACCCCAAATCTTTCATCTTGAAAGTAGCATTCAGATCAGCCTTAAATTTAGCAATATGTCACTCATTTGGTCCTGTGATCAGCAAATCATCAACATAAAGAACCACAGTGAGAAGTACATTACCCTCATGCTTTACATGCAATGTGCTTTCCGTTGGACTGTTACAAAAGCCTTGTTTGACCAAATGAGCGTTAGATTTCTCATACCAAGCACAAGGAGATTGCTTAAACCCATACAAATCCTTCTTACATCTGCACACATTGTCCTCTTGTCATTTCTTGACAAAACCGAGAGCGTGTGTTACATAAACTTCCTCAAATATGTCACCATTCAAGGAAGTACTAACAATGTCTGATTGATGTACATCCCAACCAAAATGATCTGCCAATGCACATGCAAAGCGCACAGTAGTCACACAACAAGTGGGAGCAAAAGTCTCTTCATAATCTATGACTTTTTGTTATGCATAACCTTTGCAACAAGTCGAGCTTTATAGCGACCAATTTCAGAATTTCAACTTGTAAACCCACTGCGTACCAATGGACTTTTTCCAGGAGGCAAATCACATAAAGTCCATGTGTCATTCTCTATAAGTGCATCATAAGGCATAAATATGTTAAGAGGTGACACTGCAAACCGAATATTTGGCCTTGTGTTGCATACATAAATGAGGCATCCGATAACAGTTTAGTAAAGAGTGACGTCTACAGGATCACCGACATCATGAAGACTCAATTTCAAACCTGTTTCCATTGGAGTGGCAATAGGTTTGCTATCCTCAAGTCCAAAATCACATATCAATGTTTCTATGTCACTTTTCTGATGCAAGGCAATACCACCATCACAATGGTTAAATTGTATACCCAAGTAATGATGTAACAACCCCAAATCTTTCGTCTTGAAGGTAGAATTCAAATTAGTCTTAAATTCAGTAATATGTCTCTTATTTGGTCCAGTGATCAACAAATAGTCTACATAAAGAACCACAATAAGAAGTACATCACCCTTACTTGTTACATACAATGTGCTTTTTTGTTGGATTGTTACAAAAGCCTCGTTTGACCAAATGAGTGTCACTCTTCTCATACCAAGTACGAGGAGAGTGCTTCAACCCATATAAAGCTTTTTTACATTTGCACACCTTATCCTCTTGTCACCAAACTGTGAGGTTGTGTTACATAAACTTCCTCAATTATGTTAACATTCAAGAAAGCATTAACAATGTCTGATTTATTTACATCCCAACCAAAATGAGCTTCTAATGCACATAGAAAACACACAATATTCATATGACAAGTGGGAGCAAAAGTCTCTTCATGGTCTATACCTTTTTGGTTTGCATAACCCTTTGCGACAAGTCGAGCTTGCATTTCAACTTGTAAACACAGTGCGTACCAATGGCCTTTTTGCCATGAGACAAATCACATAAAGTCCATGTGTCATTCTCTATAACTGCATCATATTCTGAGTGCATCGTATTCTGATTGCATGCATGGCGTAATCATCAATGAAAGTCACGAAGTAAAGGTAATTGCCCAAGGAAGGAGTTTGCATGGGCCCACAAACATCACTATGCACAATCAGTAACCTGCATGTGGCCCTAATTGAATCATCCTTTGGAAACTTTATATGTTGCATCTTACCCAACATACAGCCTTCACAAACGTATTTGACAGGTTCTTCAAGAGGCGGCAAAGAAGCAACCATATCATATTTTTGCAAACGCAGCAAACTTGCAAAATTCAAATGACCAAAACGTGCATGCCAAGGTTTTGCATCTGAAGTAGCATTTGAATTCACAACTGCGTTTGCAAAATTCTTCCCACACTTGTCATACAAAGTGATATTATAAAGCCCACATCATAAAATGCCAGATGCAACATTCTCATCACCAAAACTGAGATCTGAACTGTATATCTATTATCCACAAATTTGACTACAAGACCAAGTCAAGCAAGTGCAGATACAGACAACAGACTCTTTTCAATCCTAGTTACACAAAGTGCATCAACAAGTGTAAAAGAACTCCATTTTTAGTAGTAAGCACATTCTTTATAACTCCCTCGATTGAATAAGATCCATTGTTGGCACAAGTGACTAAATTCCCATGAGGGACAAACTCGCGACATGTGAACAAATCATGATGTGAGGTAATGTTCTTTGTAGAACCACTATCAAGATACCACACATGTGAATCTACAACAACTGACATGCATGCATCATGGACAATAAGATTATAAGTACACTTTGCACTAACATCCCATTCTGCATCAACATCAGCATCACAATCTCCTTTCACAGACGACTCAACAATAAATGCATTTGTAGTGGATCTAGCTTTTGCAGTGGAACCACCCTCTTTCTTCTTAGCCTCTTTGGCCTTCAACTTAGGACACTTCTTGATTAGGTGATTATTACCTTTACAATAACGGTAATGCTTTTTTCTTGCCCTTATCACTAAAATTTTTGGACGAATTGCTACGAGCAAAAGCATTACGAATAGGTGATTTTCTACTCGCAGAAGAACCACAATAAGTGGTTGCATTAGTATTACCACCCTTTCTTTGAGCAACAATAAAAGCATGTTCAATTGCATGCTATCTAGTCCTTTTTTCTTTGGAAATCCACTCTTGCAACAACAATGTTCATATTGCATCAAACTTGACAACTTGAGGACTTCCTTGGGTCATTACTCTCCAAGTACTAGCAAAAGTCTAGTACGAATCTTGCAAGGCATCAAGAACATTATGCACAAGGGAACTGTCTGAAATGACTTCACCTCTAGAAATAAGTTGCTTGTTGATATCCTTAACACTAGCAAGGAAATTTTCCATGTCATCTTCCTCATGCATAAGCTTTGATTCCAGTTCCTTATGCAACAATGAAATTTTAGCCTCATTGTGACTTGCACAAAACTAGCCAGAATATCCCAAGCCTGTTTTGCAGATTTTTCTCACCAAATGTGAGGAGTAATGGTGCGCTTCATAGACAAACAATCAATGCATGAGCTTGTGCATCTTTTACATCACAACGAGCTTGTTTAGTCATAGGCTAAACAACTCTAACAATAGCAATCCATGCAGCAGGATGTACATTAATGCCCTGCACAATATTTGAGACACCCTTTGACACAAGAATATGTTCCATCATGTAAGCCCACATAGGGTAATTATCCCCATCCAATATATCCTCAATATAAAACATTTTGAACACATCTGTGTTGTTGTCATCCATGGAAAATGTCTGCACCTGATGTGAAAACTGCTCGAAATGATAAGAAACTAAGTGAGACCAGCAAGTGCTATGTAGCACAACCCGTAGTAGACTCTATGGGACTTGTTATGAAGTAATTGGCACTTACAATCTTTTTGCACAAAATGAAAAAATTACCAATGCAAATCTTGTTGTAGTGGAAACGAAGGTCGAAATGAGCCCGAAATGAAATTCTAAGCAAATCGAGCTTTATGATTATGCCCAAATTTTTTATTGACCTACTGACACTCCAAAAGCTTGTTGAAATTTGAGAAAACACGCAGGGGTGTTTTTGGTGACAATGGCAACTAATCCTGGGAGGACGTCACCTGCTCTAGTACCAATTGTTGGAATTAGGGTTGTAGGGAAACACACACAGCTTGAAGGAGACAAAGGAAGCTCAAGGAACACAATAGAGAGTGTGTTACTTAGTGTGCAGTGGAAAGATAGATAGATCTAGAACGATGGGCGTATATACAATGCACGGAGGAGAAACCTCCTAGTGAGGGATAAAATGCCCCGGCGGTCCTAAGTGTGTTTACACACAAAACTACCACGTGTATATGGTAGCATAAACCAATAATCAATCAATACTTTCAATTAGCTTTCCTTGAATTGGCAAATGGTGAATAGTTTAGTTGCTCTAGTTTCCTGTAAATGTCACATTATAATTTACATTCTTGCTATGGTTGTAGAAGTATAACGGTTGAAGTGTATCGCAACACCTTTCATAAGTGTTTCTTTTCATTTTGTTTGGTTGATAAATAGTAGTGAGTTTTTGGTGTATTAAAGTGGGACTCCATGTTGTATTGCATGATGGTAGCATGACCAATGATAGGTGGAAATTGTTTCTTCTAGGCATCAGACAGTGAAGCCTCACAATGCTCGTTTAATTTTCATGAACAACCCAGTTCAAAAAAATGAACAAAACAAAACAAGGTCAAATCTTGCTATAATGTATTTCATTGTAGTAGCAACCACAAGGTGAGCCCATGAACTGTGTATCCATGATAGGTGGGATGCGCTTGCCTTTACATGAGACAATATGGCCTCAAAAATATAATTCAATACCCAGATGGAACTAGTAGCTACCTTGTACCTACCTCTAATATTGAAGGGTGGCTACAAGATTAGGTTTTCTTTGAGAGTATATGAAATTATTCGTAGCATATTTTGAGTGTAACCTAAACCCTAAACCGAGGACATGTGGCATGTACATATGAGACAAATAGCTACCTGGTAGCACTAGTAGGTGGAAGCTAGCTACCTAGTAGCAAGCTCTAATAGTTTTGTGCAACAACCAAGTAAACTCTTGTTTGAGACTATCTTGCATGTTGGTAGTACCCCCAAGTGAACCGTGCATGTGTACCCATGATAGGTGGCATGTGTTTCTCATATACATGAGAAAGTGGAGCCTTTTTGAGAGAAATTGAAGTTTCCCAATGACCTGGTAGTTGGAAGATATCTAGTACAATGGGTAGACACCATCCAATCCTTTTTTTCTAGAATGTAGTGTAGAATTATCAAAATCTCAAAAGAAATTCCTTCAACCATAATCTAGCTTATTCACTGCCCGTTAGCATGACACTTTTGTGCCTTGGAAAAGCTTGAGACTGATTAGTTTTTGTAGATTGCAATGAGACATGTAGCTTTTGATATGTTCTCTATTTATCTTGCCCAAAATTAGACCAGGTTGCAATACACAAAATAGATTTCACCATTACAAATGTCTTCATGGGAGATTTTTCATAGTATGAATTAAAGTAGAACATCGTGAAAATATTTTCTTGCACACTTGTATTTGATGGGAAACCAAGAAATAGAGTTCATCACATAAACAAGGAGTTTTGAAATAACTTTGTATCAGATGGGATGCTATTATAAAGAGATTTATATACATTAGGGAACAAGCTAAACCATCTGTCTCAAATTTATTCCATACAAAATTTGATATGTCTCATAAGGTGGGAAACCAGGTAAGCTTCTAGCTTTGTGTGAAACACCTTATATTCAAGGGAATTTCCCTTAGATTGCTACCCAAATACCAAAGTCCATTCAACACATAATATCCTCTTGCACATTCATTGTCCCATGCATCAACTACTTGTGGAGACTCCAAGTACGCCTTTTGTAGTGTGCACTTCAAAAAATAGAATTCCACGAACTTTGATCTTCATTTTGAGACTCCACCACAATAGTAAAATTATCACAAATTTGCAACAGATTATTTGAAGCATTATGGTGTCCTTCATAGGTTAGATAATCTATTTGTTCCTCTTCAACAAAGTCATTTGTGAGCTCAAGAAGAACATAATTTCATGATGCCACATGCTTTGAATTGGAGAAACTCCCCCAATTGCCTTGCAAACATGCATTGCACAAGCATGATAGTCTCCTATATATTAGAGATTTTTTATTTGTTAAAGAATAGCTAGAGATGCAATGCATTAGGCATATGATTGCAGTCCCACATTTTGATTTGATGGACATCGCCTATTTTGATTCAATCCTTGATTGATATGATGCATTGGCACTTGCAGACATGGTCTCTCTCGAGAATGCCACTAGTGGACTTCCAGTGATAGAATTTAAAGCTATTAATTATGTCGTCCATTCAGTTAGTGAGATTGGAAGAGAGAACTGATCAGACTAAAATAGATAATTGAACTAGAAGATCATAATGAAAGGAGAGACACACTAAAAGACTCAAAAGAGTATATGCAGATTCAGATTGATAGTGAAATTTAAGAATAATGAATTTCTCCACATTTTTAGGGTTTTTCCACGTCGTTTGGCCTTTTTACTAACAAAAAAGAGCATTTTTTGGATTAAAATGATATAAAATGGTAGAGAATGACCCAAAATTTAAACAAAATGACTCATAATTCCACATCACTCACGGTTTTGTGACTGAGAGGATTGAGGGAATATTTTAGAATAGAAATTTCTGCACTTTCTGCTCCTCTGTGAAGGGATGCAAAACCTTCACCTATGGCGTGGTAGTGCAATCCCATGTTGTTTCAACCTTGTATTCGAGGTTGTGAGGCCACCATTTAGGGTTTCCCCTCTTCAAAAACCTATTTGTAAATGTATAATAAAGTTATGAACCTTCCATGAAATGGATACAAGGGAGAATTGAAGTGTTTGTATAGGGTTTTTATCAGGGAAAAAGAGCACTGGAGCTCCGTAATTGACAGCGAGGCTACACCAAATCATCACACAAACAATATTTTTTAATTGATCTTGCTTCTTTTTTAAAGAATTATTTTTCTTTTGGAGTTTTGTTCTTTTTAAGTGTGTTGTTAGTCCCAAATCTTCTATGACTTGCTTGATTTTGCTGCAAACTCTCACAGCCAGGGGCCCCACGCCATTAGGAAAAGTTTGGACTAAAAAATGGGCCTTGTAAGAATTGTTGATGTGGCATAGCTTTAAAAAAGTGGGGATCGGTAAATTTTTTGCTAATAAGATCCAAACTTGTCAGAGGTCGGATATTTAGAATCTACTCTTCAAATGCTACCTATTGATATATAGCATGCATGTATCGAACATTGCCTTCATGTAGATCTAGAAAAAGGTGATTTTAGATTACCGTAACGGTAACAAAACCCGGCTGATTGAAAAAAAATGGCATAACTTTCATAGAAGTCATCCAAACTTTTCGGACCTTGGCTCTTTAGAATCCATTTTTCAAGAACTTATCCAATGATAGGTCATATCATGGGGTTCTAAGCAATATTTAGAGGGGTCACCGGGTTGCTTTCTTTTGTACAACTTTGATGATATGGCACTCTTAAAAGGCCCAAAAATGAGTTCAAATTTTTTCTAATGTTTCCTAGCCGCACTTCTTGACAATAGAGCGACCCCCCCAAAGTATGTATACCGCTCAAGGTATTTGCAGTCATTTGTTGTATACCTCCGACCATAATTATCTCATATGATTAGTTGCATCTCTCCCCACTTCATACAAGAATACATACAAGCATTTTTATTCCATGAACTTACATTGGGTTCCTCACACTTGTAGTAAAGCATTTGCTCACCTTATCAAACCTGTAAAGCCCATATGCATATTGTCTATATTGATAGGATGTCGGGGGACTAAGGTTTCAAAGGCCCGTCAAGACAACCTTGAATTGTTAGCTGTGGTAAAAGAGAGGAGAGGAAGAATCACCACACTGTATAGTAGACCGATAGTTGCTTTGAAATAAAATTATGTATGAAAATAGATGGATTTTCTAATATGAATAAGAAAATATGCACGTTCACAAGGCGACATTGTTATCAACACCATATTGTGATTAATCTATAGAATATGGATTTTAAACTCCTTACAATCGGCTAATCGAGTTCATTACAGATAATCGAGCCAAGGAAGACACGTAGAAGAAGTGTAAGCTAATGGGGTCGATGCGATCTCCTTGAGTAGTCCGAATGCCCCTGTCTCCGCCTCACAGAGACCCCCTCCTATTGAGCTTATTTCCCTTCCAAAATTCTTTGATCTTGCTCTCTCAACTGAGGAAAAAACCTCTCCCCTCAATAATCTCTTACAACAACTGAAAAATGGCTAAAAAATTATTTAATACATAGTCCTCTCTCTCTCTCTCTCTCTCTCTGGCTTTTTGAATTGTAGGGAGGGCCCCTGCACCAGTGACATCGCTAGTGGGGATCCCCTTTCTCTCTCTCTCTCTCTCTCTCTCTCTCTCTCTCTCTCTTTGTGAATTGTAGGGAGGGCCCCTGTACCAGTGACATCGCTAGTGGGGATCCCTTTTTCCCTTCAAAAGAGGTGGCGTGAGAACCCGCTCTCTCAATGCTACCACATCATCATCTTCTCCGCCATGTCGCTTACTACCGAAGTAGTCGGTGTTAAGCCCCTGGCGATGCAAACAATTGCCACGTGCACCGTCGTCGCCAACGGTGCATCGCCAAGTACAATGACTTGTCCACTAGACAGGAGTGCCACAGGTGCAACTCCCCATAGCCACGGCTCTCAAGGCTCCACACCCCCTTGGTGTTGGTTATAGATCGAAGTGCCTCCTAGAATATATATACCATGCTACCCATGTTAAGCTCCTCGCATGTGAGTTAAAACGTGCCACATGACCGCAGCATGGCAACCTTAGCATTAAGCCCTCACAAAAATTCCTTAATTTACTAAAAAACACTGCTTTTGTTGCCTTGCTTCTATTGTCACAATATCTCTATGCAAGCTTGGTTATCCCCCTTCAAGCGGTGCCAATCTCACTGCTCTACGACACTACCAAGCCCTCCAACTGAGGTGGAAAAATTTGGGAGAATTCATCTGGCTTTAGCCAACTAGCAACTCTCGCCGACTTTGAACGGCAATATTTCACCCTTCCAACCTGTAATTGATGAACCATAAATTCCTTTGTACTTCTTGTATCGCATAGAACACATACACACCCTGGCAATGCTTCAAATTCTTTAGACAACATAGTAATGGAGGTGCTAATATGGTAGAGAACTGGCCCCCGGTAAAACTTAAATTGACAATATCTTGGCAAGCAAAACTCTGATCACAATCTAAAAAGACCGATGTGCTCTTCAAAGTGATCACTTCCAGCCCTTGCATTCATATCAACTTTGACCCTTCATCAACAACTTCCCAATCGGATACGTATATGGTATTGACTCAAACTTCAAACTGATAGAACTTCATATCCGCACCTTCGATTGACAATCCATAAAGACAGGCATGTAGAGCAGTTTAAGTACTACAAGTCTAATCAATAGACTCCTAGCTATGACAATTTCAAGAATACTCTCTTTGTTAGTATTGACAAGGCAGCTTTTAGCCCTTTAGAGCCGCATCTGGCATACTTTTAGCTTAAAATTGGCTTGTTATCAAGCCCTAAATACATAGCCTTTAGAGAATCTTTTTTTGCCTCCTTCTACTCTCTTTCCCTTCATGGAAGCGGAGCTGCACAACATCCATCGAAATGTAAGGGTGACTATAGGCAATATGAAAGATGATTAAGATTTCTTTGTCGATGAGATGTATACATACCCTCTTATCCTTGGGCAAACATACATCACTACTATTCGTATGGAAACAAATGTAATGGATGATGGTTCAACTTATGCTAGGATAAGAAACAGGGACGAGAAGCATGCGGTCCAATTTCTTACTGTTTGTGTGGACCATGAAAGGAACCGTGAAAGTCCCAGAGTGCAACCCTTGCCAAAAATAAACAAATAATTCAAGGACAAGGATATGAGGGTTTTTGGCCATGTACCATTGAGAGCGGGATTGGGTGTACAAGAGGGGAAAGGTTGTAGCATGGTGTATATGTAAAAGAGATGTTTTCTACAAATTTTGTAGAATTAAGAGACTCCGGATCTATCATATTTACAAAGTGTGAGGACTTGAAGCGAGGTGAAAAAAAAACATGTAAATAGTGTACAAAAATGTATAAGGACAAATGGTTTGATAGAAAATGTCATAAAATCTAATATCTAACTAACCCAAATGATTTTCTCATATTAAATTGATCACTTAATGTGGGAGAATAAACGGGAACAAGTGTTAAGATATAGGTATGTGCTTTTAGATCTATCTCAACACGGGGCCAATGTAAAGGGGCCCAAAAGGGAGATGGTCTATCAAAGAGCAAGGCTAACCAATGAAGCATAAGACCTTAGGGTTAGCTTCATTGAAGACCTCCAATAAATATGTGTAAAAGTCCTTTTGACCTTAAGTAAGCTAAGGCTGAGCTTGAGGTGGGAACCCGGCCCAAGCTCGAGGTGCTTGTCCTGCTTGAGGTGCTTGTCATGCTTGAGGTGTTTTTCGTGCTTGAGGTGCTTGATTAAGATGCTTGAGGTGCTTGACTGGCTCCATGCTTGAGGTGCTTGACTTGCTACATGATTAAGGTACTTGAGGTGCCTTGAGAAGCTTGCCTGAGATGCTTGTGGGAACACCCCCTAGTTCAAGTGCTTTGTCATGCTTGATGAGTAAGGTGCTTGATCACCTAAAGTCAAAATCAATCCTACAAGAGGGGGGCGAGCCCTTTTCCTAGGAGCTAGAGAGAGAACACCCACTCACACACACAAGGGAAGCCCCAACTTGAAGAGGCAGCAAGGACACATGTCAGGCCCCTACCCATGTTACCTTCATGTGTTGCTTGAAGCCTATTGGCTAAGCTTCAAAGGGGTCCAATGATAAATTACATGAATTATCTAATTGTTTTAGCATTTATCAAGTCCTCTCTCTCAAAGGGGAAAGGGGGACACTTGTCCCAAGGCTACCCATGTTGCTTGTAATGGCTCCTGCTTGTGATTGGCTAGGCCTAGAGGGGTCCAATGAGCTTCAGGCATGAGCTACAAGGGGGGGTCGACCCAAGCAAGCTAGGGGCGTGCCTAGGGGGTATACTCACCCACACACACTCACAATCACTCTCATTGTGTGCTATGCAAAGTGCAAGAGCTCCCTCTCCAAGCAAGTAGAGGTTGAGAGCCTACACCAACACTCTTGGCTATGGAGTGCAAATCCAACCAAGAGCCATGCTTCAATGCTTAAGCTTGCCATCTCCTTCTTCTTCATTACTATGCTATTATGTATGCTAGCAACAAGAGTATGATAAGTGAGGAACTAATTCTTTCTCCTACGAAATGTTTCTTCTTCCTCTTCCCTACCCTCATTCCCTGCTAGCTCTCTCCACCTTCGAAGGTGTTTGAGGTCTTGGGACTGAGGCTTGGGATAGTTAAAGCTTTCTTCAAGTTTATGTTATGTTTGTGGTGCATGAAGCCTTCCATCTTCATGGCATCACCTAGGTCACAAGGAACACAAAGACTGTATTGTAACAAGTCTCTCTTTATGGGAGAAATCATAATACAAATGCCTATTGGAGGGGGGACCGGCTCCACATAAATCCGGTCCTCAATTGTTGTCATGTTCTCTAAACTCTCTCTCTTGCAAAAGTATTGTCTATGCCAAGTTAACTAATTGCTATGATTATGTTGCTATCTTCAATTATGTCTACCCGCTATGCTCACAAAATCATTTCTTGAAAGTACTCTCATTAAATTCCGCTATTCTCAAATTGAATAGGCAAATTCCATTACATTGGTATCAGAGCATTTGGTTTCTCTTTTCTTGCTTAAGAAGAGAGGTCCTTAAGTAGCCTATAAATGGTTGATGTTGTTAATTATAATAGAGTAAGTGGAACTGGGATCTAATACCGGTTTTGTTAAGCCCACTATGTGGGGGATGGTTCACACCTCGGGAGCTTTGGACTTAATAATGGAGTCTTTTTAGACTTGCCTACGGCTTTACCATTATTGAGCCATAAGAAGTCCGAAAGGAGCTAGCCCTTGGCAACTCTGCTATGTTAGACCTACTCCTCTACTCTCTATAATTAACCACTTTGAGCCGTGGGTGTAGATACTTAAGAGCCGATTTTCAAAGGCTAAGAGGAGTGGCAACTAAGGTTTTGAATTGCCAAAGCATACACTAAGTACATACATAAAATTTTGTTATCATGGCTGACAATAATCAAGAGAGTAGAATGAACATTGATAGCTTTGATTTTGCACATGAAGGTGCTAATGATGATGCTCCCATGTTTGTGAATTATCTTGTGACTAGGTTGCAACAAGCTATGGGCAACCCTACCTTGCAAGCCGAAGTTACTCAACAACTTCGTGCTTATGGAATTTCCCTTCCTCTCCAAGAGGAGAGAGAGCTTAGGAGGCCTCTTGAAGAGACCCCCAAAAGAAGACTCTCTCCCATTCGAGAGGAGGAATCCAAAGAGAAAGAAAGCAATGAAAGTCTAAGTTCTTCTGAAGATGTGGCTCCACGAAGAAGGCGGTCTAGACGATCGCCTACTCCTCCCAAGAGGAAAAGAGCAACCCATAGTCCTTCTCCTCATCACTCTCAAAGGCAAGAGAGGAAACAAAGGAAGAAAAGGGCTAGGAAGAGGTCACCCTCTTCTCCTTCTTCTTCACATTCCTTCTCTTCCGATGAAAGTTATGGCTATTCTCCTAGAGAATACAAGAGGGGAGGGCATCGCAAATCATTTCCTGCATGGCGAAGGTCACAAAAGCTAAAGAAGTTCAAGGAGGGAGGAAAGAGTATCTCTTTTCTCACCTACGATGGCACCTTTGGTGCTACCGACAAAGTGTTGGCCTTCATCCAGCAATTTGATGTGGCCTTTGGGGACGAGGGCTTCACAGAGTCCTCCAAGCTACGCCATGTAGCTATGCACTTCCAAAAATCAGCTCGTCAATGGTGGGCTAGCCTTCGTGGCAATGGAGAAGCCCCAAAGACATGGAAAACTCTACGAGTTTCCATCATGAAGCGATTTCTTCCAAGCGATACTAAAGATAAAGTTCTTACCGAATGGCGCGGCTTGAAGCTCCTCTCTCATGAGTCTATCAACAAGTATGTAGATAAGTTTTGGGATTTACATCTCAAAGCTACTGTCTTTCAAAGGATAGACTTTGCCGAGCAAAGACAAGAATTCTGTGCGGGATTACCTGAAGAGATGGCCGAATATATCAACTCTCAACGGCCCAGTACTATTACCGAAGTAATCCACCACACCATGGTTGCTTCACGCATCAATTTCCATCAAGGGGCTAGACGTAATGTCAAGCCCATGGAAAACAAAGATAAAAATGATGCAAAGGGGAAATCCAATGCTCAAAATAATTCCCAAGGCACTTCCAACAACAACAACAACAATCGGTCCAAGGAGAAGGGAGTTTACAAAGGTAAAAACAAACTCTCTCCTGAAGAGCTTGAAGCTTTTCGCAAGGACCATAAGTGTTTCAAGTGTGGGGAGCAAGGACATGGCTATCGTTCTTGCCCCAAGAAGAATACTCACAATGAGACTCCTAGGGCTTCCACCATCGAAGCTCCAAAAGAGGATGCTCATTGCAAAGGATCATCACTCTCCTATGCTTGGGGAAAGGTAAGAGAGCATGATGCCTTCATCTTGTTTGATCCTGGCTCTACTCTCAACTTCATATCAATAGAGTTGGCCACCAAGTTGGGCATTCAAGCTTTTGAGATGGGAGATACAGTAACAGCTGATGCAGCTTTCAAGGGACAACAAGCCTCCGTTACTCCCTTGATTGGGAAGTTGAGGCTTCATGTCCAAAGCTATGTCGACAAAGAAGACTTCTTCATCTCTCCCCTCCAACATCAGGATGTTATCCTAGGGGCACCATGGTTTGATCGCATGGCTGCCAACATGAAGTTCCCTGAAAGGAGAATTTACTTCACCTACAGGGGAAAGAACATGTATATAGATGCTAGTGAGCGTGGTCGCACTATTCCACTTGTAAATCCTCTTTCTTTTGATAAATCAATGAAGAGCTCAGTTTCTGCGTACATGATTTATGTCAAAGAGTCTCTAAAAGCTAATAATGTTTCATCAAATGAAAATGATAGGAATCAAGAAGAGTTAGACTTGCCTACTTTTCTAAAAGGATTCCAAGATGTGTTCATCGATGATATCCCTATGGACCTACCTCCAAAACGAGGGGATGATGACCATCGTATTGAGCTCCTTCCAGGAAGCTCACCGCCTAACAAACCTCCTTATCGAGTCTCACAAGCTCAACAAGAGGAGATCATGAGGCAAGTACAAGAGCTGGTAGACAAAGGGATGGTGAGGCCTAGTTCCTCTCCCTTTTGTTCTCCAGTCCTTTTAGTGCAAAAGAAAGATGGTACATACCGTATGTGTGTGGACTATCGAGCACTAAACCATATCACTATCAAAAACAGATTTCCCGTACCTCGGGTAGAAGATCTGTTTGATAAGCTACAAGGCTCTACCTACTTCAGTAGGATTGACCTTAAGAGTGGCTATCATCAAATAAGGATAGTGGATGAGGATATCTTAAAGACCGCGTTTCGCACAACATTTGGTCTTTATGAATATCTAGTCATGCCTTTTGGCTTGACTAATGCACCAGCTACGTTCAATCGTTTGATGGAGAAAATTTTTAGACCATATCGAAAATTCACTGGAGTGTTCTTCGATGATATCATCATCTACTCCAAGTCTTTGGAGGAACATAAGCAACATCTCCAAGTGATTTTTCAAGCCTTGAGGGAGAACAAACTTTTTCTCAACCAAAAGAAAAGTGAATTCTTCCTTCAAGAGATTAAATATCTAGGCCATATTATCTCTCACGATGGTATTCGTATGGATCCATCAAAGTTAGAGGTAATAAAATCATGGCCTAACCCAAGGAATCTACATGAGCTAAGAAGCTTTATTGGTATGTGTGCATACTATAGACGCTTCATAGCAAAATTCTCTCAAGTAGCAGGACCACTACATGACTTAACCAAGAAGAACGTTAAGTTTGTATGGTCTGCTAAGGAGCAAAATGCTTTTCAAAAACTCAAAGAGAAGCTTACTTCCCAACCAGTCCTCGTGCTTCCGGATCTCTCAAAGCCATTTGAGGTCCAATGTGATGCTTGTGGTGATTGCCTTGGAGCAGTTTTGCTTCAAGAAGGGCATGCCATAGCATATGAGAGCCGAAGGCTCAATGATGATGAACGAGTCTTGGGCATTTATGATAAAGAGCTTTTAGCTGTTCTACATGCCCTAGACACATGGAAGCACTACCTATTGGGGACTCCATTTATCCTACAAACCGACCACCAAAGTCTCAAGTATTTCATGACGCAAACCAAGCTTTCCGACAAACAAATGAGGTGGGCAAATTTTCTTTCGCAATTTAATTTCCATATTGCTCACATAGCTGGTAAGCACAATCAAGTTGCCGATGCACTTTCACGACGACCAAAAGTTAATGCGGTGTCTATAGCTACTCACAATGATCTATCCTCTATGATAGATGAGTATGCTACTGACCCTGACTTTAGAGACATAATGTCAGCCCTTGCTTTGGGGAAGAAAGAGGAACCATTCACCTTGCAGGATGGTTATCTTCTCCACGGCAATAGGCTATGTGTTACCCATTCCCTTCGTGAGAAGCTTATGTATGAATCCCATGCTCCTCCATATGCAGGGCATAGAGGTATTCAACCTACTCTCCGAGGAGTAGAGACGTATTTCTATTGGCCTACCATGAAAGTGAACATACAAGAGTATGTTTCAAAATGTGTAGTATGCCAAAAGACCAAGTATGATAGAGGGAAGCAACCTGGATTACTCCAGCCATTGCCTATTCCAAATTCACCATGGGAGAGTATATCCATGGATTTCATCTTTGGATTACCCAAGTCTATCCATGGGAATACAAGAATATGGACAATAGTCGACAGGTTTAGCAAGCAAGCACATTTTATTCCTGTCAAAAAGACTATTAAGGCACATCAAATGGCAACTCTCTTCATATCTCAGATTTTCAAACACCATGGATTACCCACATCCATCGTGTCAGATAGAGATCCTAGAATGACCAGTAATTTCTGGAAAGGTCTCTTTGAAAATCTAGGAACAAGATTGAATTTCTCTTCGGCCTATCACCCACAAACGGATGGCCAAAGTGAGATAGCCAATCTTACGATACTCGATCTACTCAAGACTTATGTTACCGAAGTAGATCAACGCTCACAATGGGAAAAGTATTTACCGCTAGTAGAGTATGCCTACAATAATACTGTACATACTTCTACGGGCAAAGCACCTTTCGAGATCATAGAAGGAAGACCTAAAATTCCCTTACTACTGAAAGTACATGGGAAGATCTTCGCCGCCGATGAGTATAGCCGTGACCTACAAGAATCTTTTCAAAAGATTAGGGAGGCTATAGCCATCTCTCAACAAAGGCAAAAAGCTGCTGTTGATAAGCACAGAAGAGCCTTAATGTTCAAAGAAAATGATTGGGTCTTACTCAAGTTTCCTAAGGCTCGATTAAGGCAAACGACGGGCAAAAATCCTACGGGCCATCAAAAGTATTATGCTAAACTAGCAAAAAGATACTATGGTCCTTTCCAAATCTTGAAGCCTATCAATGAGACGGCTTATCAACTCAAGTTACCCAACCATTGGCTTATACACAGTGCCTTTCATGTAAGCTTACTTAAGCCCTACAAAGGAGAGCCACCAATTGAACCAATTATTGAAGACCCTCCCGAAGTTGAAGACCAAGAAGAGGTGCTACAACCCGAAGCTATCCTTCGGCATGAAGACAAGGTACTACGACATGGTAAGATTATCCGACGGTATCTTATTAAGTTCAAAAATTATCCTTTTGAAGATGCTAAATGGATGCAAGGAGTACAACTTAAGGATAGTATGAACCTTGTCAATGCTTACAATGCTACATTAGAGTAAGCAAATGTACAAATTTCTTTTAAATAACTCATGTTTTTGTCTTATATGACTAGTCCTCTTTTTAATTGTGCACAAATTTAACTAGTATGCATGCTTAGAATCATGTTTGTGATGACGACGTCTCTCAAACACCAAGTAGAATTTGTCACTCTACTTTGGGAGAATGAAATGGACTAAAGAGCAGACATGCTTGCGGCAGCTATGTCTCCCAAGCACCAAATGGATTAGTCATCCATCTTGGAAAGATGTCGTAGGGTAAAAAGGGATCCTTTACCCGCTAAGTACGATTGACTAATGACTAAGACTTTATCTCTTCTACCTCATAGTCGAGGACGACTATGATTTCAAGAGAGAGGTAATGTCATAAAATCTAATATCTAACTAACCCAAATGATTTTCTCATATTAAATTGATTACTTAATGTGGGAGAATAAACGGGAACAAGTGTTAAGATATAGGTATGTGCTTTTAGATCTATCTCAACACGGGGCCAATGTAAAGGGGCCCAAAAGGGAGATGGTCTATCAAAGAGCAAGGCTAACCAATGGAGCATAAGACCTTAGGGTTAGCTTCATTGAAGAACTCCAATAAATATGTGTAAAAGTCCTTTTGACCTTAAGTAAGCTAAGGCTGAGCTTGAGGTGGGAACCCGGCCCAAGCTCGAGGTGCTTTTCCTGCTTGAGGTGCTTGTCATGCTTGAGGTGTTTTTCATGCTTGAGGTGCTTGATTAAGATGCTTGAGGTGCTTGACTGGCTCCATGCTTGAGGTGCTTGACTTGCTGCATGATTAAGGTACTTGAGGTGCCTTGAGAAGCTTGCTTGAGATGCTTGTGGGAACACCCCCTAGTTCAAGTGCTTTGTCATGCTTGATGAGTAAGGTGCTTGATCACCTAAAGTCAAAATCAATCCTACAAGAGGGGGGGCGAGCCCTTTTCCTAGGAGCTAGAGAGAGAACACCCACTCACACACACAAGGGAAGCCCCAACTTGAAGAGGCAGCAAGGACACATGTCAGGCCCCTACCCATGTTACCTTCATGTGTTGCTTGAAGCCTATTGGCTAAGCTTCAAAGGGGTCCAATGATAAATTACATGAATTATCTAATTGTTTTAGCATTTATCAAGTCCTCTCTCTCAAAGGGGAAAGGGGGACACTTGTCCCAAGGCTACCCATGTTGCTTGTAATGGCTCCTGCTTGTGATTGGCTAGGCCTGGAGGGGTCCAATGAGCTTCAGGCATGAGCTACAAGGGGGGGTCGACCCAAGCAAGCTAGGGGGGTGCCTAGGGGGTATACTCACCCACACACACTCACAATCACTCTCATTGTGTGCTATGCAAAGTGCAAGAGCTCCCTCTCCAAGCAAGTAGAGGTTGAGAGCCTACACCAACACTCTTGGCTATGGAGTGCAAATCCAACCAAGAGCCATGCTTCAATGCTTAAGCTTGCCATCTCCTTCTTCTTCATTACTATGCTATTATGTATGCTAGCAACAAGAGTATGATAAGTGAGGAACTAATTCTTTCTCCTACGAAATGTTTCTTCTTCCTCTTCCCTACCCTCATTCCCTGCTAGCTCTCTCCACCTTCGAAGGTGTTTGAGGTCTTGGGACTGAGGCTTGGGATAGTTAAAGCTTTCTTCAAGTTTATGTTATGTTTGTGGTGCATGAAGCCTTCCATCTTCATGGCATCACCTAGGTCACAAGGAACACAAAGACTGTATTGTAACAAGTCTCTCTTTATGGGAGAAATCATAATACAAATGCCTATTGGAGGGGGGACCGGCTCCACATAAATCCGGTCCTCAATTGTTGTCATGTTCTCTAAACTCTCTCTCTTGCAAAAGTATTGTCTATGCCAAGTTAACTAATTGCTATGATTATGTTGCTATCTTCAATTATGTCTACCCGCTATGCTCACAAAATCATTTCTTGAAAGTACTCTCATTAAATTCCGCTATTCTCAAATTGAATAGGCAAATTCCATTACAGAAAATGAGGAATGCATAGCAGGTGTGTTTGATGAGTGCTCATTTGTGGATACCATGCAAGATCTGGAGTCTTTAGTGGATTATGATTTGTGTGTTCAAAATGAGGTAGTGAAAGTATGCTCCATAGAAATGTAAACGTTATTGAGGATTTTGAGAATGCTCAAGGTATTGATGTGTGAGTGGATACTAAGTATAAGTATGTGGCAAAGAAAGTGAAACTAGTGGCATTACCTCTACCAAAAGAATGAATAAATAAGATGAAACAAGCTACTTTGGAGCCTAGCCTTCATGACCCAAGAAATATTGGACACAAGTTCACGCAGAATTCTTTGAAGGAGTTAAAGGTTGGCTGTGCTGGTAGTTTGATAAAAGCTAAAAAGATATGATTTGAAGACATGCTTTACAAACACAAAAGAGATTTTTAATCTGAGCCTCATGAGATAGGGTGTGTGTTGGAGTTAGGGTTGCAAGGAAACGCACAGAGCTTGGAGAAGGCGAAGGAAGTTCAAGGCACACAATAGAGAGTATGTACTTAGTGTGCAATGCAAAGATCAATAGACCTAGAGTGATGTGCATATATACAATGCACGAGGGAAAAAACCTCCTAAAGAAGGAAGGAATGCCTCGGTGGTCATAGTGTGTTCACACACATCACTACCACATGTATATGGTAACAAATCCCCCCCCCCCCCCCCCCCCCCCCCCCCCTAGAGTGATGCGGTGAACGAGAGCTGGAACATGAGTAAAGGGAAGTGCCATGTCTTGAGGACATGATCAATCCACAAAGGGGAGTAGACCTTAATCTTTGCGGAAAGCTTCAAGCTTGTCACAAGACAATGCCTTTGTGAAAAGATTTGCAAGGTTGTCCTGTGTTGGCACATAAGCCAAGCTGATCTCTCCTGTTGAGAGCCTCTCCCTGACATAGTGGTAATGCACCTCAATGTGATTTCTGCGAGCATGAAAAACGGGGTTCCTCGCAACTACCCATGCGCTCTGACTGTCAATGTAGATAGTGTTGGCAGTGTCTTGTCCAACACCCAAATCAACCACCATAAGGCCTCGGAGCCATGCACACTCAATCGTAGCTATGAAGACTGCCCTGTATTTAGCCTCACAACTAGAAATAAACACAATAGGTTGCTTCTTGCTTAACCATGATATACATCAACTACCAAGCATGAGCCACTTGTGGACACTCTCCTATCAGAACAACCAGCTCAAGACAAGATGTAAAGTGCTACTAAGATAGCAAAAATTCCTCTTGACAGCCTACCAATGCTTAGACCCTTGGCGATGTATAAATCTAATGACCTGTGAGACTGCAAACTGACAATCCGGCCTCGTGTTGTATACATAAATGAGGCAGCCGATAGTAGTTTGGTAAAGAGTGACATCAGCAGGATGACCAGCATCATGTAGACTCAACTTCAAACTTGTTTCCATGGGAGTGGCAATAGGATTGGAATCCTCAAGTCCAAACTTACATAGTAATATCTCTATGTAACTTTTTTGACACAAGGCAATACCACCATCATACTACTTAAACTGTATACCCAAGTAATGATGCAACAAACCCAAATATTTCATCTTGAAAGTAGCATTCAAATCAGCCTTAAATTCAGCAATATGTCACTCATTTGGTTCTGCGATAAGCAAATCATCCACACAAAGAACCACAATGAGAAGTACATTACCCTCATGCTTTACATACAATGTGCTTTCCATTGGACTGTTCCAAAAGCCTTGTTTGACCAAAGAGTGTTAGATTTCTCATACCAAGCACGAGGAGATTGCTTCATCCCATACAAAGCCTTCTTACATCTTCACACTTTGTCCTCTTGTCATTTCTTAACAAAATAGAGAGCCTGCGTTACATAAACTTCCTAGGAAGCACTAACAATGTCTGATTGATGTACATCCCAACCAAAATGAGCTGCCAATGCACATCGAAAGTGCACAGTAGTCATACAACAAGTGGGAGCAAAAGTCTCTTCATAATCTATGACTTTTTGTTATGCATAACCCATTGCAGCAAGTCGAGCTTTATGGCGATTGATCTCACCATCTGGCTTGCGTTTCATCTTGTACACCCACTTCCTACCAATGACGTTTTTTCCAGGAGGCAAATCACATAAAGTCCATGTGTCATTCTCTATAAGTGCATCATATTTTGATTGCATGGTAGCCATCCAATTTTTTTAATTTTGTGCTTCATCAAAAGACAGAGGTTCCTCAACATCATGTAAGCTAGACACAACCAAAGCATAACAATCTGATGCATAAGATGCATGGTGAGAGCTTGAACAAGTACGACTAGACAAAGGTGCATCCAATTTACTACCATGCAATGTATGCACCAGTTGTTTTGGCATACCTCTAGCCTGCTCCTTTTCATCCCTTTCCTCATCAAGTATATCATGTACATCTGCATCAGTAATAGACAGATCTGTACATTTTTAGAAACCCCCATACGGTTTACATTTGCGTCAATGGAATCTAAATTTCTATTTCCACCACTCAAAAGAGGCAACAAAGTGTCATAAATGTCCTATAAGCTTACATTATTGTCTCTAGTAGATGACAACAAAGGCTGAACACAGGGATTTAATATTACGTAATTACGTCAAATTTTGTGTGATCGCATGTAACATTTAATGGCCTAAAAACTTGTGTGTAGCGGAAATTAGCATGAACATAGTGGGCATTTCATTAGAATAGATTCCTAATGAGAATTACAAGAGTGCTTGGGTGGAGAGAGCAACAAAAAGAATAACACCTAGTTAGATAGCATGAACAATACTTTCAAAAGAGAGAGAAATTAAGTTATTGACAACAGTTAAGGACCGGATTTGCATGGAGCCGGTCCCCCCTCCAAAAGGCTTTGTATTATGGTTTCTCCCATCAAGAGAGACATTGCACAATACAATTCTTTGTGTTCCTTCAAGAATAGCTAGTGCAATGAAGATGAAAGCTTCATGCACTAAGAAAAACACTTAGCAAACACAACATCAATTATTCCCGGTCTCAGACCCAAGACCTCACACACCTTCGAAGATGGTGAGAGCTAGCAGGGTATGAGAGTAGATTGAGAGGAAGGAGTATCTTACGAGAAAGATGTACATCTCCTCACATAATAACTCATATTAGCATAGCTTAGCTTAGTAATTAGCATGGTAGAGGAGATGAGCATGCATTGAAGCTTGGCTCTTGGTTGGATTTGCATCACAAAGCCAAGAGTTGTTGGTGTAGGCATCCCTTCTCACCAGCTTGGAGTAGGTGGTACGCTTTCCATTAAAGCTTGAGAAGGAGAGAGAGTCTTCTTTACTTCACACATGAGATTGTGTGAGTGTGTGTGTCATAATGCCTTGAAATCAGCCCCCTCTCTCTCTTGGGCGACCCCTCTTGCTATTTGCTCTTGCTCTACCCTCATTGAACCTCCCCAGGTCAAGCCAATGACTATTAAGCAGCATAAGTGATAGCCTTCTGACATGTGTCCCCTTTTCCCCTGTTGTGAGAGATTTAGGTAATTTTATAATTCCACTAAACTCTCATTGGACCCCTTTTCCTCCTGGCCAATAGGAATCAGGCAAGCCATTGGGCTGTTGAATGCTCATTGGACCCCTTGAGAGACTGTCCAATAGTCTTCTAGAGGACTTAATTCTCATTGGTTCTTTTATTAAGTGTTTTTAAATTAATTAAACTAGATTTACTCTAGCTTAATTCTCATTGGTCCACCTCCAAGGCCATCCAATAGGAATTGGGTACACCTTGTGGGCAGCTGGCCTAGGGAGCTTACATGTGTCCCTCATTCCCTTTGTGTAAAGGGAGCTTGTGTGTGTGTGTGTGGCTTTCTCTCTAATCCCCTACATGCTAGGCTTGCCCCCTCCTATGTAGGGATGTGCAAAGACTTTTTTGGACACATACAAAGCATCCAATTCCCCTATGGTTGACCTTTGGACACAACCTTTGAATTTTGGAACCTTAGCATTTTGGAAGTCTTAATGGGCTGAACCTTATGGTATTTTTATCCCATTGTTGCACATGGCACTTTTGCAGATTGCCCCCCTTTGTATACCTATTTTCCCTCCTTTGGATCCCTACTGTGGCCGGTCTGCTATCTTAACCAATGTTCTAGCTTTTTCTCCCCTGGCACTTCCCCATATTAAATGATCAGTTTAACATGAGAAAATCATTTAGGAGAATTAGATATTGATTATTATGACATTACCTCTCTCTTGAAATCATAGTCGTCCTCGACTATGGTGTAGAGAAGATAAAGCATATTCATGAGTCCTTTTCTTAGTGGGTAGAGGATCCCTATGTTATCCTACGACATCATTCCACAATGGATGACTAGTCAATTTGGCGCTTGAGAGCCTGAGGCTGCCGCAATCATGTCTGCACATTAGTACTATCAATCTTCCATAGTAGAGTGACAAGCTCTACTTTTTGTTTGGGAGACATAGTCTCCACAATCTAAGCATGCATACTACTTCATTTTTGTGCACAATAAAGAAAAAGAGAGTCTTATAAGACAAAAAGTTTGTTCATTTTTAACATTTTGTACATTTGCTTACTCTTGGGAAACATTGTAAGCATTGACAGGCAGGCGCACTGCAAGGCTGAAAAAATCCCTATTCTACTTACTCACACGCAATTAATAATACCAACCATTTATAGATAGCTTGAGGACCTCGCTTCTTGAGCAAGAAAAGAGAAACCTTGTGCTCTGATACCAATGTAACATTTAATGGCCTAAAAACTTGTGTGTAGCGGAAATTAGCATGAACATAGTGGGCATTTCATTAGAATAGATTCCTAATGAGAATTACAAGAGTGCTTGGGTGGAGAGAGCAACAAAAAGCATAACACCTAGTTAGATAGCATGAACAATACTTTCAAAAGAGAGAGAAATTAAGCTATTGACAACAGTTGAGGACCGGATTTTCATGGATCCGGTCCGCCCTCCAAAAGGCTTTGTATTATGGTTTCTCCCATCAAGAGAGACATTGTACAATACAATTCTTTGTGTTCCTTCAAGACTAGCTAGTGCAATGAAGATGAAAGCTTCATGCACTAAGAAAAACACTTAGCAAACACAACATCATTTATCCCCGGTCTCAGACCCAAGACCTCACACACCTTCGAAGATGGTGAGAGCTAGCAGTGTATGAGAGTAGATGGAGAGGAAGAAGGAGTATCTTACGAGAAAGATGTACATCTCCTCACATAATCACTCATATTAGCATAGCTTAGCTTAGTAATTAGCATGGTAGAGGAGATGAGCATGCATTGAAGCTTGGCTCTTGGTTGGATTTGCATCACAAAGCCAAGAGTTGTTGGTGTAGGCATCCCTTCTCACCAGCTTGGAGTAGGTGGTACGCTTTCCATTAAAGCTTGAGAAGGAGAGAGAGTCTTCTTTACTTCACACATGAGATTGTGTGAGTGTGTGTGTCATAATGCCTTGAAATCAGCCCCCTCTCTCTCTTGGGCGACCCCTCTTGCTATTTGCTCTTGCTCTACCCTCATTGAACCTCCCCAGGTCAAGCCAATGACTATTAAGCAGCATAAGTGATAGCCTTCTGACATGTGTCCCCTTTTCCCCTGTTGTGAGAGATTTAGGTAATTTTATAATTCCACTAAACTCTCATTGGACCCCTTTTCCTCCTGGCCAATAGGAATCAGGCAAGCCATTGGGCTGTTGAATGCTCATTGGACCCCTTGAGAGACTGTCCAATAGTCTTCTAGAGGACTTAATTCTCATTGGTTCTTTTATTAAGTGTTTTTAAATTAATTAAACTAGATTTACTCTAGCTTAATTCTCATTGGTCCACCTCCAAGGCCATCCAATAGGAATTGGGTACACCTTGTGGGCAGCTGGCCTAGGGAGCTTACATGTGTCCCTCATTCCCTTTGTGTAAAGGGAGCTTGTGTGTGTGTGTGTGGCTTTCTCTCTAATCCCCTACATGCTAGGCTTGCCCCCTCCTATGTAGGGATGTGCAAAGACTTTTTTGGACACATACAAAGCATCCAATTCCCCTATGGTTGACCTTTGGACACAACCTTTGAATTTTGGAACCTTAGCATTTTGGAAGTCTTAATGGGCTGAACCTTATGGTATTTTTATCCCATTGTTGCACATGGCACTTTTGCAGATTGCCCCCCTTTGTATACCTATTTTCCCTCCTTTGGATCCCTACTGTGGCCGGTCTGCTATCTTAACCAATGTTCTAGCTTTTTCTCCCCTGGCACTTCCCCATATTAAATGATCAGTTTAACATGAGAAAATCATTTAGGAGAATTAGATATTGATTATTATGACATTACCTCTCTCTTGAAATCATAGTCGTCCTCGACTATGGTGTAGAGAAGATAAAGCATATTCATGAGTCCTTTTCTTAGTGGGTAGAGGATCCCTATGTTATCCTACGACATCATTCCACAATGGATGACTAGTCAATTTGGCGCTTGAGAGCCTGAGGCTGCCGCAATCATGTCTGCACATTAGTACTATCAATCTTCCATAGTAGAGTGACAAGCTCTACTTTTTGTTTGGGAGACATAGTCTCCACAATCTAAGCATGCATACTACTTCATTTTTGTGCACAATAAAGAAAAAGAGAGTCTTATAAGACAAAAAGTTTGTTCATTTTTAACATTTTGTACATTTGCTTACTCTTGGGAAACATTGTAAGCATTGACAGGCAGGCGCACTGCAAGGCTGAAAAAATCCCTATTCTACTTACTCACACGCAATTAATAATACCAACCATTTATAGATAGCTTGAGGACCTCGCTTCTTGAGCAAGAAAAGAGAAACCTTGTGCTCTGATACCAATGTAACATTTAATGGCCTAAAAACTTGTGTGTAGCGGAAATTAGCATGAACATAGTGGGCATTTCATTAGAATAGATTCCTAATGAGAATTACAAGAGTGCTTGGGTGGAGAGAGCAACAAAAAGCATAACACCTAGTTAGATAGCATGAACAATACTTTCAAAAGAGAGAGAAATTAAGCTATTGACAACAGTTGAGGACCGGATTTTCATGGATCCGGTCCGCCCTCCAAAAGGCTTTGTATTATGGTTTCTCCCATCAAGAGAGACATTGTACAATACAATTCTTTGTGTTCCTTCAAGACTAGCTAGTGCAATGAAGATGAAAGCTTCATGCACTAAGAAAAACACTTAGCAAACACAACATCATTTATCCCCGGTCTCAGACCCAAGACCTCACACACCTTCGAAGATGGTGAGAGCTAGCAGTGTATGAGAGTAGATGGAGAGGAAGAAGGAGTATCTTACGAGAAAGATGTACATCTCCTCACATAATCACTCATATTAGCATAGCTTAGCTTAGTAATTATCATGGTAGAGGAGATGAGCATGCATTGAAGCTTGGCTCTTGGTTGGATTTGCATCACAAAGCCAAGAGTTGTTGGTGTAGGCCTCCCTTGTCACCAGCTTGGAGTAGGTGGTAAGCTTTCCATTAAAGCTTGAGAAGGAGAGAGAGTCTTCTTTACTTCACACATGAGATTGTGTGAGCGTGTGTGTCATAATGCCTTGAAAAAATCAGCCCCGTCTCTCTCTTGGGCAAGCCCTCTTGCTATTTGCTCTTGCTCTACCCTCATTGGACCTCCCCAGGTCAAGCCAATGACTATTAAGCAGCATAATTGATAGCCTTCTGACATGTGTCCCCCTTTACCCTTTTGTGAGAGCTTTAGGTAATTTTATAATTCAACTAAACTCTCATTGGACCCATTTTCCTCCTGGCCAATAGGAATCAGGCAAGCCACTGTCCAATAGTCTTCTAGAGGACTTAATTCTCATTGATTCTTTTATTAAGTGTTTTTAAATTAATTAAACTAGATTTACTCTAGCCTAATTGTCATTGGTCCACCTCCAAGGCCATCCAATAGGAATTGGGTACATCTTGTGGGCATCTGGCCTAGGGAGCTTACATGTGTCCCTCATTCCCTTTGTGTAAAGGGAGCTTATGTGTGTGTGTGTGGCTTTCTCTCTCATCCCCTACATGCTAGGCTCTTTTGCAGATGTCCCCCCCTTTGTATCCCTATTTTCCCTCCTTTGGATCCCTACTGTGGTCGGTCTGCTATCTTAACCAATATTCTAGCTTTTTCTTCCCTGGCACTTCCCCATATTAAATGATCAGTTTAACATGAGAAAATAATTTAGGAGAATTAGATATTGATTATTATGACATCGCAAGGTCTTATTGACACTTTACATGATCAGAGTAAACATGATCACACAGAAACCGGTTTAGGGAGACTCTCAAACCCACAAAACTCCCGCCGGGCTTTCCTGTCTCCCCGGCGGGCCGGCTGGGTTTTATTATTTTCCGTGCAAGCTCGCCAGGAAAGCAGAACAGCCCGGTGGGCTCTTTGCATTATATATACACGGTCTTGATCGGGCCCGCTGGGTGTATTATCGCTTTCGCCTTCAGAGAGAGAGAGAGAGAGAGAGAGAGAGAGAGAGAGAGAGAGAGAGAGAGAGAGAGAGAGAGAGAGAGAGAGAGAGAGAGAGAGAGAGAGAGAGAGAGAGAGAAAGCGCTTGCGCCACCTTTGTAGGTACGTCGAGAAGAGAGTGGAGAGAGGGAGCTGGCTCCTTCGATGTGTGCACATTGTACACTGTCAAAGGCGTCTCATTTTTTCCAGACCACATTACATATGTGGAAAAATGTTACAAGGGATAGAGTGAGGCAAAATTTGACAGCTTTCAGAGAGAGTAGGGAATGCAAACGCTTCACCTCTCCATTGTCAGGTGCATTGGGTTTACTACAGAGTCTCCTTGGATCACGATATTCACATACTACAATGCGGGTACCGTGGGCGACATGATGTTCCGCTTACCATTCGCTCACGGATTGTTTGGAGGACACATACACATGCTACAACATGGCTGGAGGTCATTGCTTGTAGCAAACAACCCTGTAAGCGAGATAGACACGGTGCGGATCCAAGCAGTGGTCGAGCAGATGCCGGAAATTTATCATGCCTTATCATGCCCACCAAGCCGGTATAGTGCACAGTGACCTGCACCCGTGACCTACACCCGTTCAACATAATGTTTGACTTTACTCGCTGAGAACACCTGCTAAGCATGTGGAAAATAATTATTTGTCTCCAACCGCACAGTCCGATGAAATAGTTTTGAATGCACAGAGAGCAGGGAATGCCGAGATGGCTAAGCGAACGTGGATTTCTCTTGAACTATACAATCCACGGTGCGCAGATGCATACTCAAAAGCCAGCGACATTTATGCATTGGGCTACCTGTTCGACATTCTGGCAGATTTTTGGAGTGCAGCCAGAAAGTTTTATTTTCCAGACGATGTTTTTCACCACCCGGACGAAGATGTTATGAGGGCTATTCGAATTAAAGTAGATTTTTGGATGAAGTTAATAGATCGGGACCAAAGAAGGAATGCTTCTAATTTGTTGATGTTTTTCAAAGAACATTTAAAGATAGACCAAAGTGCGGACCACTTGTTGAACTTGCATCATCATTTTATCCGATTTAAACATTTTTATGATATACATGTCTTGTCAAGTGTATTCAAATTTTTATTGAAGTGTATTATCTGGTTTGAAGTGGTTCACCTAATTGAGTCAATTATCTTGCCTTGTGGTTCAAATTTCAAATTTGTCATTTAACTGTCAATATTTCAAATTTTCCTTGTGGTTCAATTAGTCGCATTTGAAGTGGTGGTTTTTAGTGGATTCCGCGCAGTGTCACAATGAGTGAGAATATATATTTGCCAATGATATTGAATATTTGCCACTCTGTTGACTGCAGCTCTAAGAGAAAATGGATGATCAAGAACAAGATATTGGCACCCAATCACTGCCTGATGATCAACAACAAGTGGTTGTTAATGCATTTCAGCGCATGAAGTCTCTGGCACACGGCATGTTGGCACAATAAGCGACGTGTACTGCTCACCGACTCTCAAAGTGGGCAAATCCAAACCATATGCAGTGGAAAGAGATCAATAAAGAAGTGACAAAGGACATGATCAAGACAATATGGGCATGTGAGGATCAAGAGATCAAGAAAGGAAGGTGGAAGGTTTCGAAGTGCACGCATGATGGTATCAAAGATAATGCTGAGAGGATTTATTTGGAGGTTTATGGCCATCCCCTGCAGAATGCAGAGTGTGCGCTATATTTTTCCAAAATGTTATATGTTCACTTTGTGCAACAACGACCAGTAGACTTCTCGTCAAAGGAGACAACTGTTGCCACTCATGATTTAAGGGAGAGTTGTGTCACTTTCACCCGAGATGAGTTGGCATTGATAGTGGAAGGCGCCGACCTACAGTTAAAGAAAGAGAAGGATATCTACACGACATAGTTGGCAAAGAAAGATGCAAAAATAACACGTCTTTCTATAGCCACCCAGACATCGCAACCCTCACAAGTTCGGATGGAGAAAAGCATTCACCGCTTAAGTGAGGACGTTCAAACCCTAACACGGCAAGTGAATCCAACACCTGTACAAGGGACACACATCAACCGCCTTGTCTTGCATTCAGAGTTGATCCCCTTGTCTACTTCAGATGCAGTGGGTACTAGACATTGACATGTGGTCACTATTATCATTTAGTTTGTCTTATTCGTTTGATGCAAAACAATAGTCGATGCGCAATGTGTTCACAAGATATTCCACAAGGAATCTATATTATGTTTGGCATGGCAAATGAATATAAATTGAAGCAAGAACGCCCACATACCCCTAGCACAATTAGAAATCTATTTGATGAGCAAGATGCTGCTTCAGGGCAATACAATTGAGATCGACAAACTATGTAATATCGCGACAAACTATGTACTATTGAGAATATGAAGCATTGTAATTACTCAAAACACATTTGAATACAAGGTCTTTTACAATGGTTTTTGACATTTGCTCATTCTACTCTCAAGCTATATTGAATCAGTTGATTTGTTTTCTGGTTCTAAGTCTGAGTGTTGTGGTTCTCCTTGTAATTCAACCTCCACATCTATTATCAAATTCTCTTCTATTTCGTCTACAGTGCATTGAGATACACCAACATTGAAATCTTCTTCATTTTCGTTTTGACAATCATACAACCAGGTTGGCATTTCCTCCTCGTAGCCAGCACTTTCGATGTGATTCAGTATCTTTTCGTTGCAATACATATACACTAATTTATCTACTCTGTCTGTTAATAGTCTTTTGCGAATAGTGCTGTGAACATACTTGTACATACTCTAGTTTCTCTCTGAACTTGAAATTGCTGCACATTGTGCGAGTACTTTCATTGCAAGAGAACGTAAGGTAGAGTAATGCTCTCCACCATTCATCATCCACCTCTTCCATGCAGGTTGCTCTTTTGCCATTACCTGTACAAAATCATTCGCAAAAAGAACTTCTTTTAATCTAAATGCACTAATTTCTTTGATGCAATCAATTCTGTCCTGAACCTTGGAGTAGAACGTGTTGACCACGTGATAGAAATCGCCTACCACCTCTGTATTGGACATGAGATCTAAATTCCAATACTCTGGATCGAGCATGTAAGCCACGTTATGGAGTGGACTATGAGCGCTCTTCCACCTTGCATGAAAATACTTAGCCAAAATTTTTCGTTGTTTGCCAGAGAATGGTAATCGCCACTCCTTATCTACTACATACTCTTTCAGCTCTTTAGGATTTTCAAGACTCTGTTGGACTGACCACCATGTCATCCACACTTTGCCCAAGTTTGGCGCCCTTTGATCAAGATTGCGGATCGCGAACATAACGGGCATCATTACATGGTATGCATCTATTACACTCCTCGACCAAGCAACCTTGTTTACATTGCCACGTAGACATGTAATTTTATCCTTCACTGTTTCTTTCTGCTCAAGCTTCCATTCATCAAAGGACACGCAACTGAATGTGTCAATCACAACACATTTATTACGGAGAAGTGATTCCAAGGTATAAAAGTGTGTGCAGAACCGAGTTTCAGCAGGAAGTTTCAGCATCACTGACATGCGCATCCTATACAAATCGAGCACTCTCTGTCGTTTTAAGATAAATTTCACAACCTGATGTGCTGTATCAATTATTTTGGCGAACCATGTGGTTTCTTTGCTAGTGTACCAATCTCTCAGCACCAAGTTCAAGCTGTGCGTATTAAAACCATTGGCAAAAATATGTGGAAAGCACTTCTTTATTAATTTACTGGCGTTTTTACAATTCTTTGAGTTTTTTGTCACAACCTGAACGACATGTTCAGCACCAATTTCTTTAATTACATCAATCAAGACCTCCGAAATGTATTTGTCACTTTTAATTGCACCAGAACTATCAGTCGCCTTTATAACGTTTCTCCCCTTGGACAAACCAGCATTACATTGATCAACGGTCTTCTCTGAACATTTGACCAGCCATCACTCACAATCGTACACCCTGAAAGTGAAATATTCCCAAGTATTATTTTGCGAACATGCTCTTTGACTTCGATGTAACATTTGTCCAAGAAAAAATTTCTTATCGTGTGATAAGGAGGAGCTGAAAATCCTGGACCAAACTCACCGATTTTCTTCCAAGTAGCCTTCCAATGATTGCTGTCTACCATGACCAAAGCACTTCCAGTAAAGAATATTGCTTTGGCGAGTGTTGTTTTTGCTTCTTCTAGAGACTGCACTCGAAATCTTTGATGTAATGATTTTTGACGCATTTGACAAAGTCCACCTTCATTGTGACGTTTAAAAGGAATACTGCCTGGAATTTCCTCTCCTTGCGCAGGTTGCTCTCCAAGGTTAGTTCGCGTCACTACAGGATCTGCGGAGTTAATATTTGGCTCTGGGAACTTTTGATTCAAAGGCACAGAGCTATATATCTGTCGTTTCTTGCCACCCTTTTTGGCGAGCTCTTCTCTCAAACGCTTCGCAACTGAAGGTGCTTGAGAATGTTCACATTTTCTACAATTGTTTTTAGCGCTACCCAGGAAATGATCCCTAATACGTGGTGCACCGCTAGATTTTGTTGCATTAGGAGATTTCGGAGGTCTTTTGGAGGGCCTTTTGGAAGAGAGAGGAAAATAAGCTCCTCCAATGAGAGAAGAGCATACGTTACGTAGAAAAATAGATTGATATTAACAAAAATATAAAAGGTGTCCCTCTCCTCATTTAATAATCTAGTGGTCCTTGAAGACGATCACTCTCTTTCATTTAATGCGAGCACCTTTTTCAGAAGGTAGATGCGGTGCATTTGATATGGTTTACGTCATCACTAGAATTCAAAAAGTTGCAAAACTATCAAGTGAGGGAAGATTTTGAAACTTTTGATACTGTCAATGTATCCGGAACGCCCAAATATCCTAGAAATGAATGTCCAATTGCCTAGCTCCGACATCCAAAGAGGCAAAGAATGTCAAAAACCCCTAAAAGAACATTTTACTAACGGCGCGCGAGGGGGCATTCCAAAATTTTGGAATGCCTCATCGCGCGGCGTTAGTAAAAAGCCCCTTTTTTCATCTTTTAGAGAGCTTTTTGAGAGGAAAATGTCAAAAAATCTCTAAAAAGGCCTCCATCTATCACATAGGTTTTTTCTTCATCATCTTAGCCTTAGAGATCATAATTTCGGGTCTATAAGAGTGAGCACGCACACCCATTGTTACAATTCTACAAAGTGCATTTTGATCACACACACACACACACACACAGACAAATGTAACATACACACAAACACAGAGAGACACAAATATAACATACACACACACACACAGACACACACAGAGACACACACACTCACAAACACACAGACACACAAATATAACATACACACACACACACACACACAAACACAAAGATCCTCTCTCTCTCTCTCTCTCTCTCTCTCTCTCTCTCTCTCTCTACTATAGGCGCGCGTAGAGAGGCACAACCGGTGTGCATGTCTCTATGCGCGCCTTTAGTACTGTGCATCCACCAGTGTATGTGTTTATGTGTGTATGTGTGAGTGTTATAGAGAGAGGAAGTAAGGCGGGGGAAAGAGAGAGAGAGAGAGTCTTTCTGTTACCTTATACTAACGGCGCGAGGAGGTGTTTTTTGAGGTCAAAACATGCTCCACGTGCGCCGTTAGTAATGGGAGTCTCTCACTCTCTCTCTCTCTCTTTAAATATGCTAAGTTATAGAAACAAGAGGGAGAGAGAGAGAGAGAGAGAGAGAGAGCATGGTGCAAAAGTGCAATAGAGAAACATGGATAGGCTTTCTTGAAAGATAATTGTCCAAAAATCACTAAAAGGAGCTTTGTACTAACGGCGCGCAGAGGGGCATTCTAGCATTTTAGAATGCTTCCTCGCGCGCCTTAGGTAAAAAGCCCATTTTTTGAAGTTTTTTGACATTTTTTGTCTCTCCGGATGTCGGAATGAGACAAGTAGACATTCGTTTTTAAGGTATTTTGGTGTTCCAGACGCATTGGTGGTGTCAAAAGCCTCAAAATCTATCACTATTTGACAATTTGTGACTTTTCAACTTTCAGTGATGACGTAAGCTGCCTTGAATGCGCCGCACCTGCCTCCTGAAAAAGACGCTCACATTAAATAAAAAAGTGACCGTTTTCAAGGACGATTGGGAATATAAATCTACTTTTTAAAGTGTCTGGTTTTCCTTTTGGACGTACTCACAAGGTGCAAGTGCATTTTAAAAAAAGTTTCTAGAGAGAGAAATACAATTTCTTACAAGGCCCTCCAAATGACCTCCGAAATTTTCTAATGTGTGACAAAATTTACATTGCCACTCCATATATCGGCCGCATATGTTGTGATCATAATCCCACTCTTTGCGATGAGCTTTTTTATTCTTTGGCTTCCTGGTACCACTTGTGCCCACATTTTGCTCCATTGCTTTTAAATTAAAACTGAAGAGAAAAGAACAAGATGTTACAAACTGAAAACAAATTTTTTATTTTCAATATATATTATAATTTAAAAACCATTCAATATGAAAGTAACCATGATGCACAATATGAGATTTTCAATGCACGCTTGTCAATCCACATATCGATCACCTATATTGTGAGCAACCATACACATTGCAATGTAATCTTTACATGGAGTAATAACCATAACAATGCTATGAGTCTCTCTATACAATTATTATTATAATGATTATTTATACTTTGATTTGCAAACAACATCTAATTTCATTTGCTATGAAAATAAACGAAAGCAATAAAATATATAATTGGTCATTTTATGCACTAATAATCTATCGTAATAAATAATGCAATATCTGTATAAACCAATGCATGAACTAACGCAAATAAATCTTCAATATAATCACCCAATTGGGGACTACTTGAACCCAGTGAAGGATTGTAGCCCACCCATGCAACCAATATATAAAAGCTATTTAAACCCAATCAAGGATTATAGCTCTTATATTGTAAATCAAAATATAATACTTCAAGGATCTTTCTATGCCCAGTACACTAGTAGAGGACATCCGACCCTTGACTATCGACTAGACACTAGTAGAGGACAGCCCTCATTTGGACCAATGGCTTCTTTGCAATGAGCATGATTCCACAAGTTTTCAATTGTTTTGGTTTCATACCTTTATGTCGGTAAACGAATTAAAATTTTTTAGAAGTGGTTACCGAATTAAGAATCACGTCCGGCCCAAAAAATGACATGTGACTCTGTAACCTTAGGTCAAATCACAAGGAGATGACAATACCCGGCACTCGGATACACTCCCCAAGGATTTGCCTAGCTAAAAGACCGGGATAAGCACACTATTTACTATATATAATTAAGCCCACTAGGTTTCCATAATTTCCCGCCGGGCCCGCCGGGGTACTGAATTAGCCCGACGGACCCGTCGGGATACCGGAAATGCCCGGCGGTGCCCGCAGGGAAATTGCGGAAACCCGGTGGACTAACCAGCTCTATAGGTTTTTGCAGGTTATCATCAAAATCACGTTAACAATTAACGTGATCACGTGATTTTTTTATGTAAATACTAGAGTTATTTACGTAATCACCCGATCGTGATTACGTTAATCAAATCCCTGGCTGAACAGAATCTTTCAGAAACACTATATCTTGTGAAACCAAAATACGCTTTGTTTGCCAATGATACAACCTGTAACCTTTGCTTTTAGCACTATAACCAACAAAAATACATTTGGCAGCCTTATCATCCAACTTTCTGTGTTGTGTTTGTGGCACCAAAGCATATGCGAAACAGCCAAAAATAGTGGCACACATGATGGCCTCAAGCCAAAAAGAATGTGCAAAGCTTGACTCTTGACCATACATCGTGCCATTTCCGTAAGTGAACTTTTTTCATCTTGTTGGAGCTATATATGGCTCACTCTACTCAACTTGTTCTCACCTATATATTTGTATCTTGTCCTCAATATGAATCAGTCTTTGGGAGTGTATATGGTGTGTCTCTTTTCTCGTCTCTCTCTTTGTCTCTACATCTCAACATGGTATCAGAGCGGTAACAATCACGCGCCGATTCAATTCATGGTGACAACACAGTATGTGTATGCGATTCGCATGTAACATTCAAAATTGCTCCAAATTTTATTTTTGAGCGTTGATTCTTGTTAACTGTGGTTGTTTTGTATTAAGAAGAATATGATTAGTGTTTTGTGTGGTGTTTATTGCTAATCAATCTAATCGTTGATTATGTTTTCTTGACGATACCTTGAACTTCATCTCAATTTTTGTGGGTCTTCTCCTCAAAATTCGGAGAAACAGGAAAAGCGCTATGGAGTGTAGCGCAATGGCACTTTTCATCCAAAACTTGTTCGTCTCCTCAAGCTCTTTGATTTGAGTTCTAGGTTTGCGTCAATCGGAGTTCGCAACAGAAAGTTATGTTGTTTTTACTGCAATTGAGCTTGACGCAGCTTTCTTCATCGTGCTTCTTCGTCAAGCGTTCGCGATCGTTTTTCTAATTTTGGAGTTAACTTTTTTGAGAAAATTTAGCTTTTTGCTATTCGTATTTTGGTCGTCAATCTTGCGTCTCACGCCACTCAGTTTTGAGGCCTCTTTTATTATTAACGTCTCCTTTACCCTGCCTTTTTTGGGTGACGTCTCTCACATCTTTGGACGTTTCTTGTGCATCCTTCTTGCGTTTATCGTTGACAGAACACAGTCCTCATATTTCTCTCATTCTCAATTGCGGCCTTCACCATATATGGTGTGCAGATTCTGCGATCTTATCTTATACGTCTTCTCGCAACAAGATATAGCTATGACTATTCTCGTCAATGGGTTTCCTTCTGACCAGCGTTCTGTTCCTCCTTTCCAAGGCCAAGGATTTCCAGGCTGGAAAGCAAAGATGTTATTAATTCTTGAAGGCGATGAACTCTTTGATGTTGTTCTTGAAAATCGTGTTTGTCTGCCTCAGCCTATTGATACGGATAATGATAACGTGCTTATCACAGAAGGACCTATATTTGAAGATTAGAATGTTGCCTATAAGGATTGGCAACGAAGTGATAAAGCAGCTCGTCGGTATATTCTTTTTTCTCTTACTGATTCCCTTTTGCTGGATATGTATGAGCTGTCTACTTCCCACGACGTATGGAAGTACCTAATTGCAAACTTTCAGAAGAAATCTGTTACAGAAATACTTTATTTGAGTGGGTTGCTTAACAAGTTACAATATGAAGTTACAATATGATGAAGAACCCAATATTACCACGAAACAACCACGTTTATGTTACGAGATTGGGCACCCTCCTATTGTAGTGGTTAGCTACAATTGGGATAGCCGGGCGTAATGGTTAATTATGTGCTCTCTATTTATTTTACTAATTGAGTTGATGATGATTTTGTAGGGTGGAATGCGGGGAGTTAATGAAGAGGCAACGGCAATTACTCTTGGCCATTTTATATTTGCACAGTATCTTAGAACATCATTTCAATAAGCCACTATGGCTCTGTAAATAGTTGTAGCTGGAACTCCCCTTATGGGTCATGCAAGAACTAATTTCTTCACTCATTTACAAAAGTGAAAGTGGTTGTAAAAGATGGGCCTCAATTTTTGGCACCTTAAACTCAAAATAATATATTAAATACCAACTCCACAAGAGAGGTGCCGTGGAGTTTGGGGCTAGATTTAGGCCTTTCTCTTGCAGATTCTCTTCTCTACTCTCTTAAGCTATGGTTATTTTGTTGTGTACTATCTAATCTAGTCTCCATCTCTTACACATCTCTTACACTCTCTTACAAGCTTGTCTATGTCAATTCTATGTTTACTGTGTGTGTGTGTCATAGTCTAGGTAAGTGTGTGTGCTTGGAAATTGGAAGAAGAGGTGGACATTTTGATGGTGATGGCTTGAAAGCTTATGTTGAATATTCTAAGCGGTCGATCTCCCCCTCTTCTCCCAACAGTGGTATCAGCGCATCAGGTTCGAGGATTAATCGGCACCAGATTTCAGTTTTAAGAAGGAGTTTCCTCTAATCGACAAAACCCCAATTGCAATTCATCGACTCTGCAATTCAAGGATTCAAGGGCTCGTGGAAATTCGAAGTATAATTGATCGAGTTCGCATAAGAAAACTCGATTGTTAATTGCTCGCTAATTGGCAACTAATTTTCAATCACGGATTCATGATGGTCAAAAGACGGTATGTCGAGTCTCAACTTTCCAATTTAATTCATAATCATTGTGGATTGTGAAGGCAAGAATAAAGCATAAAGCTTGAAGAGTTGGGAAATTCTTGATTTCGAAAAGCTAGTGCACTCGAGCAATTACATTGTCATATGGACGACGTTGGAAAACTTAGTTAAGGAGGAAAGAGAGACGGATTGAAGGAGAGACAAGGAAAGAAAAAAAATTGTCACAGAAACTCGAAGGTTGAGGCAAACAAAGAAGACGCGGGCCAAGAAGGGAGCAAGTCTAGCTCAAAAACCAACAATTTTCTTGGTTCTCAATATCACTGCCAAGTCTCCGTGGGAATCAACGCCAACAACCGAAAAAGCTTCTCTGACGAGTTGCTTGAAAACTGTCGGACCTAGCCTCAAACTGGTCGCCCAGGGGGCAGGTACAACTGCTCCTTCTTGCTCGCGGGCCGAGAAGCTCTCCACAGGCCGTAGCAGGCCGTGCAATCCAGCGCGCTGTCGGCAGCCTGACTGCACGCCACCATGCAAGTGTTGTACACACTTTAATCAAAAAGTGTGACATAAAAGCCTCTAAGCCGAGTGAGTTTTGGCCGATCGCCCACTGCACAAAAAAAAAAAAAGAGGAGCTTACAAGTCTTATTCTTTAAAGCTCGGCCGCCCATTGTTCCTCCCCGGCCTCCTACTGCAGCAAACTTCAAGCCCATTTAACCCAAGCCTCTAAAGGCTTTCCAATTTAATTGTGGCAGATTCAACTTCAGTATTAAGTTGGCCCCTTTTACTAAGGACTCGGCACCCTTCTATCATCCCCTGGTCGGTCTCCACCAAATTAAAAATCAACAATAAGTCACCGGTTGTATTAAACCCAGTTTGACTGACTCCCTTGGCCGTACAAGCTTTGTATTTCATTGTTCAAAGGGGAATATTGGCCGTCTATTCTTCGCCGAATATCTTCGATGACCTTTGGAGTGAAAATTAAAAATTACCACTATCTTTTGAAAATAAGGAGACCGGACGCTACAAATTCAATTGGCTCAGTGACGCACCATCGGACTGTCTACTCTCTGGCAATTTCCTAGCGCATCGCCATTTTGGATTGGACACCACCGCTCTTTCTCAGCTAAGTACATTACATTTTTGTTATTTATTTTATTTTATTCCGCATATTGCATCTGTGAATATCACCAAATAGCCTTTTTAAGCATTACAATTTAATTATTTAATAAATTTATTTAAAAAAAGAAAAAGAAAAGAATGCAATCATGGCACATCTTCCTCATGCCCCCACGATTGCAGAGCAACTTCAAAATTTGCAGCAGTCACTCACATATGAACGCATGCGAAGGCAAGAACTTGAAGATAAATTATTGCATTCTGCACGCACCGAATCTGCACCGGCACCCAAGAAAAAAAAATTTAGCAGAAAAGCCTTCACTTTCAAATATTTTGATGGCACTAAAGATGCTAGCACGGTTCTAGCATGGGTTAGTCAGTTAGATGAATACTTTCATGATGAAGACTTTCCCGAGCGTGAAATGGTAAAGTGTGCATCCAATCATCTCACTAGCAGCGCTACATTGTGGTGGAACGCCACCAAACAACATGGAAGAAGACCACGCACATGGAATGAATTTAAAAAAGTGTTTTTACCCCAATTTTTGCCCACACAGTACAAAGCTAAAGCATGACGTCAATGGGATTTAATTCGACAGGGTAGAAATGAAGATGTACAGGGTTACACTGACCGTTTTTGGAATTGTCTAATGCAATTGCAAGCTATTGAACATGTTAGTCGCAGGAAATTGAAGCGAAAGTACATATCAGGCTTGGCACTGCAAATATGTGTTGAGGTAGATATGTTCGAACCAGATTCTCTGTCAAAGGCCATTAATTTGGCTCTCAACGCAGAAAAGAAGAAAGGTGGACATTCCTCTCACAGTGATCAACCTGCTAACACTAACCGCAACAAGAGACCTCCTTTTTCTCCTAACTTTGACAGAAGCAAACACCAAAGCCGTACCTTTTTCAAAAGACGAAGATTTGACAATCCTCCTACCACTGCTCAACCTCATACGAGCAACAACCACAACAACAAGGCAACCAACATCCTTTCAACCAGCGTTCTCCTCCAAATTCTAATGGTAACAAAAAGGTGAAGTGTTTTAAATGCTTTCAATATGGTCACTATGCAGACAAGTGCCCAAATGGTCATGCTAAGGGCAATGGTCAATCCAATAGCCATTCCAATGGAGTCAACAGAAATTCAAATAAAAAACCCTTCAACAAAAACTGCCCCAACGGAGCTACTCTGAACTTCATCAAAGATGCTATACCTGACAACAACGAAGTGGAAGTTAACTACGGTGAGGGATATGATCCTGATTATGATAACGATGACAACCCATCCTCAGGTACTCATATATCTCCTCACACTTTGTTTAAAGTGCAAGGCACTGTTAAGGGTGAAAATGTCACCATTCTGCTCGATGATGGTAGTAGCCATGATTTCATTTCCACACGATTGGCACAACAACTATCACTCTCTGAAATTTCATCACCTCATAAGGTCAAAACTGTTTTTAATAATCAACATTTTAATTGTAAAACTCAAGTCACTGTTGAAGTTTGCATTGGTGAATTCACACAAGCACGTACATTTTTGGTAGCACCATTGCATGGTCTTGATATGATTTTGGGAGTGCCATTTCGTCATGAATTTGACCCGTTGATTAATTATAAAACACGTACAATGTCTCTCACTCATAATAATAACACTTTTTCCATCCAAGCAACACTGGCACAACAAAAATTTCCACTTCTCTCTCACACTCAAGCCAAACGGGAAATTCGAAAACAGGGGAAAACATATCTAGTATTGGTAAATCAAATTTCTACTGAAACTGAAACTTCACGTCATTCCACACACGATGAATTTCTCTCACAATTTAAAGATTGTTTCATGCATGATCTGCCACCTGGAATTCCACCATCACGCCCCGAAGACCACAAAATTGACATCATACCGGGTAGTGAAACTCCTTGTAGAGCACCTTATCGTGTAAATCCTACCGCACACAGGGAAATACAAACTCAAATCACTAATTTACTTGACCGGGACCTAGTAGTTCACCATACGGAGCTCCAGTACTTCTTGTCAAGAAGAAAAATGGAACCTTTCGTATGTGTATCAACTACAGGGCCTTAAACAAGATCACCATTAAGAATAGGTTTCCTATTCCTAGAGTGGATGATCTACTAGACAAACTGAAAGGGGCACACATCTTTAGCAAAATTGACCTTAAATCAGGGTATCACCAAGTCAAAATGTTTGAACATGATGTCTACAAAACTACTTTCAGAACACAAACTAAACACTATGAATTTCTTGTCATGCCATTTGGTTTGACAAATGCACCAGCTACATTCACACGCATGATGAATCGCATTTTCATTGACCATCAAGATTTTGTGATTGTATTTTTTGATGACATTTTGGTATTCAGTAAATCTGAAGCAGAGCATAAGCAGCATTTAACACGTGTATTTGATCTGCTTGCACAAAATCACTTGTATTTGAATCATGAAAAGAGTTCCTTTTTCCAATCTGAAATTGAATATTTGGGACATATTGTATCGGGTAAGGGAATACATGTCGATCCAAAGAAAATTGAAGCCATTGAATCCTAGCCTAGACCCAAAAACTTGCATGAGCTACGATCTTTTATTGGTCTTTGTAGCTATTACAGGAAATTTGTCCGTAATTTTGCTTACAAAGCACATTATTTGACTCTCTTATTGAAGAAAAACACGCCTTATAAATGGACTGATTTGCAAGAAAGCTCATTCAATGCACTTAAACATGCTTTGAATAATGCACCTGTATTGCAATTGCCTGATTTTGAAAGACCATTCTTAAACTGACCAACAAAGTATCAAATATCTACTTTCTCAACCCTTAATAGATGATAGACATATTAAGTGGGCCGCTTTTATTCAAAGTTTTCAACCCAACATTCAATACCAACCTGGTAAAGAAAACGTTGTAGCTGATGCTTTGAGTACACGACCCTCACTTAATCATCTATCAACTATTACGAGAACTTCATTTGACTCTATGCTTGACACTTATGCACATGATGATGACTTCAAAACAACATGGTTGCACATGCTTGATAATTCTGTACACACATTTCTCGAATACACTATTCAAGAAAACTTCCTTTATTTCAAACAAAAATTGTGTGTGACTAAACCTTTTCGTACATTAATTATTGAAGAATTGCACAAACCACCTTATGCTGGACATAGAGGATTTGCTGCAACTTTTCAAAATTTATGTCTTGATTTCTATTGGCCTAATATGAGAATGGATGTTAAACAGTATGTGTCAACTTGTTTGATTTGTCAAAAAATCAAAGCAGCTACAGGTAAGAAATTGGGACTTTTACACCCTCTCCCCGTTCTTGAAAGACCTTAGGAACATATTTCCATGGATTTTGTTACTGGTTTCCCACTCACAACGCACAAACATGACATGATATGGACTATTATTGATCGTTTCTCTAAACAAGCGTACTTTGTTCCATGTAAGATAACACTCACAGCACATCAAGCTGCACTTTTGTTTCTGAAGACTGTTTTTCCACATCATGGTTTGCCTAAAATGATTATTTCTGATCGAGACTCAAAATTTTGTAGTGCTTTTTGGACTACTGTAGTTGAAAATCTTGGCACTACACTTGACTTCACTTCTGCATTCCATCCTGAATCCAATGGTCAAACCGAAGTCACCAAGCGTACTATTATTGACTTGTTAAAGGCTTATGTTTCCTCTCAACCTAAGAAATGGGATGACTACCTACATATTTTACAATTTTCATACAACAACACCACTCACACTGCCACGGGTAAATCTCCATTTGAAATTGTATATGGTCACTCACTTCCTACTCCTGCTTCACGTCTTTCTAATGTTGTGCCTGCCGCTGATGATTTCACTACTAACTTTCATGATATTTATGCAAGTGTGCATTCTGCAATTAAACACTCACAAGAACTTTACACCAAGCATGCTAACAAGCACCGCAAGGCACACCAATTCAAAGAAGGTGATCATGTTTTAGTTCGCATCGAAAAACGAAGGATCAAAAGTGTTGATACTAATGTCTTTGTTAAGCTTGCTCCTCGTTTCTATGGACCTTTAAAAATTTTAGCTGTCATTAATGATGTTTCTTTTCGTTTAGACCTACCTACACATTGGTACATTCACAATGCCTTTCACATTAGTCTTTTACGCCCATTCTGAGGACCCCTACCTACACACCACATTTATGAAGACCCACCTTCACTTGTAGACCAAGACGAGCAACTCATCCCTGACAAAATAGTTGACCATGAAACCACCACTACATGCACTAGAATGGTTTATAACCGTTACCTTTTGACTTTCAAAGGCCATCCTAGAGAGGATGCCAAATGGATGCCTGAAAAGTTTTTTCGCAACTTTCCCGACCTTCTCCACTCTTTCCATAACTCACGGTCCAGTTGATTTCTCTATTGAGCAACTGAGAACATTTCCTATCCCTGGTGGGAGGGATGTTACGAGATTGGGCACCCTCCTATTGTAGTGGTTAGCTGCAATTGGGATAGTTGGGCATAATGGTTAATTATGTGCTATCTATTTATTTTACTAATTGAGTTGATGATGATTGTGTAGAGTGGAATGCGGGGAGTTGATGAAGAGGCGACGGTAATTACTCTTGGCCATTTTATATTTTCACAGTATCTTAGAACATCATTTCAATAAGCCACTATGACTATGTAAATAGTTTTCGTGGGAACTCCCCTTATGGGTCATGCAAGAACTAATGAGCTTCACTCATTTACAAAAGTGAAAGTGGTTGTAAAAGAGGGGCCTCAATTTTTGGCACCTTAAACTCAAAATAATATATTAAATACCAACTCCACAAGAGAGGTGCCGTGGACTTTGGGGCTAGATTTAGGCCTTTCTCTTGCAGATTCTCTTCTCTAATCTATTAAGTTATGGTTATTTTGTTGTGTACTCTCTAATCTAGTCTCCATCTCTTACACTCTCTTACAAGCTTGTCTATGTCAATTCTATGTTTATTGTGTGTGTGTGTGTGTGTGTCATAGTTTAGGTGAGTGTGTGTGCTTGGAAATTGGAAGAAGAGGTGGACAGTTTGATTTTGATGGCTTGAAAGCTTATGTTGAATATTCTAAGCGGTCGATCTCCCCCTCTTCTCCCAACAATTTATCTAGAGACTCTTCTTCTTCTTCTTGTGAATATTGTGGACGATCTCATCATCCCAATCATATGTGTTATAAGCGTCGATTCGACAGAGATCTTAATAGAGCATATGCTATTGAACATCGAGACAACATTGTACCACAAACAAGTTGCATCCTATGTTCAGTTGGTCCAGACAGAATACTTCATGTACGTGATGGATCACTTTGTATTTTCGATTCTGGTGCTATAGGATATCAGTCTAAGTGGTTCCATAACTATCATCCACTACCAGTTCAACGTGTTGTTTATCTTGCTGATGATAGTACTTGTCAAGTAAAGGGTATTGGAGACTTATATCCTGGTACCTTATCTTGTTCCACTTGAATTTTGTGAGGAGTATTACGTGTACCAGATCTTCAACGTAATCTTCTTTCAGTTGCTAGACTTGTTGATATTGGTATGTTTGTTGGATTTGATCATACCAAATGCCGGATTGAGAAAGATGGATAGACTATAGACACTGCTCCTCGAAACGGTAATTTGTCTGAACTCTCTCTCAAGGATGCTGTAGCAAATGTTGTCACTGCTCCAGGTGATGATGATTTCAAAGTATGGCATCACCGTTTTGTTCATGCTGATTTCTCAATACTCCTTGATCTTCAACGTTGTGATCTTGTTCATGGCATGGATCTTAAAGCCCATCCCCATATGGGAATTTGTGAATTTTTTGCTCTTGGGAATAACAATCGTAAACCCTTTCCTCTTTCAAATACAACTCATTCTCATGACATATTGGATCTTGTTCATACTGATATATGTGGACCTCTACCTTCTTCGAAATCACAACATCGCTACTTCATTACTTTCATTGATGATTTCTCAAGGTATACGACTGTATTTCTACTTAGACAAAAATCTCAAGCCTTATCTGTTTTCAAACAATTCCACAAGGCTGCGGAACATCAAACTGGTCGTCACGTCAAGAAGATTCGTAGTGACAATGAAGGCGAATATGTTTCTCGAGAGTTTGTGAGTTACTGTGCTCATAGTAGAATTCATCATGAACACACTATTCCATATTCGCCTCAACAGAATGGCGTTGCTGAACGAAAGAATCGCACTATTCTCAATGTTGTAAGATGTATGTTGATTCATTCTCGCTTATCTCGTGTTTTCTGGGCTGAAGCTAGTTTGACAACAGTATTTATTCAGAATCATCTTCCTACTACTGCACCCTCTGGTAAGATACCCATCACAGCATGGACAGGTGAAATTCCTTCTGTATCTCATTTTGGATGTATTGCTTATATTCATGTTCCCAAAGAAACATGAACAAAGCTTGATGCTCCTAGTCTTAAAGTTATTTTTATTGGATATTCTGACACTTCCAAAGTCTACAAATTCAATGACCCTTCCTCCAAGAAAGTAATTGTGAATCGTGATGCTACTTGTAACGAACAGCTTATGGGAGGTTCATGGTCCATGGATGATTCTAATGATACTAAATCATTGCTTCATGCTTTTCCATTTCTTTGACATGATGAAACTCTTCCTATAGAGAAACTTTCCTCTTCACAACCATCCATTCCGAATGTTGCCAATGATGATATTGATATTTTTGTTGATCTGCCTATTGATTTTGAACATGGCTCATGTCATGTTTATGATGACGATATTGCTAAATGCTTTTTCTACTTCTGAAGATCCCGTTACTTATGCTGAAGCTATCTCTTCACCACAGAAGGATCAATGGCAAGAGGCTATGGAAGCAGAGTACGATTCTCTTATCTCTAAAGGTACATGGATACTAATTGAATTACCTCCTGGTCGTACATCTATTAAATGTAAGTGGGTGTATAAGAAAAAAGTCAAAGCAGATGGATCTTTTGACAAGTTCAAGGCGCGTTTAGTTGCAAAAGGTTACTCCCAAGTAGCTGGTGTTGATTATCAAGAGACTTTTTCACCAGTTGTTCGCATTACAAGTGTTCGAGTTTTATTGGCATTTGCTGTTACTTTTGATTTAGAAGCTCATCAAATGGATGTGCGAACTGCTTTTCTTAATGGTGACTTGGAAGAGAAAATTTATATGGAACAACTAGAAGGGTTTGTTATTCCAGGTAAAGAAGACCGTGTTGCTCAACTCCATAAGGCACTATATGGTCTCAAACAAGCTTCGCAAGCCTAGTATACAAAATTTGATCTTTTTCTCACCTCTAAAGGATTCATCTCTTGCTCTTCAGGCCCCAACTTATACATAAAACGCCAAGGTAGCAATTTTGTGATTCTTGCTCTTTATGTGGATGATACCATCCTTGTTTCCAATGATTTAGGATTTCTTATGCATTTGATATGGTGGATCTTGGAGAGATTCACTCGAGTCTTGGCATTCAAATCCAATGGAACCGTACAAAAGGTATTTTATTCCTTTGACAGTCAAAGCTTATTGCAGATACTATTCAAAAATATGGTATGGAATCTGCACATTCAGTCAACACACCTTGTCTTGAGAGCTCTACGAAGAACACTTTTGACAATCGCGGTCAACTTGTCACAAATCAACCTTATGCTAACTTGATTGGATGTCTTCAGTTTGTTGGCATGAACACTCGTCCTGATATTCTGTTTGTTGCTAATTATCTTGGACAACGTCTTGCATGTCTTTCTCTTAAGCATTGGTATGCTGCAAAGCGTGTATTGAAATACTCGAAAGGAACTACAGATTTTGGTTTAGTCTATCGATGACAACTCACACCGGATTCTATGAAATCTCTTTCTCTTTTGGGTTACACAGATGCAGACTGGGCAAGCTCATATTTATCTATGCGATCTACTAGTGGAAATTGCTTCTTTATAAATGGTTGTCTTGTTTCTTGGACCAACAAGAAACAACATTGTGTTGTAGTTTCTACGACTGAGTCATAATATGTTACGGCATCACTTGCAGCTCGTAAGTTGATTTGGCTTCGAAAAATGCTAGTTGATATTGGTCACTCTCCTCTTTCTAGCACACCCTTGCGGTGTGACAACCAAAGTGCTATTAGTCTTGCAAAAGACTATGTTCAGCATAATAAGTCAAAGCACATTGCTGTCCATTATCATTATGTCAGCTATGAAGTATGCAAAGGAACCATTATGGTTGAACACTATCCAAGTGACCAAATGATTGCAGACATTTTGAACAAATGCCTCAACGAGTCACGTTTCATCCTCTTGCGCTTGGATCTTGGAGATGCTTCGGCATCACTCTTTCTAGATTAGCTTCTTTGCTATTGTAATAGCTTTGTACATATGACATTGTAATCTTTTAGATACCATGCACTATGCACACTCCACATTTGCACATTGTGATCTCTGAGTCACTTGAATATTTGTACATAGATGCACAATTCACTTTCACATTGTATAGGGGCTTGGGTTTTTCCCTTGAACTTCCCACGGGTTTTTTCATCCAAGCTAGAGACCTTTGTTTGAGTGGGAGTGTTGGAGCTATATATGGCTCACTCTACTGTTATATTATAAAAATCATTGAATATACAAATGTTCATGAGGAGCTACATCACTCCTTTTACAATGAATATTTTATGAGGAGCTACATCACTCCTTTTACAATGAATGTTGTATGAGGAGTTACATTACTCCTATCCTATCAAATACAATAATCAATACAAAGGTTCAATAAAGAGGCGTAAAGTCTATCGATTAGCTCGTAATCAGAAGTGTCTCCATGAATCTGCTATGTAGCTTGTCATCACTATCGTATCACCAAACATATCTTCATGTTGTCATCAATATGACATCACCAAACATATCCTCATAAACCTTTTATTGTCACCAAGTTTGTCTTCATAAAATCAATTCTTTGATGAATCCTACATAGATCATAGACTCAAAAAAATATAGTCATGAAAATTATTAACATCGTTAGTGAAAAAATTTACGTTCACAATGCCATAAGAGATGGTTCGCGATGCCACTCTTTTGACGACATATATACGCACGAAAACATATGGTAGATAAAGTATGAACGTTGTGAGCGGGATGAAAACACACACAGCGCCTCTATAACGACCCGACACACACTCTTGGGAAGATACACACACACACACACACTATGGGGCACCACTCGGCTTACACAACACACCTGGCCGAGACAGGGAACATACCTCTAGAGTGAGAGGAGAGAGACTATCCACTTGCCCACTCCACACAGACACACACACACACACACACACACCCAAAAAACTCAGCTCAAAAGAGTAGAATTTCTGATGTTTAGATACAAATGAGCTTGGGCCAACACCAATGCGGCAAACCGCTCACACAATATGGGTAAAAGATACCAGATACAATCACAAGCTAGAGTAGAAACTTCGGTCATAGGAGAAACTTACACAGAAAAACAGCAGGAAAAGAGTGAGGAATTTGGCAAAATGGACAGCGCCATCACGTCCGGAACGGCCCAAAACCCCAGTCTACAATGTCAAAGTGCTCAAATCCGACCTCGGATGAGCAGTTTACGGCCAAAACAGACTCCAAAATGAGCAAAAACACAGCTGCGGCTGTTCCTCCTCTCTTCTCCACGTTTTTTCTGGTCTTCTCTCTTTTTTTTCAGTTCCCACACTTAGCTTTATTACTTGGGCACCCTTGGCCTTTTAGATGACCTCAAACGGACCCCGAACAGGCCAAAAACTGACCTCGCAGTGCATAGTTGTCACCTTTTTGCATCATTCGCACACCTAGCACTCAACTTTTTTCCAATAATGCATATCTCCACCACGTGAAGTGGCCCCAAAAAGTGGTCCTAATGATGACCTTTCTGCATAACTCTCACAAGAAAACACCCACGTTGGGTCCGTCCTCATCCGCGTACAAATATTGACCTCGTTCGCCCTCCTGACGCCACTAGATGCCATCTGACGCACCTGCTGACCTCATGTCGTCGGCCCGTGGATAGCTTCCTCGAGAAGTTTTAGGCGCTACCAACTCCTCCTTATTGTAAAAAAAACACACTAGTACTGATAATAGTGAAAATCGCTGCACTATGTACATGTTGTCCTACCTGTACACATGTGGGCCCCACGTAACCACCTGGCTATGGAAATTGGGAAATCCTTTATTCGATGCACCATGCATGTGTATGTACATATGCGCAATCCCTTGCTCCAAAAAACTCCTGACATAATTTGCCCATCCCCTAGCCTGCTAGATCATTCATGATCAGCAGCAGCAAAAAGAGATATGAGACTCGCCGCATCACAGGTCTCCTCATCCCTCACCAACACTCCTTGATCCACATACAGCTCATCCTGCTCGACCATCATCAACCTGGCATGATACAATTTAAGACGCAATCCATTTACCCTTGACTTATGTAGAAACCCATCCAGGTTAGCCAACTGATATGTACCATTCGGGAAACACTCCACTACCTTGAAAGGGCCTTCCCACTTAATTTGAAACTTCTTTTGGAAGGTGTTGTCCAGCTCACTGTTGTAGAGCAAAACCAAGTCATGTTTCTTGATACCCTTACTTTTGACCTTTTCATTTATCTTTGCCAAAGCCTTATCCTGCATCTGCCCATAATGCTCCAATGCGCTCATCCTATCCAACTTGACCTCTTGTAACTGCAAGAGCCTCTCTTTGAATGCATCACTAGGCGGACCAAGCAACTTCTCTAACATCTTGACCGCAGGCAACTCTACCTCCACAGGCAATAGTGCTTCCTTTCCATACACCAAATGAAATGGAGTAAACCCTGTACCTGTCTTCACCGAAGTACGGTAAGCCCATAATGCACTAGGAAATTCCAAATCCCAATTCTTTCCTTGGTGCTCTGTCACTTTAGAAAGAATTTTTACCAACTCACCATTGAATCTTTCATTTAAGCCATTACACTGCGGGTAATAAGGAGTGGTATGCTGGTGCCTAATCTTCATCTTTGCACATAAAAAATCTAGCAGTTTAGCTCGAAAGCCAGGCCCCTTATCTGAAAGTAGCTCCAGTGGCACCCCAAACTTGCAACATATTTCATCATACACAAATTTTGCCACATCCTTTGCAGTGATCTGTTTTAGTGCTATAGCCTCTGCCCATCTAGAAAGATAGTCCACTGCCGTCAAAATATAGCTTTTGCTCCTGCTTGTGATAGGTAACGGGCCTATTGCATCAATCCCCCACTTTTCAAACACATCAAACGCCATAATGGTTTTTCGTAGCTCTGGCTTCAACACTCTCTTCCCAAATGCTTGACACCTATTGCAAGACCTACACCAATGGTGAACATCCTTGTGAAAACTAGGCCATACATACCCCTCTTGCAACATCTTATGCAAGGTGATCTTTAGAGCAAAATGGCCACCACATGTGCCTTCATGATTCTCTTCCAACACTCTGTAAAGCTCCTCCCGCCAAGGTACACGTCTCAACACGAGATCAGCCCCTTTCATGTATAAGACATCACCAATCAATTTGTACCTGTATGATCTACGCACAAATCCATACTTCTTAGACTTCTGAATCTCCTTTGGAATGATTCCTGTTAGCAAAAACTCCTCTTCTTGAGCCAAACTTTCCCGGCCATGATAAAGAGGTAAAGTGGTCCTCAACACAAATAGCTCCCCAATCATGCCTTGAGCTGCTTCATGTGCCTCTCCATTTAGAGCACGTTCAATGTGTCTGATGATCCATGCTTCGAACTTTTTTAACAGGCCTTTAATTCTGAAGCACATTTCCTTCAATGAGGTGTTCTTGCTCTTCCACACACCCAGCACTTGCTTCACCACTAACAAGGCATCACCTTTTATGCTCAACCTTCGAACCCCATGCTTCAAACAAATGTGTAATCCGGCTTCCAATGTAGCATATTCCGCCTCATTGTTACTATGCGTATCCAATTTAAACCCTCTCTTGCATACTAGCTTCCCCTCTGGATCATAAAGTGCTATACCCCCTGAAGCTACATCGTGGCTCTTTCTGTATGAACCATCAAAGAACAACACATGTGCATTGCTGATCTGTGGCACTTCTTCAACTACCTTTCTCACCACCTCTTCCTTAACAATAAGGGGATTCTCCTTGTAGGTCAACAAATCAGCTAGGGTAGCCCTTGTACTATCTTCCACTAGAAAAGAGAACTCAAACTCTTGCAGCTCAATTACCCATTTCTTCACCACATTTGATATGCTAGTACCATTAATTAACTGTGGAAAAAAGGCATAACTCGTCAAGAAAACAAAAGGCCGTGGTAGCAAGTAATGACGAAATCGTCGACAAGCAAATATTACACTAGCCATCACTAGCTCTACTTCCGATAACTTTCTCTCTGCTACCAACTTCACTCGGCTTGCACAATACACTGGCCTCATATAATGGCTGCCCTTCCCCTTTTGCAATAGCATGGCTCCAATGGCATCATCCCCTATTGATGGATTTACATAAAAAACTTTCTCCCAATCAGGAGCCTGCATGGCTGACAACCCCCCTAACACCTCTTTCACCTCTTGAAACACTTCTTCACACTTGTCATCCCATTGCAATGGATCATGCTTTGCCACTTGCTGTAATGGATAAAGAAGCTGCGAAGACAATGGAATAAACCGTGCCATGTACTTCACTTTGTGTATAAAGGTTGCCAATTGCTTCATACTCATAGGTGATGGAAGAAGAATAATAGACTTCACCTTATGTGGATCAGCCTCAATGCCATTTTCTGACACCATATGGCCCAATAACTTCACCCTTGGCTGTGCTAGATGACATTTCTTTGGATTTAGTTGTCCTCCACATTCATCATATCGAGCCAATACCATCTGCAGCTTCTCATGGTGATCAGCCCTACTGCTATAGACACAGAAGTCATCCATAAAAGCTTTAACACAACTACCAATGAATGGTTCCAACACACAATTTGCTCTCTCTTGATAGAAGGAAGGTCCATTTGACAACCCAAATGGCAATACTGTGTAGCAATAGTAGCCGCATGGGGTAATAAAAGTTGTCTTTGTGCGGTCTTTAAGAGCAATCTTCAATTGAAAATAGCCTGAAAAACCATCACACACACTGTACCTCTCATAACCTGCCACTGAATCCAAGATCTGATCGATGAATGGAAGAGGATATGGGTTCTTCTTAGTGGCTACGTTTAAGGGTTTAAAATCTACACAAATTCTCCACTTCCCATCCTTCTTTGGACTGACTACAACTGGACTCACCCATTCTGTGGTCTCCACAGGGACTATGAACCCTGCCTTCAATAACTTGTCCACCTCTTCTCGCAAGGCTTCCATTTGCTCTTGACCCATCCTTCTTAGCCTTTGCCGCACTGGCTTAGCACCTTATTTCAGCTCTATATGCATCTCTTCACCCTTGAACCCTCTGATCTCTTCATATGAAGTAATGAACAAATCAGGAAAACTAGCCAGCATATGCAAATATATATCCTTCTCCATAGTTGAGAGGTCTCCACTAATCATTTGCGTCATTAATTCCTGCTTCTTTGACAACTCAACCTTGGTTTGCATCAGCCCTTCAATCACTTCATAAGGCCCTTCACTTTCATCTTCAACCTCATTCGCAAATGCAACTAAACCAATCTCCTGGATTTCTTTGTCCATCAAAAGAAATGCAACATCAGCATCCTCATCACTGCTGGTAGTGCTATCACTGTCCTCATCTGTCATCGTGGAAGAGTCTTCATCACTAGACTCATCCTCATCTTCATAAAGCTCCTCTAATCGTTTCCTTGTGTCCATATTATAAAGCTTCTTGGTACCTGTCTTTCCATGGAGGCTAATCGTACCATGTCGCCAATCTTGAACAGCTCCCACTGCACGTAACCATGGTCTTCCCAGTATAATAGGATATGCTCCCAACCCTGCTGGCATCACATGAAAATCAACCACTGCCTTTGCATCATATGCCTCCACTTCTAAGCTCTTTACAACACCTAAGCATTTTACTTTTTGATGGTTTGCCAATCTGATCCGAAAACCTGACACCCTAGCCACTGTGAGACCCATCTTCTCAACGCATGAGTGTGTTATGACACATATTTGGGCTCCGCCATCCACATAACCTTGTCCCAAATTTTTCCTTTTATGCCACACATCTACTATTGGACAAATGTCTGGTAGCTCATCCATTGCCAACACCTTTACTGAACCTCTCTCTGGCTCTTTCTCCATTGGGTTAACCATTCTCTTCCACTGTCGCTTTAGCTTAGGCACCAGCTCTATAAGCTGCCCAAAAGTAACATCTGCCTTCCTGCTCGTCAGATCCTGTCACGGGAACCGAATAATAGAGATCGACAGCAAAACAGAGGAAGAAATCTTTGTATTGATAGTGTTTGATACAACAGAGGAGCAATTGAATATTTATATGGGCGCACTCCGTTGTACGGAGCTCGAACCTCCCGACCACCCCCGAGCTTCAGTTCGCTTGCATGCAGCGTCTCACTCGCACTCGCACTCGTACTCTCACTCTCACTCTCACTCTCACTCGCACTCGCACTCGCACTCGCAGAAGAAGAGATCGGTGAATGATCCCCAAACGCACCACCCGTCGTGCTTTTATCCTTCTTTTCCTCGAAAAGCCTGCACGATTTTCGTACCGAGTATACCTTCATAATCTCAATTGTCATACTATACCATGAAGAAACAATCCACTTCTTGGTTGATAGCAGGGAGAACTGTATGATGTTGTATGTCTGTCTGTCCCTGTGTACACTACACTGCTGCTGCCTTCTGTTTGTTTTCATTATAACTTTTACAAACAAACTCAGAACAGAGCAATCCAGGTACTCAAAACGACGGGAATAGGTCTGGTCTACAAGGCAACGCGAACAGAATTGCGAAAAACGTCTCTGTTTGGTTAAAAACGCAACTTTTAGGTCGCGACTCATAAAACCTCTATTTTTGGGTCTCCACTACTTTTACAACTTATTTTAAGCCCACCCATGCATTTTAAGCTAAAACACATAAATATAAAACATTGATATTGATAAAAATCTCAATTTTACTGTTCATAGACAGACTATCTGTTATTCATTAATCTTTATCAAATCCGTCTTTAGTGTATTATTTAAAAATATATATATATATGTTCTCTCTTAATATCTCAACTCATTCGTATAAGCTCTATTTAATAGACTATTCAACAATCTTTCAAATCGTACTAACGAAAGATATGCCCTGCTACATTCTTTTCGACTTTAAGAACTTCAAAAACTAGTCCTATTACAGATCCTCCCTCAAGTCATAGCTTAATTGCCCATCCCCTAGTGGAAAATCTGAAACATGAAACTTTTGACGAGCTCTCCTTTTCCTCTTGGCCTTGACATCCTCGCCTTCATGGCTCTTTCCTTTCTTTTTACTAGGACCTGGGGCACTTCTTCCTTCCTTATCCTCTGTGGTCCTCTTCCCAATAGGCATCACTAATGTATCCTCTTGCTTTGATGCCTTCTCCAAAGTGACTACACTTAGCACTTTTGTCTTTCCCTTTTCCTCCTGGGTCAGTCCACTGGTTCCTTCATCTCCCTTAATTTCGATGCCATAATCATTTGACCTAGTTAGCACCTGTCTTGGCAATGGATACATGTCTCCCCCCATCCTTGGTGGCTTATCACATTGCGGGCTGATGTGACCCAACTCTCCACAATTATAACATGTGGGCGTCTGCCTCCAAAACCTACCATTGCTTTGTCCAACACCATTCCTAGGCCTTTCTTCACCTCCTGGCTGATTTGCAAACCTCCCTCGACCTCGATTATTTCCCACTTGACCTAGCATGTTTAGGCTGAGATTCTTCATCAAATCTACCATTTGCCTCATATCTTGCCTTAGCCACTGCTGGCATAACCTGAGTAGTAACAGGAACTACTGGTTCATGACGAACCCCTGACATGCGCCCTTGTAAAGACTCTATAGGCTGAAATTCAGACCTCATTGGCAAAGACTCCACCCCTAACTAGCTCATTTTCCTCAGCTTCCACTCTTTGTTCCTTGCTACCTCTAGTGCATCCTCATATGTCCTAGGCTTCTTTAGCTCCACTCTCCAACGTATATTCTCCCAAAGACCAGCCAAGAACCTGTCCTTCTTCATCATGTCAGGCGGGGGTACCTGTGGTGCTAAAGCCTTGCACATTCGCTCCCATGCCAATGAAAACTTACGTATGTACGCATCTACTGGCTCACCTTCCTTTTGCACCAAAGCCCGTACTTCTTGCCACACTTTGTCAGGATCTTCTATCTTCACAAACTCCACTTCCAACCCATGTCGTAGATTGTCCAAATTCAACCTTACAGGTGGATCAGCCACACGTAACTCCTCTTCAAATGCTTTAGACCAAACTCGTGCATCACTCTTCAAACAAATTTGGAGAAGGCGTAACATTTGCGTAGGGTCATGAATTTGGTTGCTAATGCAGGCAACCTCCATCTTTTCCAGAAAGTCCTCCACATCTTCATCACTTCTTCCATGAAACTCCGGATAAGAGAAAGCCATGGCTAGAGAACTCCTTCAAACACACGTGCAAGAACCCAAAACTTTCCACTACCCAATCCCCAGAAACTTCAATGGAGCTCAGGTTTAGATGAGAACAAACACATGCACATCAAATGAGTTTTCATAGTTAATCATCGGAATGACAACAGGCAAAGGACATTCCAAGATCTCTCTCAATCTCCTTGGCCCAAACATAAAGACTATGTGCTGCTGGAAAAAGATCTTCCTGGACACATGAACATTAATCTGAATTCTTTGAGTTAAATGAAAAGGAGTGAACTGAGGGCCATTTTGATCATCCATTAAAGCCAACCATGAAGCTCCCAAGAAGGCACACCTGACTCAACCTCTGATTTTGCCAAAATTTCAGCAGCATAACAGCATAAATGGCTCAAAATACCAAAAAACCAGCCATCATAACTTGGGAAAATTTTGACAGAGTTTCCCCAGAAGTAGAGCAGTAGGAACCCAAAATATAGACTGTATCTGTATGCATAAACTGCCAACAATAGAACCCGAGCATCAAATAGGACTCACTAGTACATAGCCTATGGTGAGGTCACAAAAAGGGTGCTCCAGCTACCTGTATCACCAAAAGGATCTCCACATTTGAGAATCCCCCAGCTCAATAAAAACCTCACGCTATCGACCCTCACACGAAAGCTAATGCAAATCGCGTATAGTCAAGTCTCAGAAATGACTATCTTCCAGACCAAGTCTCAGAAATGGCTGGGACTGCCAAATAAAACCATATATGGCTCCACAAAGGCGTACAATGGCAGTTTCCACAAGTAACGTACAATCCAGCAGACAATGCGCTCAAATAGGCGCCAAGTGATGCATACCCACAACAACTGCAAGTGACATCACTGCTAGTATATCATTGTACTCCAGCTACCTGTACCTGTGTGAATCACTTATACCTGTACCTATCCCTGTAACCTGTAATCTGCAACCTGTAATCCCAAATCTCGAAGCTTGAAGCTCGAAGCAGAAGGTACTCGAAGAAGATCCTCAGTGGGGGCACCAAAAGAATGTGAGCGGGATGAAAACACACACAACGCCTCTATAACGACCTGACACACACTCTTGGGAAGATACACACACACACACTATGGGGCACCACTCGGCTTACACAACACACATGGCCGAGACAGGGAACACACCTCTAGAGTGAGAGGAGAGAGACTATCCACTTGCCCACTCCACACAGACACACACACACACACACACACACACACACACACACCCAAAAAACTCAGCTCAAAAGAGGAGAATTTTTTATTTTTAGATACAAATGATCTTGGGCCAACACCAATGGGGCAAACAGCTCACACAATATGGGTAAAAGATACCAGATACAATCACAAGCTAGAGCAGAAACTTCGCTCATAGGAGAAACTTACACAGAAAAACAGCAGGAAAAGAGTGAGGAATTTGGCAAAATGGACAGCGCCATCGCGTCCGGAACGGCCCAAAACCCCAGTCTACAATGTCAAAGTGCTCAAATCCGACCTCGGATGAGCAGTTTACGGCCAAAACAGGCTCCAAAATGAGCAAAAACACAGCTGCGGCTGTTCCTCCTCTCTTCTCCACGTTTTTTCTGGTCTTCTCTCTTTTTTTTCAGTTCCCACACTTAGCTTTATTACTTGGGCACCCTTGGCCTTTTAGATGACCTCAAACGGACCCCGAGTAGGCCAAAAACTGACCTCGCAGTGCATAGTTGTCACCTTTTTGCATCATTCGCACGCCTGGCACTCAACTTTTTTCCAATAATGCATCTCGCCACCACGTGAAGTGGCCCCAAAAAGTGGTCCTAATGATGACCTTTCTGCATAACTCTCACAAGAAAACACCCACGTTGGGTCCGTCCTCATCCGCGTACAAATATTGACCTCGTTCGCCCTCCTAACGCCACTAGATGCCATTTGACGCACCTGCTGACCTCATGTCGTCGACCCGCGGATAGCTTCCTCGAGAAGTTTTAGGCGCTACCAACTCCTCCTTATTGTAAAAAAACACACTAGTACTGATAATAGTGAAAATCGCTGCACTATGTACATGTTGTCCTACCTGTACACATGTGGGCCCCACGTAACCACCTGGCTATGGAAATTGGGAAATCCTTTATTCGATGCACCATGCATGTGTATGTACATATGCGCAATCCCTTGCTCCAAAAAACTCCTGACAACGTAAAAGTACAAGATGCGTGATTACGTGATGCAAATGATATGTGTATATACTACATAAAACAACATTTATCAACGTAGTGATCAATGAATATCATCAAAGTATTAACAAAACATCATCATTGTATCAATAAAAATGAATAAATCATCATGGTATCAACGAAAAGCATCATGATATCACCGAAAATAATCATTGTATCAACGAAACAACATCATGGCATCACCGAGAATAACCAGGTATCAATGAAACAACATCATAGTATCAACGAGAATAACCATGGTATCAACGAAACAACATCGTGGTATCACCGAGAATAACCATGGTATCAACGAAACAGCATCATGGTATCAACAAAAATCACCATGGAATTAACGAAATATCATCATGGAATCACCGAGAATAACCATGGTATCAACAAAAATCACCATGGAATTAACGAAATATCATCATGGAATCACTGAGAATAACCATGGTATCAACGAAACATCATCATGGTACCATCAAAATCACTATGGTATCAATGAGAAATTATCAATACAACGACGAAACTATATCTCTAAAAGAATAATTATACGAGAATCAATGAACGAGTATATCATATAACAAAAGATCATGTACCAACAGTAGCTCGATAGAATTTGGACGATCATCAACTGCTCGACTGAATCGGAACAATATGTAACTAGCTTCTGCAGCAAAGTTACGTCAGTAACAAATGTATGATTGATGAAGAAAAAATATAATTGAGAAGTTTTCAATTATGAGAAAAATCAAAAGCAAAAAGTAAAATTTTGCTTTTCAAACATATTCGTAGTCCAAGATGATAACTCAAAATCGGTGCAGAATTTAGAGAAACTTTCTTCTGCAAAGTTATAGACCACATCGATTACGATGGCTTAAGCAAATAGTTTCTCATCGATTCCGATGCCTGCAGCGGCTAGTTCCTTCTGCAAATTTGTAGACCACATCAATTCCAGTCCATTGCACGGGTAGTTTCTGGAAAATCGTTTTTAATTATAGTAGAAAACTCAAAAACATAAAACAAAACTTGCTTTTCGGACATATACGCAGTCCGCGAACGATAACTCAAAATCGTTGCAGAATTTGAAAAAACTTCCTTCTGCAAAGTTGTAGACCACATTGTTTCCAGACCCTTTAGCGGGTAGTTTTTGCAAAATCGTTTTCAATCAGGATAAAACTCAAAAGCAAAAAGTGGAAGTTGCTTTTCGAGTATCTATGCAGTCCGCGAACGATAACTCAGAATCGGTGCAGAATTTGAAAAAACTTCTTTCGGCAAAGTTGTAGACCACATCGATTCCGCTCTTGCGCAAGTAGTTTCTGAAAAATCGTTTTCAATTAGCAGAGAAATCAAAAACAGAAAGCCAAAGTTGCTTTTCGGGTATGTACGCAGTCCGCGAACGATAACTCAAAATCGGTGCAGAATTTGAAAAAACTTCCTTCTGCAAAGTTGTAGACCACATCAATTCCGGTCTCTTTTCTGAGTTAGTTTTTGCAAAATCGTTTTTTATTAGCAGAAAAATCAAAAACAAAAAGCGGAAGTTTCTTTTGAGGCATGTACGCAGTCCGCGAACGATAACTCAAAATCAGTGCAGAATTTGAAATAACTTTCTTCTGCAAAGTTGTAGACCACGTCGATTCCGGTCTCTCCAAGATGTAGTTTTTGCAAAATCTTTTTCAATTAGCAGAAAAATAAAAAACAAAAAGCGGAAGATGCTTTCCAGGCATGTACACAGTCTGCGAACGATAACTCAAAATCGGTGAAGAATTTGAAAAAACTTCCTTCTACAAAGTTGTAGACCACATCGATTCCCGTCTCTTTGACCGGTAGTTTCTGAAAAATCATTTTCAATTAGGAGAAAAATAAAAAACAAAACTTACTGCTCTGATACCATGCTGAGAGAGAAAGAGAGAGCACAAAAATAGAACCCCAAAGTGTGTAGAATACACACATGAGATTGTTGAGAGAGAAAGAGAGAGCACAGATATAGAACCCCAAAGTGTGTAGAATACACACATGAGATGATGTATATATAGAGGGGACCTAGGTGCCATATATAGAGAAGCCATATATTGAGTAGCTTCACATATAAGCTCAACACAAACCGTGCATGCCAAAGTTTTGCATTTGAAATAGCCATTGAATCTGTAACTGCATTTTCAAAATGTTGTTCACACTTGTCATACAAAGTAAAATTATACAGACCACAATACAAAAGCCCAGATGCAACAATTGTATCATCAAACTGAGATCATGAACTGTACATATGTCATCCACAAATTTGACTACTAGTCGAAGTCTAGCAATTGCAAATACAGAGAAAAGATTGTTCTTGATCCAAGGTACATAAAGTGCATCAACAAGTGTGAAAGACCAGCCATTTGCAGTAGTAAGCAAAACATTTCCAACTCGTTGAACCGGATAAGAGGCATTGTTGGCACAAGTGACTGAATTCCCATAAGGGACACACTCAAGATAGATGAACAATTCACGATGTGAGGTAATGTGCTTTGTAGCACCACTGTCGGAATACCACACATGTGAATCTGCAGCAACTTACATTGATGCAGCATGGATAGCAGGATTGTAAGTGCACTCTACACTAAAAGCCCATTCTACATCAACATGAGCATGACAGTCTCGTTCCATAGAAGACTCAACAATGGCTGCATTTGTAGTGGAACCAGCATTTGCAATGGAACGACCCTCTTTCTTCTTAGCCTCTTTGGCCTTCAACTTAGAACACTACTTCATCAAGTGATGATTAGCTTTACAATAATGGCAACGCATCTTCTTTTTTCCCTTATCAGCAAAAATTCCAGACGAATTGCTGCCAGCACAAGCATTGGGAATATAAATTTTTCCACTCGCAACAGAACCATAAGAAGTGGCTGCATTCCTCTTACCACCCTTTCTTTGAGAATCAATAAAATCGTGTTCAACTACACGCTGCCTAGTCTTGTTTTTTCTAGAAAGTGACTCTTGCAACAACAATGTACATAGTGCATCAAGTACAATCTACATAAGGGAAGTGTCTGAAATGACTTCACCTGCAGAAACAAGTTGCTCATTGATATTCCTAACACTAGCAAGGAAAGTGTCCATATCATCTTCCTCATGCATAATCTTTGACTTCAGCTCTTTACACAACAAGCAATTTTAGCCTCATTAGGACTTGCATAAAGACTAGCCAAAATATCCCAAGCATGTTTTGAAGATTTTGCACAAACCTAGCCCCCGGTAAAGTTTCAACGGGCCATAACTTGCAGTCTGTAATGCCTATCTGCAATCTTCAAAGACAGGTAGGCTCCATACATTGAGCACTACAAGCCTACCCCCTGACTTCCACTTGGACCACGTGTCCCCACCTGCCCTGTCCGACAAGAATCTACTACACCATGAACCTTCAACCTTCATTAACTTTAGCTCCATAGCTCGGTTTGATGAGCCGTTTGCACCTGCTTCTTTAGCACTTCAAGCTCTTCATTCCTGGACTCAAACACTGCATCTTGCATCTCCTTCACCTGCTACTCAAATTAGCCCTTCCTAGCCTATAAGTCGCATCAGGCATACATTTTCGTTGCTGCTTGTCAGCCCATGATCCTCCTAGTTGCTCCATCCTTTTGCCCTGCTTCTGCTAGCCTGCACATATTTGCCCATGCCATCTTCTATGGTCGACACACTTTAGTTGTACTAACGTGGTGCACCGCCTGATTTTGTTGTGTGACAATGTTTACATTGCCACTCCATATATTGGCCACATATGTTGTGAGCATAATCCCACTCTTTGCCAGGAGCTTTTTTATTCTTTGGCTTCTTCGTACCACTTGTGCCCACATTTTGCTCCATTGCTTTTAAATTCAAACTGAAGACAAAAGAACCAGATGTTCAATTTTTGAAACATTTTTTCTTATTTTCAATATATAGTAAAATTTAAAAACCATTCAATATGAAAATAACCATGATGCACAATATGAGATTTTCAATGCACGCTAGTCAATCCACATATCGATCACCTATATTGTGAGCAACCATACACATTGCAATGTAGTCTATGCATGGCATAATAAATATAACAATGCTATGAATATCTCTATGCAATTATTATTATAATGATTATTTATATGTCCACTTTGATTTTCAAACAATAAGACATATCTAATTTCAGTTGCTACAAAAAAAATGAAAGCAATAAAATATATGATTGGTCATTTCATGCACTAGAAATCAATCGCAATACATAATGCACTCTCTGTATAAACCAATGCATGAACTAACGCAAATAAATCTTCAATATAATCACTCAATTGAGGACTACTTGTACCTAGTGAAGATTATAGCCCACCCATGCAACCAATTCAATATATAAAAGCTATTTTAGCCCAATTAAGGATTACAGCTCTTATATTGTGGAGTGACAAGTATAAATCAAGTGAAATGCAAGACTTCAAGGATCTTTATAAGCCCGATACACTAGTATAGGACATACGACCCTTAACTATCGAGTCATCATTTACATATGCTCATCTTCTAAAACCAATTATAGCCCTCATTTGGACCAATGTCTTCTTCGCAATGAGCATGATTCTCCAAGCTTCCAGTTGTTTTGGTGTCGTACCTTTATGCCGATAAACAAATTAAATTTTTTTAGAAGTGGTTACCGAATTAAGAATCACGCTCGGACCAAAGTTTCTTGGACCAGCAAGAAACAACGTTGTGTTGCAGTTTCTACGATTGAGTCAGAATATGTTACGGCATCACTTGCAGCTCGTGAGTTGATTTGGCTTTGACAAATGCTGGTTGATATTGGTCACTTTCCTCTTTCTAGCACACCCTTGCTGTGTGACAACCAAAGGGCTATTAGTCTTGCAAAAGACTATGTTCAACATAATAATTCAAAGCACATTGCTGTCCATTATCATTATGTCAGGTATGAAATACGCAAAGGAACCATTATGGTTGAGCACTATCCAAGTGACCAGATGATTGTAGACATTTTGACCAAAGGCTTCAACGAGTCACGTTTCATCATCTTGCGCTCGGAGCTTGGAGTTGCTTCGGTCTCAATCTTTCTAGATTAGCTTCTTTGCTATTGTAATAGCTTTGTACATCTAACATTGTAATCTTTTAGATACCATGCACTATGCATACTCCACATTTGCACATTGTGATCTCTAAGTCACTTGAATATTTGTACATAGATGCACAATTCACTTTCACATCATCATCGTTGGTTCATATTTTCACATTGTATAGGGGCTTGGGTTTTTCCCTTGAACTCCCCAAGGGTTTTTTCATCCAAAGCTAGAGACCTTTGTTTGAGTGGGGGTGTTGGAGCTATATATGGCTCACTCTACTCAACTTGGTCTCACCTATATATTTGTATCTTGTCCTCAATATCAATCAGTCTTTGGGAACGTATATGGTGTGTCTCTTGTCCCGTCTCTCTCTCTCTTTGTCTCTACATCTCAACACCTCTCAGAAACACCATTTTGCTGAGGTGTATAAGGCATTGTACATTGGTGTTTTATCCCATGACTAGCCAAAAATGCATTAGATTCATGAGACATATACTCCCCCCCTCAATTGGAACGGAGGGTGGCCATAGTACATTTGGAGACATTTTCAGCCATAGCCAGAAATTTTTTGAAGCACATTAAAACTTCGCAATTCGCTTTAAGTGGAAATACCCATGAATGCGTGGAATACTCTTCAATGAAATTTACGAAGTATATATAATTGCCCAAGGACGGAGTTTGCATGGGCCCACAAAAATCACTATACACAAGCTGCAACCTACATGTGGCCCTAACTGAACCATCCTTTGGAAACTTTGAATGTTGCATCTTACCCAAAATAAAGCCTTCACAAAGATGTTTGACAGGTGCTTCAAGAGACGGTAAAGAAGCAACCATATCAGATTTCTGCAAACATAGCAAATTGGCAAAATTCAGATGATAAAACCGTGCATGCCAAAGTTTTGCATTTGAAATAGCCATTGAATCTGTAACTACATTTGCAAAATGTTGTTCACACTTGTCATACAAAGTAAGCTTATACATTCCACGACACAAAAGCCCAGATTGTCACAGGAACGGAATAATAAAGATAGGCAGCAAAAGATAGAGAAAGAGATCTTTGTATTGATGGATTTTTGTAGAGTTTTGATACAAAAGAGGAGCAATAAAATATATGGGCGCACTCTGTTGTACGGAGCTCGAACCTCCCGACCACCCCTGAGCTTCAGTCCGCTTGCATGCAGCGTCTCACTCGCTCTCGCACTCTCACTCGCACTCGCAGAAGAGGAGATCTGTGAATGATCCCCAAACGCACCACCCGTCGTGCTTTTATCCTTCTTTTCCTCGAAAAGCCTGCAAAATTTTCGCACCATGTATACCTACGAGAATAATATAAGAACGTGATCGCTAAGCGATCCATAAAGCTTAGATTTCTATCATGACACTTTGCATAGATCTTGTTTCACACATTGATTTTTGTATCGCCTACAAAATAGCCAAATGAACATACTCGTGCAACCAATTCAACATGATAATCAAAGTAAAAGAACATAATTATATACCTTCATAATCTCAATTACAATAGTCTACCATGAAGAAACAAATCCACTCCTTGGTTGATAGCAGGGAGAGCCGTATGATGTTGTATGTCTATTTGTCCCTGTGTATACTACACTGCTGCTGCCTTCTGATTGTTTTCATCATAACTTTTATAAACTAACTCAGAACAGAGTAATTCAGGTACTCAAAACGACGGGAATAGTTCTGGTCTACAAGACAACGTGGACAGAATTGCAAAAAAAGTATTTATTTGGTAGAAAAAGTAACTTTTAGGTCGCGACTCATAAAACCTCTATTTTTAGGTCTCCACTACTTTTTCAACTTATTTTAAGCCTACCCATGCATTTTAAACTAAAACACATAAATATAAAACATTGATATTAATAAAAATCTCAATTTACTGTTCATAGACAGACTATCTCTTATTCATTAATCTTTATCAAATACTTCTTTCACTACAAGAGGCTATTCATATTAGCGACGCTCACACAACGACGCTCACAAAAAAAAAATCCCGGCGTCGCTATGAGCGTCGCAAATTTACAAGTAAATTTGCGACGCTCATAGCGACGCTCATAGCGATGCCGGCTGGGCTAAAAAAAATAACAAAGAGCATCCAAAAACTCAGATCTCAGATCTGAGTTTTTCGGCGCCCTCAAGCAAGGAGCAGGTAACGCTCTCCCTCTCTCTCTCTCTCTCTCTCTCTCTCTTTCTTCTCCGCACACACACACACACGAGGAGAGGAAGGAGAGCCAGGTATGCTCCTTCCCTCTCCTCACTCTCATGTTCCCTTCCCCTCTTTCTCTCTCCCTCTCTCTCTCTCTCTCACACACACACACACACACACACACATAGTGTTTTTGAGAGAGAGAGAGAGAGAGAGAGAGAGAGAGAGAGAGAGAGAGAGAGAGTACAAACATAAACAAAAACGCACACACACATACATAAACAAAGAATGCACACACACATTGAGAGAGGAAAAGAGACAGAGATCATGCATAAACAAAAAACGCACACATTGAGAGAGGAAAAGAGAGAGAGAACATGCATAAACAAAAAACGCACACATTGAGAGAGGAAAAGAGAGAGAAAACATGCATAAACAAAAAAACGCACACACATTGAGAGAGAAAGAGAGAGAAACTAATTTAATGTCGTAGGAAACTAATTGAAATTAAAAGACCTAAATATCTAGCCGACGAGGAGTTGAACTCAAGACCTATTATTCAAGAGGGAAATGGCATAACCAATCGATCATACTTGGCATGGGTGATAGTAAGGTTATACCATTTATCTCTCATAGCTTATGTATCATGAGACGGATTTTATACGTCTTTTTGAACCATGTATATTATTACATTTGTCACCACAGTTCATTTTGACAATCAATTCTTTATGCCTATGATGTTGTACAGTTGTCATTATTACATTTGCCAATCAATTCATTTTGCCTATGATGTATACAATTGTCAATTTTACGCTTGTCAATTTTGCAAACAATGCGTCTTGTGGGTGACTATTTTGGGTCTATTATCTACCCTTGCACTTTTTTTAAAAAGTGAATCAAGTACAATATGGTTGATGGGTGGCAGGGCATTCAATGCCCTGTCACCAAAAAAAAATTCTCTCGGGCGTCGCTATCACCGTCGCTATTTATGGCTCTGTAGCGTCGCTATGAGCGTCGCTATAGACTTCTGTGTAAACGTCGCTATAACCGTCTCTATGAGCGTCGCTATGAGCGTCTCTATATAGCGACGCATATAGCGACGCTCTCGTAGCGACGCTATTAGCGACGGTTTTAGCGACGCCGGGGGTTATAAAAACCCAGTGTATTTCCGTCGCTAACAGCGTCACAAGAGCACACATCCTCTTGTAGTGTTTAGTGTATTATTTTAAAAAATAATATATGTTCTCTCTTAATATCTCAAACTCATTCATATAAGCTCTATTTAATAGACTATTCAACTATCTTTCAAATCGTGTTAAACGAAAGATATGCCCTACTACATTCTTTTCGACTTTAAGAACTTCAAAGATTAGTCCTATTACATTCTCCCCTTATCAAAATTAACTCTGTCCTCAGAGTTGGAAAAGAGAGAAAAATTCTCTTTGCAAAACACTAAGATCAACACAAGATGCATCCTCTACTGGATAGTTCTGCCACTTAACCAAAACATCCACAATGTCTCTATTTCTCAGATGTTTAACACGCCTATCTAGCACTAAGTCTGGTTCTACGGTCAATGTTTCGTCATCTTTCAACTTAGAGTTGTCTTGTAAAATATGATGCACATTAGGAACATACTTTTTCAATAAACTCACATGAAATACAGGATGCACTTTAACATGAGAAGGCAATTCCAATTTGTAAGCTAATGAACCAATGCGCTTCAAAATTTTAAACAGCCCAGCAAATCATGGAGACAATTTTCTATTCTTTCCAAGAATCAAATGAGACTTCTCACGAATAACCTTTAAGAAAACCATATCACCAGTTTCATACTCCACAACACGATGTTTCTTGTCATAATACAATTTAGGTCTCTTTTGAGCTTCTCTAATACTCCCCTTTATTTTGACCAACTCGCTATCCATTTTCTCAAGCATCTCACGTGACAGTTCTACCTTATTCCTCGAGTTAAGGAAATTAATAGGTGTGGGACAATTATAGCCATACATTGCCTCAAACGGAGTCATCCTAATAGATGAATGATATGAACTGTTATATGCAAATTCAACCAAAGGCAGATATTCATTCCAATTAGATTGGCTTTCATTGACATACATTCGTAACATATCTTCTAAAATACGATTCACTCTCTCCGTTTACCCATCTGTTTGAGGATGAAAAGCAGTAGACATGCGTAACTGGGTTCCTTTAGAGTCAAAAGTCGCTCTTCAGAAATGAGAAGTGAACTTAGAATCTCTATCAGACACTATGCTCTTGGGCATGCCATGCAAACGAAATATCTCTTTCACAAACAAGCGTGCAATGGTCAAAGCAGTATCAGTTATTTTACAGGAAAGAAGTGAGCTTGTTTTATGAGTCTATCTACTACCACATGGATATAGACTCCCACTTCTGTAAAGGAATGTCTAAGGGTTGAAGGTCACCAGGCATCCTCTTATGTTCAATTTTAACTTGTTGACATTGAAAGCATTCACGCACATAATTCTTAACATCCAATTTCATACGCAGCCAAAAGAATGAACTTTTAATCCTTTCATATGTCTTATTCAATCTAGGATGACCATAAAAAGGTGAATTATGACACTCATGCAGAACTTGACTCTTAAAAGCAGAATTTGCAAGAATACACAAGCGGTCATAATAATACAGATTTCCCTTATACAAGTGATATCTGTTCTCATACATCTCACCAATATTCTCACGCAAGAATTTCAAAATAGGCATATAAAAAGGATCATTTTCAACTTCAGCATGTATCTCATCAATCAAATTGGACCGGACAACAGTCAACAAATTACACATGGGCCTACGACTCAATGCATCTGCAACTTTATTTTCTTTTCCACACAAATACTTCAAATCAAAATCATACTCAGCCAGCAATTCAATCCATCTCCTTTGTCTGTTGTTTAGCAATGGCTGAGTGAAAATATACTTCAAGCTTTGATGGTCCATACACAATTCAAATTTGACACCAAGCAAAAGAAGACGCCAATGTTTCAATGTATGAACAATAACAATCAATTCTAGATCATGTGTTTCATAGTTCAATTCATGTTGTCTTAATTTCCTAGACTCATATGCAACCACTCTTCCTTCTTGTGTCAAAACACAACCTAATTGTTCACCACTAGCGTCACACGACACAACAAATGGTTTGCCCATCTCAGGAACCTTTAAAACACAATTTTCCGCTATTTTAGTCTTCAAGGACTCAAAAGCAGTCTCACATCTAGAAGTCCACACAAAAACTTTGTCTTTCTTGGTCAATTCGGTCAAAGGACACTACAAGAGGCTATTCATATTAGCGACGCTCAAAAAAAAAAAATCCAACGTCGCTATGAGCGTCGCAAATTTACAAGTAAATTTGCCACGCTCATAGCGACGCCGGCTGGGCTAAAAAAAATAACACAGAGCGCCCAAAAACTCAGATCTCATATCTGAGTTTTTTGCCGCCCTCAAGCAAGGAGCAGGTAACGCTCTCTCTCTCTCTCTCTCTCTCTCTCTCTCTCTCTCTCTCTCTCTCTCTCTCTCTTTCTTCTCCACACACACACACACACACACACACACGAGAAGAGGAAGGAGAGCCAGGTATGCTCCTTCCCTCTCCTCACTCTCATGTTCCCTTCCCCTCTTTCTCTCTCCCTCTTTCTCTCTCCCTCTCTCTCTCTCTCTCTCTCACACACACACACACACACACACATAGTGTTTTTGAGAGAGAGAGAGAGAGAGAGAGAGAGAGAGAGAGAGAGAGAGAGAGAGAGGAAGAGAGAGAGAGAGAGAAAGAGTACAAACATAAACAAAAATGCACACACACATACATAAACAAAGAATGCACACACAGATTGAGAGAGGAAAAGAGAGAGAGAGCATGCATAAACAAAAAACGCACACATTGAGAGAGGAAAAGAGAGAAAGAACATGCATAAACAAAAAACGCACACATTGAGAGAGGAAAAGAGAGAGAAAACATGCATAAACAAAAAAACGCACACACATTGAGAGAGAAAGAGAGAGAAACTAATTTAACGTCGTAGGAAACTAATTAAAATTAAAAGACCTAAAGATCTAGCCGACAAGGAGTTGAACTCAAGACCTATTATTCAAGAGGGAAATGGCATAACCAATCTATCATACTTGGCATGGGTGATAGAAAGGTTATACCATTTATCTCTTTTTATTGGCACACACATCCACACACGCGCACACACACAAGAAGAAGAGAGTTATAACGTCGTAGGAAACTATCCTAAAAGACGTTAAAGATTAGGTTAGATGTAGACTTACGTTAAATTAGATTTAGGTTTATTTAAGTTAAATTAGATTAGATTTAGGTTTATTTTTAGTTAGATTTACGTTTATTTACGCTAGATTTAGATTTACGTTATATTAGATTAGATTTAGGTCTCCATAGACTGCGATGCCTGCATGAAGCGGGTGAAGAAAGCCCTCAATGGAATATAGGGTATTGCTGCCCCCACTCATGGTGGGCTCGGTCGATCCAAAATTACTGGTGAAATGTCTTCAGAAGATAGGGAAGAAGGTGGATCTTCAGGGCGGCAAGAGTCACTACATCCCCGACAATGACCATCTAGACAACCTCTAGTCATTAAACAGCAACTTCAAAGTTAGTAACAAGAACAAGAACGGTCCAAAGGGCAAATTGCTGTTGTCAGATGTGGATGGAGATGAGGCAGCGTCACCGCCGGAAGTTAACTCTCACATCTTTAGTGATGAGAATGCCAACTCTTGCCGAGGTATGTGAAAAATTATGTGTTAAATCAGTTTTAAGGTTCTTATAATCCCTGTTAATTTAATTCTTTGTTTTTAATATAACATAATTTACGTTAGATTTAGATTTATGTTATATTAGATTAGACTTAGGTTTATTTAGGTTTACCCACACACACACACACACACACACCCACACAAGAAGAGAGTTTTAACGTCGTAGGAAACTATCCCAAAAGACGTTAAAGATTAGGTTAGATGTAGACTTACGTTAAATTAGATTTAGGTTTATTTTTAGTTAGATTTACGCTTATTTACGTTAGATCGAGTCCACGCAAGAATTACTTACGGTTTAGGGTTTAGAGTTAGACGAACAGTGAAAAGATCTACTGTGAAAAGATGTTAAGATGTTATGAAGTGCTACAGCTAGAGAAGAGGCAAAGGGGTTTTGTCCACTACATGCAGTATCACGTAGACATGGGTCTGTAGATTTCTTGTACCCACAAATATAGGTATTGACCAATAAAGACGAGATTATAACCCGGTGGTTCTGATCTCCGTGCACCTCTAGACCGAGGTGTGCGGGGATTGGACATGACTAGAGAATGTGAGGTAGAGAGAGAGAGAGAGAGAGAGAGAGAGAGAGAGAGAGAGAGAGAGAGAGATAAGACAAAGAATGCCAATAGAATATTAAATTTTTTGTCCAGGTTATAAGATTTTTATCCTCATTATGAGTAGTGACGAGGATGTGGGACCGTCCAACCAAAACACCTATCTCTCAACGAGGGTCTTATGTCCTTGTAATCAATGCAAGCATGCTGTGCGACGGACAAGACGTGTTTCTTTGCAGCACGTTCCCGAATTTGGCGAGTTCGATCCATCTATTATAGATCGAGTTGTTTCCAATTATAGCTCATCGGACTCTGACGCTGGCCAACAAGCAGCAATCTTGCAACCCAATAGACGTGTTCGCAGGCGCTTTGGTCAAGAAGCATATGTGAGGCCACAAGATGTAGCCTCTGACAGCTCAGGGGATGATCATGCAGAGCACATTCCCAACGAGGCAATGTTTGAGCCCGAGATTGATGAAATGATCGAGACGATCATGGATTCAGAAAGGCCTATCTATGATGATATGAAAAGTGAAGCCGATACGCCATTGTATAATGAAGCACATATGTCTAGATTGAAAGCACTCCTGGTTCTTCTCAACATGCAGGCAAAGTTTGGATGGAGTGACACTAGCGTCACAGCGCTTTTCAGGTGATCTATTACAATTAGTTTACTTTAATAAAACTCTAAATGTATAATGATCTGATAGATTTTTACACGACTGTATCGTATTTTTATGTTGTGTAGATTGCTTAAAGAGCACATACTACCAGCTGACAATGTGATGCCAGATTCCCGAGATGAAGCAAGAAATATTTTGCGAAACTTGGGGATGGATTACAATTCTATCCACGCTTGTCCTAATGACTGCATTCTTTTCAGAGGGGAATACATAGACATGGAGAAGTGTCCTAAATGTGATTCCGAAAGATATCGAGTAGATCTCCACGGGACAAAAATTCCACAAAAGGTTTTGCGACATTTTCCTCTGCTTCCTCGCATCAAGCATTTCTTCGAATGTAAGTCCATGGCCGCCCTAGCATCATGGCATGAGGGGAATAAATCTTCGGATGGTGTGCTACGAATTCCTGCAGATTGCGCAGCCTGGAAACATATAGATGGAACATGGTCGGATTTTGCCAGGGAAGCTCAAAATTTGCGCTTAGGCCTGGCTATGGATGGCGTAAATCCATTTGGTCAAAGATCAACATCTTACAGTGTATGGCCCATTGTCATCGTCAACTACAACATTCCCCCGTGGTTGACTACGAAGAAGGGGCACCTATGGCTAAGCTTGATTGTGCCAGGGCGATATAAAGTGGAGAATATGGATGTGTATCTTCGTCCACTATTGGAAGAGCTACAACAATTGTGGATTGACATAGAGGTGGTGGATATGAGCCGACACACAGGACGACGGAATGCTTTGATCAGAGGCATTCTAATGTGGACCATGCATGACTATCCCGGGCTAACAGAATGCTCATCTGATCTATTGACACTCCTCACTCAGACACTGTAAATCTTGTTTTTTCCCATAGTTGATCTATTATCATGTGTATACATGCAGGGCTTCAAACAAGCGGATACAGAGCATGTGTCACATGTGGACCCAGACTGAATGCACGTAGGGAGCCCTCACTGAAGAAGCAAATCTACGAAGGTCATCAAGCGTATCTTCCAGAGAATCATGTGTTACGCGACGGCTTTTTGGGAAGAGAGCCACCAAGGATGTCTGCACAAGCATGGTTAGAGCAGAAGGAGATGTGCGATGACGGATTGCCTCCAGGGATGAAGAGACTATCTCTATGGTACGAGTTACCATACTGGCCCCGACTCATGATCAATCACTTGCTCGATCCAATGCACATATTCAAGAACGTGGGTAATCTACTATGGGACCATCTGACCGGCAAGAAAGATACTTTGGGAGCCAGAGTTGACCTTAGAAATGTGGATCGTATGGAGCAATATTGGCCGCAGTCTGATGGATCGATAAAACTCCCTAAAGCACCATGTATTTTCACAAGAGCCCAAGAACGCAAAGTAAAAGAGACCATTCGATCTTTGCGGACCCCCACTGGCGTAATGCACTCGCTCCGAACGTGTTTTACTAAAGAAGGAAAGCTTACCGGTTTGAAGTCACACGATTGGCATAAAATGTGTCAGGTACGTTCATAGTGGACTTTAATATCATTGCATAAAATGTGGACTTTAATATCATTGCTGCACATACTTTACAGTTTATTTTACCGGTTGCCATTGAGGGATGTTTGTCTCTCGACATCCGTAACACAATCTAAAAACTTGCAAAGCTGGTGCAATGGATCTCACAAAAGGAGATCAACATAGACTCCATACCATTCGCCAAACTAAATGCTGCGGAGCTTGTGTGCATGTTTGAGAAACATTTTCCTACTACCATGCTAACCATTCAGGTGCATCTTCTTGTTCACATAGTTGATGAGGTGGAAATAGCTGGCACAGTTCATTCCAGATGGATGTTCTTCTTAGAACGTTTCATGAAAACGCTTGAGGGATATGTGCGTCAAAAGGCACGTCCGGAGGGTAGCATGGCAGAAGGTTGGTTGGTATCAGAGTCCCTAGTGTACATTGGAGAGTGGCTAGATGGATTGGATAAAGCCCGGGACACGCTATGGCGAACCATAGATGATGAGAGCATATCTAGGATTGTCATGTGCAATCTCGGTGTTGAGAAGAAGATGACGGAAGATCTAGAGGCTAAAATCAACCGATTTTGCATGTTTCACAATCCAGTGATGCAAAAGTGGATTTCACAATATGAGGATGCAAAGCAAGAGCGACAGAGGGCACGAATCGAGTGGAGACGGGGAAGACGACCACCGATGCACTATCCGACGGGTTTGGAGAGCCTACCAACATTCATGAGCTTAAGATGGTTGCACAACCAATTGAAAAGAGCACAACAATGCGGTGACGAAGTGACTGAGGAAGAGTGGGAGTACTCTCGGGGTTGCGCGACCAAGGTAAGTTTGCAATGTACGACTAGCTAGTGACTTTATTTCTAAACGTTTGAACGACCACTCATAATCTTTGTTCATTGTAGTATAAGTCATACACAGCAGCATGGTGTAAAGGTCGACATTCTAGGGTGGAACGGATCGACAAAAAGCGTTTTACTCAAGATTATGGGATCATGGCAAAATTTGAACAGTCTAGTCGACGACGTTCCTCTGATGCAGATCCTGTGGTGGCGGAACTCACTTACTTCGGCATGCTACAAGAGATTTTGAGGATCGATTACAGAGGATTTTTTGTCGACTTGTTCGACGTGCAATGGTTCAAGATAATCATGGAGGGTCGCAACGCTACTGTGCGTAGAGGAGAGTCTGGTTTTGTTGAGGTGGATTCTACTAAGAAATGGACTGACCTAAGAGACACTTTCGTACTACCCGAGCATTGTGAACAAGTAAGTATGTAAATAGTTAACATCCCCCTTTTACAAGTTATGTGCTTGAAAGCTCTCATGTAAGTTATGTGGCTCTGGCAGGTAATATTTCATCCTACAAAGTCTACATCAAACTAGTGGTACGTCATAGAGGTAGCCCCTCGTAGTGCAAGGACGTATGAAGGCTACCATGTGCCAATCACAATGGCATCAATGGAGGAGATCAGAGAAGATGCTCAATCAGAAGCTGCTGCGGTGGTGCCAGACGAGCATCAAGATGCTACTACTCTATATGGGGTGCATGCAGAGGATCTACAAAATGAAACAGAGGATATGTGTTTAAACGGAGAGCTCTATATAGATATAGGAAGTTATGCTGAGTTATGCGAGGATGAGAGAGAGATCTCTTAAAGCCACAAATATTGTATTTGAACAATTTTGCTCCGTGTTATAAAAGCTCCGGCTCTCTAAGTACCTTCCATGGTGTATAACGCTCTTTTCTACTCGCGCTCACATCTTTTGATTGAAAATTCTGAGTTTTCGACTTGCCTCTTCTATCACTCAATTCATTGTGTCATTGTATTTATATGCGTCATTATGTCATTGTATTTAATGATCTTTGCGTCATTGTCTAATCTATTCATTCAATATTAAGTTTAAATATTTGTGTGTTTAATGCAGGTATGGATGATGAGGAGTTTCTTTCTTCTTTGTCACCGCAGCAGAGACAGTGGTACGTGGAGCGTCATCGCTCTGGCGCATCATCGCGCGTTCCTACTCCATCCGCATCTCCCTCTCTTTCGGAGCATTCAACGTGCTCTGAAGCTTCGGTGTCGACGAGACGATCTTCACACTCGTCTAGACACCGGCGCTCTAGTGGTGGCGGTGGCGGTTGTTGTGGGGATTCCGGCGCCGATGCCTCCACACTGCCTCGTGTTCGACGAGGCTCTTTACCCTCCCCTTCTTTGCCCGCCCCCACACCAACCACAGCATCGCCATCTACGCCACGTTTTGCGCGGCTGACTGTTCCTAGCAGCTACACACCTCTACCTACTCCGCCAGGAGCCACCCCACTCGACACTCCTCGCTTCGGGGCCCAGACGCCGGTGGAGACACCTGACGTCCGTACCCCCATCGGCACGCAGCTAGAGACCCCTGCCGGGACACCCAGGTTCACGCGTCACCGGCCAGAGGGCTTGCCTTACTCCGTCGACTTCAGCGGCGGCATCATCATGGATGATGACGGCAAGAAGGTGATCTCGCGCATGCGTGGTCTTTGCTCTCAGCTGTTTAGACACTACATACTAAACAAATGGAGTGAAGTACCAAGTGATTTAAAAGCCAGAGTCATCAGCATACTTCATGATGAGTTTCCCGTTCCAACACGGGATCAGCGCTTCAATGAAGACCTGATGAAGATTCGAATGCGCAAATACTGCAAACACAAGCGTTCCGAAGTGCATAGCTTATGTATCATGAGACAGATTTTATACGTCTTTTTGAACCATGTATATTATTACATTTGTCACCACAGTTCATTTTGCCAATCAATTCTTTATGCCTATGATGTTGTACAATTGTCATTATTACATTTGCCAATCAATTCATTTTGCCTATGATGTGTACAATTGTCAATTTTACGCTTGTCAATTTTGCAAACAATGCGTCTTGTGGGTGACTATTTTGGGTCTATTATCTACCCTTGCACTTTTTTTAAAAAGTGAATCAAGTACAATATGGTTGATGGGTGGCAGGGCATTCCATTCCCTGTCACCAAAAAAAATTTCTCTCGGGCGTCGCTATCACCATCGCTATTTATGGCTCTGTAGCATCGCTATGAGTGTCGCTATAGACTTCTGTGTAAACGTCGCTATAACCGTCGCTATGAGCGTCTCTATATAGAGACGCCTATAGCGACGCATATAGCGATGCTCTCGTAGCGACGCTATTAGTGACGGTTTTAGCGACGCCGGGGGTTATAAAAACCCAGTGTATTTCCGTCGCTAACAGCGTCACAAGAGCACACAACCTCTTGTAGTGGGACTTGCTATCCTAGAGAAATCTTTAATGTGTGCTCTCTCATATTGTGCTAGACCCATAAAGCTTCTCACATCCCTTAATGACTTAGGTGTTGGCCACTCCACAATAGTCTTAACTTTGTCAAGATCAATGTGAATCCCCCTTTTTTAAAATAATACACTAAAGAAGTATTTGATAAAAATTAATGAATAACAGATAGTCTGTCAATGAAAAGTAATATGAGATTTTTATTAATATCAATGTTTTATATTTATGTGTTTTAGCTTAAAATGCATGGGTAGGCTTAAAATCAGTTGAAAAAGCAGTGGAGACCCAAAAGTAGAGGTTTTATGAGTTGCAATCTAAAAGTTACGTTTTCAACCAAATAAAGACGTTTTTTGCAATTCTGTCAACGCTGTCTAGTAGACCAGACCTATTCCCGTCATTTTGAGTACCTGGATTGCTCTGTTCTGAGTTCGTTTGTAAAAGTTATGATGAAAACAAATAGAAGGCAGCAGCAGTGTAGTATACACAGGGACAGACAGACATACAACATCATACAGCTCTCCTTGCTATCAACCAAGAAGTGGATTTGTTTCTTCATGGTAGACTATTGTAATTGAGATTATGAAGGTATATAATTATGTTTTTTTGCTTTGATTATCATGTTGAATTGGTTGCACGAGTATGTTCTTTTGGCTATTTTGTAGGCGATGCAGAAATCAATGTGTGAAACAGGATCTGTGCAAAGTGTCATGATAGAAATCTAACCTTTCCGGATCGCTTAGCGATCACGTTCTTATATTATTCTCGCAGGTATACTTGGTGCGAAAATCGTGCAGGCTTTTCGAGGAAAAGAAGGATAAAAGCATGACGGGTGGTGCCTTTGGGGATCATTCACAGATCTCCTCTTCTGCGAGTGCGAGTGCGAGTGCCAGTGAGACACTGCATGCAAGCGGACTGAAGCTCGGGGGTGGTCGGGAGGTTCGAGCTCCGTACAACGGAGTGCACCCATATATTTTATTGCTCCTCTACTGTATCAAAACTCTACAAAAATCCATCAATACAAAGATCTCTTTCTCTATCTTTTGCTGCCTATCTCTATTATTCCGTTCCTGTGACACAGATGCAACAATTGCATCATCAAAACTGAGATCATGAATTGTACATATGTCATCCACAAATTTGACTATCAGTCCAAGTCTAGCAACTCTAGATAAAGACAAAATATTGTTCTTGATCCAAGGTACATAAAGTGCATTAACAAGTGTGAAAGAACAGCCATTTGCAGCAGTAAGCAAAATCTTTCCAACTCGCTGAACCGGATAAGAGGCATTGTTGGCACAAGTGACTGAATTCCCATAAGGGACACACTCAAGATAGATGAACAATTCACGATGTGAGGTAATGTTCTTTGTAGCACCACTGTCGGAATACCACACATGTGAATTTGCAGCAACTTACATTGATGTAGCATGGACAACAGGATTGTAAGTGCACTCTACACTAAAAGCCCATTCTACATCAACATGAGCATGATAGTCTCCTTTCACAGAAGAATGGCTGCATTGGTAGTGGAACCATCATTGGCAGTGGAACCACCCTCTTTCTTCTTAGCCTCTTTGGCCTTCAACTTAGAACACTACTTAATCAAGTGATGATTAGCTTTACAATAATGGCAACGCATCTTCTTTTTTCCCTTATCAGCAAAAATTCCAGACGAATTGCTGCCAGCACAAACATTGGGAATATAAATTTTTCCACTCGCAACAGAACCATAAGAAGTGGCTGCATTCCTCTTACCACCCTTTCTTTGAGAAGCAATAAAATCGTGTTCAACTACACGCTACCTAGTCTTGTTTTTTCTGGAAAGTGACTCTTGCAACAACAATGTACATAATGCATTAAGTACAATCTACATAAGGGAACTCTCTGAAATGATTTCACCTGCAGAAATAAGTTGCTCATTGATATTCCTGACACCAGCAAGGAAAGTGTCCATATCATCTTCCTCATGCATAATCTTTGACTCCAGCTCTTTACACAACAAGCAATTTTAGCCTCATTACGACTTGCATAAAGACTAGCCAAAATATCCCATGCTTGTTTTCCAGATTTTACTGAACGAATGTGACGAACAATGGTGCGCTTCACAAAAAACAGAATCAATGCATGAGCCTGTGCATCCTTGACATCCCAACGAGATTGTTCTATCATAGGCAAAACAACTCTAATAGAAGCAATTCTTGCAACAAGACCAACAACATTCTCAACATCGCTTGCATCCTTAGGACCAGGACGTACATGAATGCCCTGCACAATATTCTAGACGCCCTTTGACACAAGAACATGTTACATCATGTAAGCCCACATAGGATAATTGTCCCTATCCAATCTCTGCTTAGCAGCAAACATCTTGAACACATCTGCGTTGTTGTCAGCCATGGTAAATGTTGCACCTGATGTGAAAAATGCCAAAAAAGAGGAGAAACGAAGCGCGAACAACACATGCTTTATAGCACAAACCATAAAAGACTGTAAGGCACCTGTTATGCAAAAAACAGCATTGACAAAAATTCTTCACAAAATGACAAAAGTGGATACCCAAAAATAGAGGTTTTATGAATCGCAACCTAAAATTTGCGTTTTTAGCCAAACAGAGACGTTTTTCGCAATTCTGTCCGCGGTGCGTTGTAGATCAGACCTATTCCCGTCGTTTTGAGTACCTGGATCGCTCTGTTCTGAGTTCGTTTGTAAAAGTTATGATGAAAACAAACAGAAGGCAGCAGCAGTGTAATGTACACAGGGACAGACAGACCTACAACATCATACAGTTCTCCCTGCTATCAACCAAGAAGTGGATTGTTTCTTCATGGTAGAGTATGGCAATTGAGATTATGAAGGTATATAGTTATGTTTTTTTACTTTGATTATCATGTTGAATTGGTTGCACGAGTATGTTCTTTTGGCTATTTTGTAGGTGATGCAGAAATCAATGTCTGAAACAGGATCTGTGTAAAGTGTCATGATAGAAATCTAACCTTGACGGATCGCTTAGCGATCACGTTCTTATATTATTCTCGCAGGTATACTTGGTACAAAAATCGTGCAGGCTTTTCGAGGAAAAGAAGGATAAAAGCACGACGGGTGGTGCGTTTGGGGATCATTCACCGATCTCTTTTTCTGCGAGTGCGAGTGAGAGTGAGAGTGAGAGTGAGAGTGAGAGTGCGAGTGCGAGTGCGAGTGCGAGTGCGAGTGAGACGCTGCATGCAAGCGAACTGAAGCTTGGGGGTGGTCGGGAGGTTCGACTCCGTACAACGGATTGCGCCCATATATTTTTCTCCTCTGTTGTATCAAAACTCTACAAAGATTCATCAATACAAAGATCTCTTTCTCTATCTTTTGCTATCGATATCTATTATTCGGTTCCCGTGACAAAGACTTTGTGAATGTACTTTTCTTGAGATAATTCAAGAATTCCACGTTGCCTGTCTCTCTTGATGTGCATACCAAGAAAGTGTTTGGCATCTCCCAAATCCTTCATGGAAAACTGAGTGCTTAGCATCTTTTTCAACTGATTGATTTCATCAATTAATTTGCCTGCGATAAGCATATCATCTACATACAAGATCAAGATGATTAAAGAACCATCGTTTAACCTTTTTGTGTATAAGCAGTGATCCTCTTGAATTCTAATGTAACCATGAGACTGCATGAATTTGTTGAATTTTTGATACCATTGCCTTGAGCCTTGCTCGAGGCCATAGAGTGCCTTTTTAAGTCTACAAACCAATTCTGACCTCGTTGGTTTTTGTGTTTCACATACGAATCCCTCTGGTTGTTTCATGTAGACATCTTCATCTAGATCCCCGTGAAGAAATGCTGTGTTCACATCCATTTGGACAAATTCCATGTCCTCGATAGCAACCAAGCCAAGCACGGTGTGAAGTGTAGTCATCTTGACTAGTACTACTGGAGAGAAAATCTCATCAAAATCCACACCTTTTTGCTGCTTGAAACCCTTGGCAACTAGACTAGCCTTGTATCTAGGCTTGGGATCTTCCGCTGTATACTTCTTCTTGTATACCCACTTGCAACGTAAAGCATTTTTGCCTTTTGGTAATTTAACCAAATCCCATGTCTCATTAGCCACAATCGAATTGTATTCTGACTGCATAGCCTGCTCCCACTTAACGCTATCCTCCATTTATATAGCTTCTTTGTAGCAGGTGGGCTCTCCACTGTCAGTGACCAAAATGTGGTGTATACCCGGCTCAAACCGCTCGGGCGCATGTGATACTCTCTTAGAGCGTCTGAGTGCCTGACTGCTGGATTCTGCTCTCTCCGGAGCAATAGTAGTATCTTGCACTTGAGGAGTAGGTGTGACACTACTGAACTAAGTTGGTTCGGAGGCTACATTCTCAAAATGAACACCTCTGTACTCAACATCTTTGATGGGTTTCTTGTGTATTTTTGATTCATTGAAAATCACATGTGAGCCACGAATGACTTTGTTTGATTCTGGGTGCTAGAGACGATATCCCATCTCTCCGTTTGCACCATAGCCAATAAAGATGCATTTGTGTGATCTGGGATCTAACTTCCGACGAAGTTCTTTGGGCACAAGTGCATATTCCTCGCATCCAAATACACGTAGATGCTCATAGCTTGGTTTTTTGCCAGTCCATAATTCCTCTGGAATTTTGAAATTCAAAGGAGAACTAGGTGACCTGTTGATGATGTGCACTGCTGTTAGAACAGCTTCCCCCCAAAACTCTGGAGTAAGCTTCGCCATAGACATCATAGAGACAACTCGCTCTTGAATCGTACGATTCATTCTTTCAACTATCCCATTTTGTGCAGGTCTGTATGGAGCAGTAAACTGCCGCCGAATGCCTCTTCTATTGCAAAAATCCTTGAACTCTGTGGAGACATATTCTCCACCATTGTCCGTGCGAAAAGCTTTGAGCTTTGTTCCTGATTGGTTTTCAACCATGGCGAGGAATTTTTGGAATGTCAAAAAAACTTCTTCCTTACGCTTAAGGAGATACACCCACACCTTTCTGGTAGAATCATCTATGAACGTGAGAAAGTAGTTCACCTCCCCTAGAGTTTTATGTGGCATTGGACCACACAAATCACTGTGCACCAAGTCTAGAGGTTCGCCTGGTTTCTTATTCAATGGCGAAGATGTCAATCTAGTCTATTTTCCATACAGACAATGCTCACACAATGGAAAGTCTGTGTAATCTAACATAGGTAAGTAGCCAAAATGCTGAAGTGTTTTCATTCCCTTTTGGCTAATATGCCCTAGCCGGCTATGCCACAATTCAAGAGACGGTAGCTTGGCAACATAGATAGAGTGTTCGTCGACACTTGAAACAAACAAAGAGTACAGGGATCCATTTTTATTGCCTTTCATCATGATAAGGTTGTTTTTGCGGATCATCCAAGAACGATTACCAAAAAATGTAGTGTAGCCAAGTTCATCCAATTGCCCTATTGAAAGCAAGATTTTCGTAAGCCTGGGCACATGTCTGACATTCTACAGCACAAAAGTAGTGCCATTATGCATCTGAAGTTTCACATCACCAATGCCAATAATGTCAAGCTCATAGGAATCACCAAGCTTGACTATTCCATGCATGGATGCATAAGAGGAAAACCACTCTCTATGCGGTGTGACATGAGAACTTGCACCAGAATCAAGGATCCAATTCTGTGCATAACCCTCATCCTGTGCAACCAAAGCATCTGGAGTGAGATCTGAAGTGAAAATGAGAACATCTGAGGCATCTGTTGTCACCTCGGCATGAATCTCTCTGGGCATAATGTGCATCACTGGAGGTATGGGAGACTCAACAATATTGAGCTCCTCAATCTTTACTGTACTTTTGCCTTTGCCAGAATTATCCTTTTGCATGTTTTTCTGATCTCTTAGGAAACTACGACAATCCTTTTTGTAATGACCCTTTTTGTGGCAATAGTAACACTCGACATTTTTGGCACTGCGGTCTTTACTTTGGTTCCTGTGTCTGCTAGGACTGCGAGGATTCCGCTCTCTACTTTTGCTTTTGTATTTGTTCTTGTCAGGGCCTCTTGGCTTTGTTGAACTGCCAGCCATATATACATTTCCATGACTAGCATTATCGAGAGATTTACGTCGAATTTCTTCAGTGAGCAACGCATCTGTGACAGCATTGAATTCTAACTTGCCATTCGGAGCCGAATTGCTAATGGTTGTGCAAAAGATATCCCATGAACTGGGTAGAGAGCATAATAAGAAGATAGACTTGAGTTCATTGTCAAACTCCTTAAAGCCCTGAGATGTAATCTGACTGAACAAGGAGTTGAACTCATTTAAATGACTAGAAATTGTGCTACCTTCTTTCATGTTGAGCTTCATAAGCTTTTTCATGAGAAAAACTTTGTTGGATGCACTTTTGCTCTCCCATGCTGAACATAAGCTATCCCAAAGTTCCTTGGTTGTTTTCTTTCCTATGATAGTGAAGAAGACTGATTCGGTTAGATGTAGACGTATCGTAGCCATGGCTTTTGCATCCAAAAGCTCCCATTGAGCTTGTGTATAATCATCATCCTCTGTGCGCTCTTTCAACGGTTCTGAGAGGCCTTTGTTTATCAAAACATCTTTCATGCGCTCTTTCCACATGGTGAAGTTGCTGCCATCGAACTTCCGAATGAAATACTCATCATTTTCTGAAGAAGAAGCCATCGCTGATAAGAGGGTTTGAGAGGTGCCAAACTATGGCGAGAAGCTGTAGAAATTTGGGCAGAGTAACCTTTGTATTGGGAGTAAAATCTCAACCGAAATAGACTCAAAAGTGCCAACAATGGAAGTCACGACTCGCGGGAGGTAAATCCGGCAGAGTCTCCTTTGTATGAGGAGTCAAAAATCTACTCAAAATGCATATAAATGTGTCAACTGCACTAACTGGGCATCTGCTGCACAAAACCACTGCTATGTGAGTGCTAACTCTGCGTCAAAAGCATAAATAACCGTCCAGATACATATCCTATGGCGAGGGTACTGTAAGGGCCAGGAACTCCAGCTACCTGTATCACCGAAGGTGTCTCAACATTCGAGCACACCCCAGCTCAAAGAAAACCTCACGCTATCGATCCTCCAAAGGCTAATGCAGACACAAATGGACTAGCCACAGTCTCAGAAAGGGCTCTTCCAGTCCGAGTCTCAAAAACGGCCGGGAAAAACTGCCAAAATAGCCAAAAATGGCTCCGCACATAGTACAGTGGGTAGTGTCCGCAACTCAATGTACATGAGTAAAACCGCGCTCAAACAGGCGCCAAGAACTGCTGCATACAGTGAAAGTGATCCCTGCGGGGATATCTGCTCTCAAAAGAGCTCAGTAGCACTATGTGTGCGCACAACAAAATACATCTGTGAATGCATGTGTCTGCAGAGAATCTGCTGTCAAAATGACTGCCAAATCGTCAAAGCGCTGTCTAGTAACCTGGAGAAGCTGTGAGTGAATGGGCTGAAAACCCCCCTTGTAGCCTGTAACCTGCGTGTCGGTGTCGCTATGTGCCGATTTCTGCCGCCGGGAAGAAATATGCTAGTTGAATAGCTGCCAAAAGTGTTGTATCCGTAAACTGTGTCGTACTGTGCGATCATTGCGCTTGGTGCTGATGCCGGGTGCCACTCCTCTATGATAGAGGTACCTCACCCGTGCATGTCGCAAGCACGGTCGTCGATCGCGGGAACGCGCTCGTCCTGGGAAAACGCCTCATGTCTGGGTCGGATGTCGGAGATCCACCGTAATGTGCAGTGTCGAGCCGGTGCGCACGAGCGGTGTCGATGCCGATGTCGCCTTCCGCCGCAGGGTGGAAGTGGGTAGCCGGGTAGCCATAAAACTCTAATGCTCGTCGGACTCGGTGTGCGGACATCGAAGTCGAGTGACGATGTCAAAATCGGAGAATCGTTGATGTCGACGATGAGACTCTGGTATCTCGCTCTCACTCGGTCACTCGCTCTGTGTGTTGCTTGGGCTCGCTTACAGGCACGGTGTCAAGCTCGCCTTTTTTTTGGGGTTTTTTTTTTTTGTTCAAGAAAGTATCTTCCAATCTCTTAATCAAGCTGTCTCTCTCTCTCTTACAACTGCAAATTTCTGAGAAACTTTCTTTTCACGAGCTCGAGGAGAGGAGTCGGGGGATTCGGTCGCAAGCTCGATGGGAATGAGCCCTTGCACACACACTATTGTGGGAGTGTGAAATTAAAAAAAAAATTGATGCTCTCTGTCGAAAGCTGCTTGCAGACGTTTGCTCGCGCTGGTTACTGTTTAGTGTTGCAGCTCGTTCAAGGCCAAGCATACACACAGTGAGTGTGTGTGTTCTATACACAACACCAAGCAAGTGCCAATGTCTTGCTCGAAAAGTTTGCTCGATTGCCCGCTGCAGCACCTCGAACGTGCTCGATGCTAGTAGCGCTGCTTGATTTTGGTGCTTACACACACAGTGTGTGTGTGTGTGAGTGCACACACAACCTTGGACTCCTGCTCTCGGTTCTCTCTGGCGGTCCCAATTTGCTGCGCTCCTTACTTGATTGGAGCTTCACAGAAAAGCTTAAAGCAGCCTGTGCTGACGAATTGGCTCAATTGCAAATGTGTGTGTATTATACACCACCAAAAGGCCTGCTGCTTGCACGTGCTCGGTTGCTCCAATGTTTCCGATTAAATCTTTGCTTAATTTAACTCTCCAAAGCTCTTGTCTGCTGCTGCTTGTTAAATGCCCAACGCTACCCGAGATGCTCAGCGCATGAGCTCTGCTGCCTACAAATGTTCACTGGCAATGTGTTGCTTCAATTCTCAGCCCTTCCCGACTCAGGCCTCTTGTCATTGCCCAAGAGCACCCAAATTGGCCAGTGCTTTAATTCCCCTGCTTACCAGCTTGACTTACTGCAGCCCAATTTTGTCTTCGTTTGTACGAGCATCACACAGCCAATCTCTTGGACTGTGCACTCGAGCTCAAAAGATTTGTTCAAGGTTCACAGTGCTCTACGGATTGTCTATCTACTGCTCAGTTCTCCTCTGCAAATCTAGTTTCTTGCTAAGATTCCTTCAAGACTCTCAAGCTTCCCTCTCCTTGAGAGGGGCTGCGCATGCCGGAGTCCAAGATCTTGCCGATCCGCTTCAGATCTCCCACTGCCGAGCTCAGGTTCGAGCTCCGCCATAGCCGACGAGCTCCGTCGCTTCTGTGTTGATCGTCAGGAAACCGTCGCACGCACCGATCACTGCCGTAGCTCTGATACCAATTGTTGATGTGTGTGTGTGCGTGCGGAGTGTGTGCAAGAGAGGGGAAGAAGAGATATGGGAAAGGGGGAGATGCACAGGCAGCCACTGTGTGGGTTAGTGGAGAAGAAAGAGAAGAGATCAACTCTTCCTCTTTCTCTCCCTATATTGAATAGGGAAAATCAAGTGTACAAGGGTGGTTTCCCACGGCCACCTGGCCTACACCCCAACAGTAGCAACAAAGTACCTGACCATACGATCCGGGTATGTGTAGTGTGTGTGTGTATGCGTTGTGTGGTAGCGTGCCTTTTGTCGTATTGCACGGCATTAGTAAGGTACCTTACCACACAATGGGAGTGTGTGTGTAAGTTGTTCTTCGGAACAGTGCTTATCACGGGGGCATCACCTCGGTGACGCGGGCAAGATGGTGTCCTTGTGGTAAGTATTGGCTTACTGCCAGTTTACTACGTCGGTAATGCGACGAATCTAGTATCCTTATGGTAAGTCAACTTTCCTTCCCCTTTCTCAAAAAACATATGGGCATCGATCGGTAACGCGGCTATATGATGTTCGTATGCAAGCCATTGTTTCTCCTTAGATTCAGGCGGCACTCGATCGGTAACGCGGCTAATAGAGTGGCGTTTGTTAGAAGCATCTGTTTTTGCATAAATGTGGCATTTAGGTCATTAACTGTGCCGTAGGAACGTCATATAATTTGTATGTGCATGTGCAATTAATTTTTTAAGTGTTAAGTATATGAAATACTTGGTCGGTAACGCGGCTGTGAAGAGTATTTCACATACAAAATGTATGAATTGTTTGATTTTGTTGTTTTCAACTGTCCATTTGAAATTACATACTAGCTAATCATATTCAAAAGAATACTTTATTCATCAATCATCGTTGTTTTGAATACTCCATTTATATAATTTATATGTAAAAACGTTTCTGCACACAAATTGCATGTTATAATATTCTTTTTTTATCTTTTTAAAGGACTCTCAAGCATTATCGCTATTTTTAATGCTTCATTTTACAAATTCTCTGTAAAATATCTAAATGCACACAAAATTGCATGTTAAATATTCTTTTGTATCTTTTAAAAGAGCATCAATTATCATCACTTTTTCTATTGCTACATTTACATAAATTCCATGTAAAAAAGTGTGACACAATTTGCTAGTCCAATTTGTGTACATCCAATGTTTTAAATGTTTTTGAAGTTTTTAAGTAGCTAGGTGTGTGCTTTGTTTGAATTAGTATGTGCGCACGGAGAAAAATATAAGTTAAAAATTCAATATATGCTGAAATGTGCTAGACTGTTAACATGTATTGTTTGATCTAAATTAAGTTCTTATAAACTACTTGTTCCCTTCGTTTCAGCAGAGTTCCCTTCGTTTTTACATAAACTTTTCAAAAAAAAAAAATCATGTATACGCCTCCTACATGCTATTCATGTAGGATCTCACATGAGATTTAAGGCCAATGACCATAATGAACCATAACCATAACTTAAAACCATAACCGACCAATATAACCACTTTGATCATAACCAGAAACAAAATTAACAATAACCATAAGAATAATCAGAAAGTTAAACATAACCATAAACAAAACTTGAACCATAACTATGTCTATACAAGAATAGGAGAAATAACCATGTCTATACAATGACAATGACAATAACCATAACCATAAGGAAAAAAATAACTGTCTGAACAATAATCATAACCATATATATATAAACAATAATAAAAGGAGACACAGAAGCGTGTCCGTGTCTCACAAAGCATATATATGAAATCCGGGCCACTGATGACTAGGCGTCACAACCCGCCATAGTTAAGATTGGATTAGAAACTCACAAACTCATAGTAAAAGGTGTCGAAGCCTCCGCTGCCAAGATAAGATGTCCCCCTAGTCATCTGTCGTATTTGTGCAGCCTCACGCTGCTGTCTGAACCGCGTGGCCGCTGTCCGCTCATCCTCCCTGATCTGAAGCCACGTCTCGTGTGGGATGCCCGAAGGCTTCGGCGAGCCGGTCCTGAAAGCCTTCCGAGCTGCATCTCGTCGATGTTTCATGGTGTCTCGTGCAACACCCTTGATCCAGCTTCTCGAAACAATGTCAGAACCCGGAGCAGGCTGGTACTCTCTCAGGATAGTCTCCACTATATAAGTGACTTTGTCCTTTTCCTGTTGATCCCAAGACGTCAGAATGCTAGTTGAAAATTGTAGCTCCATGAGCTGGTGAATCCGCTGTCTCATTTCAGTCCCGACTGTATCCATGTCAACAGAACCATCTGGCCGTACAATATAGAGCTTGGAGGCAGTAGGGTCGTGTGCCCCCCAAGGTGTCCGAGGTGTGCTAAGAGGTGTGTCGAGAGGTGTGCCTGGGTAGGACGGGGGTCGTGAGCAAGGAGGGGTCGAAGCATCTGTGGACCCTCCTCCACAGCAACCACCACCTCCACCTGACGATAGCCGAGATTGGCGAGTGCGCCTGTGCTGCGGAGATGAGGACATACCCGCCTCTGTCCCACCCCTAGGTGTTGAAGTGGCTGTGATGGGAGAAGCAGGTGTCGTACCCATGGGCGTACCCCCCCCCATAGGTGTCCCCCCCCCCTAGGTGTCGGACCCTCGGGTGTGAAGCTCGGAGGCGTAGTACCTGTGCCTCTAGCTACCCAGTACTGAGAAGCCTCTGCCATCTGAGCAGGTGTCATCCGTGTAATGAAGCCCATGAATGCATCTGCACTCATAGAAGCGGGATCTCGAAACTGGTCTGCCATACTAAAGTCCTGCACAAAGAAAGTAAAATAAAGCGTCAGAACACAGTTGTTTAAATTAACTTTAAGCTTAATTTTAAATCAACATATTTACACAAACACTTACAGGCCTAGGCTTCGACGAGTGAGGCATCATCGATAAGATCTTGCACCGTTTCATCGTCTATCTCTAACTGCAAACATAACTCTGCCCCAACTCGTTGTGGCAGATTGTCTTCATCCATTGCATCTTCATCTACAAGTGTCAATTCTGGCTCGTCTGCGTCATCCCTCGTATATCTGTCAGCTTCCTCTGCCATACCTTCGTCCATCTCATCTAATGTCACAGTAGTATGGACGTCATCTGACTGACGTTCCTCTAGGAGATCTTTCCCTTCAAATACTTTTTTATTTCTTGGAGCAACCTGAACCACAAACCACCACTGTCGCTCTCGAGGGTCCGGTACAAAGACCACTTGCTCGCAATGTTCGGGTGTTGAGCTATATATAGTATCTCTATATATAGCACCCTGGTCGCCTCTATATAAACACATCTCTATATATATCTCAACATGTGATAATTGTAACGTGTCATGGATTGAATGATGCGAAGCCTCAAAGGTCTTGGGCACCCGACCATTTCACATTTCAGACCTTATGGCTAAGGTATAAAAGCCAACTTTTGTAAGGGTTTTGTAAGTTTTGGATAATGAAAGTGAGCATATGCTGCAGAATTAACAATCTTGTGAGCTCTTTGCTATTTCAATCTTTTGTGTCTCCGTCCTATGGTGTTGCATTGCAAATCTGAGAATACCAATGCACTCGCATGTGAAAGCTCCCTCTTTTTTTGTAAGTTTCTAACGATGAAGTTGTGGTTTTATTCGTGTCCATCTACAAGATATTTTTGTTCCTCACACACCATTCACACATCCAAACTGGTTATTGACCATAGCAATAGATAGAGCACATCCTATGGAAGCTATATAGTTCTTTAGAGTTTGAAATTGATTGACCTAAAATAGGTTGTTTATCTTATGCACGATTTTTTCTGAGTATCAGAAATGACATTTGAGCACATGATAGCATTAAAGATACTCTATAAATTCTAAGTTTTGTTGCATTTGGAGCATTGTAACTACATAAAATCAACGTAATAGGCTTCAGTAAGCAGGTTGTTTGTCTTATGCGCGATTTTGCTAGAGTGTCAGAAATGACTTTTGAACACATAGGGATTTTGAGAACACTCTACATAAACTAGGTATTAAGTTTGGTTGCAAACAGAGCACTGTAGCTATACAAATTCATCCTATCGGGTTTGTGGTAAGGAAAGTGTCTTTTGGTGTCTATTGAGACCGATCTAGGTGAGAGCACACTAGACTTGGGTTCGCTATCTCTTGTAGCCTATATGGACTAGTTGCATTAGCTACGTCCCACAGATTGACACTTTATGTCCATGGTTCTCTCTTTGCTAGCATCAATATGGTGAGGCTTGGTAGCCGATCGGTATTTTGGTATTTTTTCCACTAAGAGAGCTTGCCACACAAATAGTCATAAACATATCTTTATGAATTTTCTTCATAATTAGATGAGTTAAACTTGAAGATAAGAGAGGAATGTGTGTATATGACAAGCCAACAAAAGGCAACAAATAAGAGGAGCCTAATTAAGGACACTAAGGACACCTTCATGTATTATAGAGCTACCAACCTTGTGTTAAGTACATGTGCTTTATCCCAATCAAGGATTTCATTAATGTAATCACGATCAGGTAATTACATCAATAACTTTAGTATTTACACAAAAAAATCACGTGTTCACGTTAATTGTTAACGTGACTTTGATTATGACCTGCAAAAACCTATAGAGTCGGTTAAACCTCCGGGTTTTTCATTTTGCCCTACGGGGCCCGTCAGGAAAATGAAAAATCCCGGCGGGAATAATTATATATAGTAAATAGTGTGCTAACCGCGGTCTTTTAGCTAGGCAAATCCTTGGGGAGTGTATCCGAGTGCCAGGTATAGTCATCTCCTTGTGAATTGACCTAAGGTTACAGAGTCACAGGTCCTTTTTTTGGGCCGAGCGTGATTCTTAATTCGGTAACCACTTCTAAAAAATTTTAATTTGTTTACCGACATAAAGGTACGAAACCAAAACAACTAAAAACTTGGAGAATCATGCTCATTGCGAAGAAACCATTGGTCCAAACGAGGGCTGTAATTGGTTTTAGAAGGTGAGCATATGTAAATGATGACTCGATAGTCAAGGGTCGTATGTCCTATACTAGTGTACCGGGTTTATAAAGATCCTTGAAGTCTTGCATTTGACTTGATTTACACTTGTCACTCCAAAATATAAGAGCTATAATCCTTAATTGGGCTTTATATATTGAATTGGTTGCATGGGTGGGCTATAATCCTTCACTGGGTACAAGTAGTCCTCAATTGAGTGATTATATTGAAGATTTATTTGCGTTAGTTCATGCATTGGTTTCGACAGAGAGTGCATTATGTATTGTGATAGATTATTAGTGCATGAAATGACCAATCATATATTTTATTGCTTTCGTTTTTTTTTTTGTAGCAATTGAAATTAGGTGTGTCTTATTGTTTGCAAATCGAAGTGGACATATAAATAATCATTATAATAATAATTGCATAGAGATATTCATAGCATTGTTATAGTTATTATGCCATGCATAGACTACATTGCACTGTGTACGGTTGCTCACAATATAGGTGATCGATATGTGGATTGACTAGCGTGCATTGAAAATCTCATATTGTGCATCATGGTTATTTTCATATTGAATGGTTTTTAAATTTTAATATATATTGAAAATAAGAAAAAAATGTTTCAAAAATTGAATATCTGGCTCTTTTGTCTTCAATTTTAATTTAAAATCAATGGAGCAAAATGTGGGCACAAGTGGTACGAAGAAGCCAAAGAATAAAAAAGCTCCTGGCAAAGAGTGGGATTATGCTCACAACATATGTGGCCAATATATGGAGTGGCAATGTAAACTTTGTCACATAACAAAATCAGGCGGTGCACCACGTTGGCAATACCAAAGTGTGTCGACCATAGAAGATGGCCTGGTCAAATATGTGCAGGTTAGTGGAAGCATAGCAAAAGGCTGGAGCAACTAGGAGGATCATGGGCTGACAAGCAGCAACAAAAATGTATGTCTGCTGCGGCTTATAGGCCAGGAAGGGCTAATTTGAGTAGCAGTTGTAGGAGATGCAAGATGCAGTCTTTGAGTCCACGAATGAAGATCTTGAAGTGTTGAAGGAGCAGGTTCAAACCGCTCATCAAACCAAGATATGGAGATAAAGTTATTGAAGGTTGAAGGTTCAGTGTGTAGCAGATTCTTGCCGGACAAGGCACGTGGGGACAGGTGGTCCAAGTGGAAGTCAGGGGGTGGGCTTGTAGTGCTCAATGTATGGAGCCTACCTATCTTTTCAAATTGCAGATAGGCGTTACGGACTGCAGGTTATGGCCCGTTGAAACAAGCTTGTCATTGGATCTACATACTTGACTGTACTATCTCCCTATGCAATAATACTAAATATTTGCCCCTACTTCTTGTGTTGCTTCTCCCCATCGCCCTCCTTTTCTCTTGCTCTTTGTGTACTTTCCAATGTTTGTAGAGGGTTTGCCTGCAGCTTGAAGGGTGTCACCAAGAGGACAGAATTGGGGTGTCTTGTGAGCCGAAAAGGGTGAGTCGGGCAGTGTGGGTGCGTTTGTGCTATAAGGTGTTTTTTTGCAAGGTGGGAGGCGGTTGTTCTGTATGCTAAAGTGGAATTGTTAGTGCAAATTATTCAATTTAAAGGTGTTGTTAGAGAGGTTACGGGTGCTCTGGAATCCCTGGGCTATAGAGAGACAAACATTTTGTGAGCTGGGTGTGTTCCCTATTCCTCCTCTCCAATGTATTAGGGATCATTTTCTCGGTAGCGCTAAAAAGAGTTGTAAGAAATGTGAACATCCTCAGGCACCTGCAGTTGCAAAGCGTTTGACATAAGAGCTCGCCAAAAAGGGTGGCAAGAGACAACAGATATATAGCTCTGTCGCTTCGAGTCAAGAGTTACCAGAGCCAAATATTAACTCCTCAGATCCTGTAGTGACGCCAACAAACCTAGGAAACCAACCTGTGCAAGAAGAGGAAATTCCAGGTAGTGTTCCTTTTAAACGTTGCAATGAAGGTGGACTGTATCAAATGCATCAAAAATCATTACATCAAAGATTTCGAGAGCAGTCTCTAGAAGAAGCACAAAATACACTCACCAAAGCAATATTCTTTACTAGAAGTGCTTTGGTCATGTTAGATAGCAATCATTGGAAGGCTTCTTGGAAGAAGATTGGTGAGTTTGGTCCAGGATTTTCAGTTTCTTCTTATCACACGATAAGAAATGTTTTCCCGGACAAATGTTACATTGAAGTCAAACACCGTGCTGGCAAAATAATACTTGGAAATATTTTGCTTTTAGGATGTACGATTGTGAGTGATGGCTAGTCAAATGTTCAGAGAAGACCGATGATCAATGTAATGCTGGTTTGTCCAAGGGGAGAAACGTTTATAAAGGCGATTGATAGTTTTGGTGAATTAAAAGTGGCAAATACATTTTTGAGTTCTTGATTAATGTAATTACAGAAATTGGTGCCGAACATGTCATTCAAGTAGTCATGGACAACACAAAGAATTGTAAAAACGCTAGTAAATTAATAAAGAAGTGCTTTCCACACATTTTTGCCAATGGTTGTAATACGCACAGCTTAAACTTGGTACTGAAAGATTGGTACACTAGCAAAAAAACCACATGGTTCACCAAAATAATTGATACAACACGTTAGGTTGTGAAATTTATTTTGAAACGACAAAGAGCGCTCGATTTGTATAGGATGCACATATCAGTGATGTTGAAACTTCCTGCTGAAACTCGGTTCTGCACACACTTTTATAGCTTGGAATCACTTCTCCATAATAAATGCGCTATGATTGACACATTCAATTGCACGGTCTTTGATGAATGGCAGCTTGAGCAGAAAGAAAAAGTGAAAGATAAAATTACATGTCTACGTGGCAATGTAAACAAGGCTGCTTGGTGGAGGAGTGTAATGGATTCATACCATGTGATTGTGCCCGTTTTGTTCGCAATCCGCAATCTTGATCAAAGGGCGCCAAACTTGAGCAAAATGTGGATGACATGGTGGTCAGTCCAACAGAGTCTTGAAAATCCTGAAGAGTTGAAAGAATCTGTAGTAGAGAAGGGTGGCGATTACGATTCTCTGGAAAATATCAAAATAATTTGGCTAAGTATTTTCATGCAAGTTGGAAGAACGCTCATAGTCCACTCCATAGCGTTGCTTACATGCTCGATCCAAAGTATTGAAATTTAGATTTGATGTCCAATACAAGGTGGTAAGCAATTTCTATCACGTGGTCAACACGTTCTACTCCAACATTCAGGACCAAATTGATTGCATCAAAGAAATGAGTGCATTTAGATTAAAAGAAGGTCCCTTTGCGAATGATTTTGTACAGGTAATGGCAAAAGAGCAACCTGTTCTTAGCATCATACCCCAATCACTCATGCCGACACGAGGTTTATTGACAGGAGTAAACTCCTACATTATGTTTAACGGGTGCAGGTCACTGTGCACAACACCGTCAATTAAGGCATGACAAATGGCTGGCATCTGCTTGATCACTGCTTTGATCCACATCGTGTCTATCTCGCTTATAGGAAGATTTGCTACAAGCAATGACCTCCAGTCGTGTTGTAGCCTGTGCATGTGTTGTCTAAACAATCCGTGAGAGAATGGTAAGCGACACATCATGTCGCCCACGGTACCCCCCATTGTAGTATCGAAAATGATCCAAGGAGCTTCGGTAGTAAATCCAATGCACCTTACAATGGAGGGGTGAAGCGTTTGCATTTCTTGATCTGTGTGAAAACTGTTAAATTTTTCCTCACTCCCTCCCTTGTAACATTTTTCCACATATGTAATGTGGTTTGAAAAAAATGAGATGCCTTTGATAGTGTACAATGTGCACACACCAAAGGAGCCTGTCACAGGAACAGAATAATAGAGATAGACAACAAAAGGTAGAGAAAGAGATCTTTGTATTGATGAATCTTTGCAGATTTTTGATACAACAGAGGAGCAATTGAATATGGGATTTAAATAATAGACTAAAGACGTATTTGATAAAGATTAATGAATAACAGATAGTCTGTCTATGAACAGTAAAATTGATATTTTTATTAATATCAATGTTTTGTATTTATGTGTTTTAGCTTAATATGCATGGATAGGCTTAAAATAAGTTGTAAAATTAGTGGAGACCCAAAAATAGAGGTTTTAAGAGTCGCGACGTAAAAGTTGCGTTTTTAGCCAAACAAAGACGTTTTTCGCAATTCTGTTTGCGAGGCCTTATAGACCAGACCTATTCCCGTCGTTTTGAGTACCTGGATTTCTCTGTTCTGAGTTCGTTTGTAACGGTTATGATGAAAACAAACAGCAGACAGCAGCAGTGTAGTATACACAGGGACAGACAGACATACAACATCATACAGTTCTCCCTGCTATCAACCAAGAAGTGGATTGTTTCTTCATGGTAGAGTATTGCAATTGAGATTATGAAGGTATATAATTATGTTTTTTTACTTTGATTATCATGTTGAATTGGTTGCACGAGTATGTTCTTTTGGCTATTTTGTAGGCGATGCAGAAATCAGTGTGTGAAACAGGATCTGTGCAAAGTGCCATGATAGAAATCTAACCTTGACGGATCTCTTAGTGATCACGTTCTTATATTATTCTCGCAGGTATACCTGGTGCGAAAATTGTGCAAGATTTTTGAGGAAAAGAAGGATAAAAGCACGACGGGTGGTGAGTTTGGGGATCATTCACTGATCTCTTCTTCTGCGAGTGCGAGTGCAGGTGAGATGCTGCATGCAAGTGAACTGAAGCTCGAGGGTGGTCGGTAGGTTCGAGCTCCGTACAACGGAGTGCGCCCATATTCAATTGCTCCTCTGTTGTATCAAAAGTCTGCCAAGATTCATCAATACAAAGATCTCTTTCTCTACCTTTTTTTGTCTATCTCTATTATTCTATTCCTGTGACAGAGCCTGCTCCAATCCTCATACCTTCTACCAAGGCTTCGTGAGGGATGCTAACAAGATGAGCGTACTTTGCATTCAAAGCCGTGCGCATGATTTTGCCGGTGCCGCGCGCTGGCATCAGATCTACCACCCAAAGCTGCTTGCACATCTTAGGCAATCTTCAATCTCTTGGGTAAGGATGCTTAGTCATGCGCTTTCACACGCTTCATCTTTACCTTCTGTTCTTCCCACAACTTATCCCAAAGCTCTAATTTGACATGTCACAGGCAGGTGGGATATCTTCCTTTAAGTCTCTACAACATACTTTCTATTGCCCAACACTGTCCTAACCTTGTGGTGGGGGTCAAATTTTCAAATCCCTGCTGGAAGCAACAACTCGTATTGGCCTTCAAGTTGCAATCTGCGCTTTGTGTTCTGCCTGTTGGAGCTATATATGGCTCACTCTACTCAACTTGGTCTCACCTATATATTTGTATCTTGTCCTCAATATGAATCAGCCTTTGGGAGCATATATGGTGTGTCTCTTGTCTCGTCTCTCTCTCTCTTTCTCTCTACATCTCAATATGGTATTAGAGCGGTAACGATCGCATCCTGATTCAATTCATGGTGACAAAACAGTGTGTGTATGCGATTCGCATGTTAGATTCAAAATTGCTACAAATTTTATTTTTGAGCGTTGATTCTTGTTGACTGTGGTTGTTTTGTGTTAATAAGAATATGATTAGTGTTTTGCATGGTGTTTATTACTAATCAATCTAATCGTTGATTATGTTGTCTTGTTGATGACACCCTGAACTTCATCTCAATTTTTGGGGATCTTTTGCTCAAATTTTAGAGAAACGGAAAAAGCGCGATGGAGCATAGCACAATGGCACTTTTTATCCAAAACTTGTTCGTCTCCTCGAGGTCTTCGATTTGAGTTCTAGGTTTGCATCAATCGGAGTTCGCAGCAGAAAGTTATGTTGTTTTTACTGCAATTGAGCTTGACGCAGCTTTCTTCGTCCCACTTCTTCGTGTAGCGTCCGCGATCGTTTTTCGTATTTTGGCGTTAAATTTTTCGAGAAGATTTATCTTTTTGCTATTCGTATTGTGGCCGTCAATCTTGCGTCTCACGCCACTCTGTTTTGAGGACTCTTTTATTATTAACATCTCCTTTACCCTGCCTTTTTTGGGTGACGTCTCTCACATCTTTGGACGTTCCTTGAGCATACTTCTTGCGTTTATCGTTGACGGAATGCAGTCCTCATATTTCTCTCATTCTCAATTGCGGCCTTCACCATATATGGTGTGCAGATTCTACGATCTTATCTTATACGTCTTCTCACAACCAGATATGGCTATGAATATTCTCGTCAACGGTTTTCCTTCACGCCAGCGTTCTGTTCCTCCTTTCCAAGGGCAAGGATTTCCAGGCTGGAAAGAAAAGATGTTGTTAATTCTTGAAGGCGATGAACTCTCCGATGTTGTTCTTGGAAATCGTGTTTGTCCGCCTCAGCCTGTTGATACGGATAATGATAACATGGTTATCACTAAAGGACCTATATTTGAAGATTGGAATGTTGCCTATACGGATTGGCAACGACCTGATAAAGCAGCTAGTCACGATACATCTATGATTTCACAAGAGGAGACTGAGTCACAACAGATGGAACATGCTTTTTATGCTCAAACGCGTCCATTTCAATGAGGAAACCGCAGAGGTGGCCGTCGCGGTAATATTTTCTCTCGTCTCAAATTTTCTAATAAGCAATGTTATTACTGCAACAGAAATGGCCATACTGAAGATGATTGTTGGGCATGTCAATATGATGAAGAACACAATATTACCACGAAACAACCACGTTTATCGAGAGACTCTTCTTCTTCTTCTTGTGAATATTGTGGACGATCTGATCATCCCACTCATATGTGCTATAAGCGTCGATTCGACACAGATCGGAATAGAGCATATGCTACTGAACATCGAAACAACATTGTACTAGAAACAAGCTGCGTCCTATATTCAGTTGCTCCAGACAGAATACTTCATGTACACGATGGATCACTTTCTATTGTCGATTCTGGTGCTACAAGAAATATGACATATCAGTCTAAGTGGCTCCATAACTATCATCCACTGCCAGTTCAACGTGTTGTTTATCTTGCTGATGATACTACTTGTCAGGTAAAGGGTATTGGAGACTTATATCTTGGTACCTTATCTTCTTCCACTCGAATTTTGCGAGGAGTATTACATGTACCAGATCTTCAACATAATCTTCTTTCAGTTGCTAGACTTGTTGATCTTGGTCTGTTTGTTGGATTTGATCATACCAAATGCCGATTTGAGAAAGATGGACAGACTATAGCCAATGCTCCTCGAAATGGTAATTTGTTTGAACTCTCTCTCAACGATGCTGTAGCAAATGTTGTCACTGCTCCAGGTGATCATGATTGCAAAGTATGGCATCACCGTTTTGTTCATGCTGATTTCTCAAAACTCCTTGATCTTCAACGTCGTGATCTTTGTTCATGGCATGGATCTTAAAGCCCATCCCAATATGGGAATTTGTGAATTTTGTGCTCTTGGGAAACACAATCATAAACCCTTTCCTCTTTCAAATACAACTCATTCTCATGACATATTGGATCTTGTTCATACTGATATATGAGGACCTCTACCTTCTTCGAGATCACAATATCGCTACTTCATTACTTTCATTGATGATTTCTCAAGGTATATGACTGTATTTCTACTCAGACAAAAATATGAAGGCTTATTTGTTTTCAAACAATTCCACAAGGCTGCGGAACTTCAAACTGGTCGTCGCCTTAAGAAGTTTCGTAGTGACAATGGAGGTGAATATGTTTCTCGAGAGTTTGTGAGTTATTGTGCTGACAGTGGAATTCATCATGAACACACTATTCCATATTCTCCTCAACAGAACGGCGTTACTGAATGAAAGAATCGCACTATTCTCAATGCTGATTCATTCTGGCTTATCTCGTGTTTTCTGGGTTGAAGCTATTTTGACAGCAATATTTATTCAGAATCATCTTCCTACTACTGTACCCTCTGGTAAGATACACATCATAGCATGGACAAGTTGCATTCCTTCTGTATCTCATTTTCGAACCTTTGGATGTATTGCTTATATTCATGTTTCCAAAGAAACACGAACAAAGCTTGATGCTCCTGGTCTTAAAGTTATTTTTATTGGATATTCTGACACTTCCAAAGGCTACAAATTCTATGACCCTTCCTCCAAGAAAGTAATGGTGAATCGCGATGCTACTTTTAACGAACAGCTTATGGGAGGCTCATGGTCCAAGGATGATTCTGATGATACTAAATCATTGCTTCAGGATTTTCTATTTCTTTCAGAAGATGAAACTCTTCCTATAGAGCAACTTTCCTCTTCACAACCATCCATTCCGAATGTTGCCAATGATGATATTGATATTTTTGTTGATCTGCCTATTGATTTTGAACATGGCTCATGTCATGTTTATGATGACGATATTGTTGATAATGCTTTTTCTACTTCTGAAGATCCCGTTACTTATGGTGAAGCTGTCTCTTCACCACAAAAGGATCAATGGCAAGAGGCTATGGAAGTAGAGTACGATTCTCTTATCTCTACAGGTACATGGCTGAATTACCTCCTGGTCGTACAACTATTAAATGTAAGTGGGTGTATAAGACAAAAGTAAAAGCAGATGGATCTTTTGACAAGATCAAGGCGCGTTTAGTTGCAAAAGGTTACTCTCAAGTAGCCGGTGTTGATTATCAAGAGACTTTTTCAACAGTTGTTTGCATTACAAGTATTCGATTTTTATTGGCATTTGCTGTTCAATTTGATTTAGAAGCTCATCAAATGGATGTGCGAACTGCTTTTCTTAATGGTGACTTGGAAGAGGAAATTTATATGGAACAACCAGAAGGGTTTTTTATTCCATGTAAAGAAGACCTTGTTGGTCAACTCCATAAGGAACTATATGGTCTCAAACAAGCTTCGCGAGCCTGGTATACAAAATTTGATCTTTTTCTCACCTCTAAAGGATTCATCTCTTGCTCTTCAGACCCCAACTTATACATAAAACGCCAAGGTAGCAGTTTTGTGATTCTTGCTCTTTATGTGGATGATACCATCCTTGTTTCCAATGATTTGGGATTTCTTCAGCAAGTGAAAACGTTATTGTCTTCTGCATTTGATATGGTGGATCTTGGAGAGATTCACTCGTGTCTTGGCATTCAAATCCAACGGAACTGTACAAAAGGTATTTTATTTCTTCGAAAGTCAAAGTTTATTGTAGATACTATTCAAAAATTTGGTATGGAATCTGCACATTCAGCCAACACACTTTGTCTTGCGAGCTCTATGAAGAACACTTCTGACAATGGCGGTCAACTTGTCACAAATCAACCTTATGCTAACTTGATTGGATGTCTTCAGTTTGTTGACATGAACACTCGTCCTGATATTCTGTTTGTTGCTAACTATCTTGGACAACATCTTGCATGTCCTTCTCTTAAGCATTGGTCTGCTGCAAAGCGTGTATTGAAATACTTGAAAGGAACTACAGATTGTTGTTTTGTCTATCGACGACAACTCACATCGGATGCTATGCAATCTCTTTCTCTTTTGGGTTACACAGATGCAGACTGGGCAAGCTCACATTTATCTGTGCGATCTACTAGTGGAAATTGCTTCTTTATAAATGGTTGTCTTGTTTCTTAGACCAGCAAGAAACAACGTTGTGTTGCAGTTTCTACGACTGAGTCAGAATATGTTGCGGCATCACTTGCAGCTCATAAGTTGATTTGGCTTCGAAAAATGCTAGTTGATATTGGTCACTCTCCTCTTTCTAGCACACCCTTGCGGTGTGACAACCAAAGTGCTATTAGTCTTGCAAAAGACTATGTTCAACATAATAAGTCAAAGCACATTGTTGTCTATCATCATTATGTCAGGTATGAAGTACGCAAAGGAACATTATGGTTGAACACTGTCCAAGTGACCAGATGATTGCAGACATTTTGACCAAAGGCTTCAACGAGCCACGTTTCATCCTCTTGGGCTCGGAGCTTGGAGTTGCTTCGGCCTCACTATTTCTAGATTAGCTTCTTTGCTATTATAATAGCTTTGTACATATGACATTGTAATCTTTTAGGTACCATGTAATATGCACACTCCACATTTGCACATTGTGATCTCTGAGTCACTCGAATATTTATACATAGATGCACAATTCACTTTCACATCATCATCGCTGGTTCATATTTTCACATTGTATAGGGGCTTGGGTTTTTCCCTTGAACTCCCCAAGGGTTTTTTCATCCAAAGCTAGAGACCTTTGTTTGAGTGGGGGTGTTGGAGCTATATATGGCTCACTCTACTCAACTTGGTCTCACCTATATATTTGTATCTTGTCCTCAATATGATTAGTTTTTGGGAGCGTATATGGTGTGTCTCTTGTCTCGTATCTCTCTCTTTCTCTCTACATCTCAACACTCCCATGTAGTGCTAGTAAGGTCTTTGATGTAGACATTGCTTTCACTTATCTGTTGCATGCGATCAGCTGCACATGATGAGATTGCCAAAATACATTCTGTACAAATGGCACACATAATACTTTTCTTTTGATCTAGCGTCATATTTGCATTGGACAATAAAAAACAGCATATCAAATACAAATTCATGGTTGCGAATGACACTAACACTCTCACACTATTTTAGATAAACCCTTTACCACGACTTGAAGACTTTAAGAAATGTGCAAGGAAATATTGATAAAAATTGAAAACAATCTTCACTTAAAATTGCAATATGTTACATGTGTAAAATGCAAATCAAACAAGTAGTTTATAAGAACTTAATTCAGACCAAAAAATACATGTTAACAGTCTAGCACATTTCAGCATATATTGAATTTTTAACTTATATTTTTCTCTGTCCGCACATGCTAATTCAAACAAAGCACACACCTACGTAAAAAGTTCAAAAACATTTAAAACATTGTAAGTACACAAATTGGACTAGCAAATTGTGTTGACACACTTTTTTACATAGAATTTATGTAAATGTAGCAATAAAAAAAGTGATGATGATTGATGCTCTATTAAAAGATACAAAAGAATATTTAATATGCAATATTTGACATGCTCTTTAAAAAGATACAAAAGAATATTAAACATTTACATATTTTATAGATAATTTATGTAAAATGAAGCATTAAAAATAGCGATAATGCTTGAGAGTCCTTTAAAAAGATAAAGAAAGAATATTTAACATGCAATTTGTGTGCAGAAACTTTTTTACATATAAATTATATAAGTGGAGCATTTAAAACAACGATGATTGATCAATAAAGTATTCTTTTGAATATGATTAGCTAGTATGTAATTTCAAATGGACAGTTAAGAACAATAAAATCAAACAATTCATACATTTTGTATGTGAAATACGCCTCACAGCCGCGTTACTGACCAAGTATTCCATATACATAACAGTTAAAAAATTAACTGCACATGCACATACAAATTATATGACGTTCCTACGGCACAATTAATGACCTGAATGCCACATTTATGCAAAAACAGATGCTTCTAACAAACGCCACTCTATTAGCCGCGTTACCGATCGAGTGCCGCCTGAATCTAAGGAGAACCAATGGCTTGCATACGAACATCATATAGCCGTGTTACTGATCGATGCCCATATGTTTTTTGGGAAAGGGGAAGGAAGTTGACTTACCATAAGGATACTAGATTCGTTGCGTTACCAACGTAGTAAACTGATAGTAAGTCAATACTTACCACAAGGACACCATCTTGCCCTTGTCACCGAGGTGATGCCCCTGTGATAAGCACTGTTCCGTAGAACAACTTACACACACACTCCCATTGTGTGGTAAGGTACCTTATTACTGCCGTGCAATACGACAAAAGGCACGCTACCACACAACGCATACACACACACACACACACTACACATACCCGGATTGTATAGTCAGGTACTTTGTTGCTACCACGCACTGCAACGCAGAGCACGCTCGCTCCCACACAACCCCCTCTATCCCTCTCTCCTCTCTCTTCTTGACGTACCTGCAAATGTGGTCGACGAGATCTCTATGTCTCTCTCTCTCTCTCTCTCTCTCTCTCTCTCTCTCTCTCTCTCTCTCTCTCTCTCTCTCTCTCTCTCTCTCTCAAGATGAAAGCAAGAAATAACACCCAACGGGACCGATCGGGACCGCATATATATAATTCTGCGAGCCGGCCGGGCTTTTTAGTATTCCCGACGGGCCCGCAGGGAAAATGAAAAATCCCGGCGGGCCAACAGGGGGAAACTGAAAAGCCCGACGGGAATTTAGTGGGTCTGCAGGTCGCCCTTAATCGGATTCTATGTGATTATGTTTAGTGTAATCATGTAAATGTGTCAATAAGACCTTGTGATCACACAAAATTTGGCGTAATTACATAAATATTAAGTCCCTGACCCCAATTGGTTCGAGTTTGACTCCACTCAGAGAATGCATCCAATAAAGAGACCACATTCATTGATCATGAACATCAAAGCACTACCAAATTAAGAGACATTGTGAAGAAGAGTACTCAATGATAGGATATCTAGAGAAATTTCCTCATATTATCTTTTTTAAGAAAGAGCTACATAATAGGGACCACATGTTTTTCTCTTTTAGAGTGCTCAATGATAAAATTCTTAGGGAAATTTCTTTGTAGAACTGAATGTACAGAGACGTGACCTAGTCACGAATTAATCTATCTTTCATCTCCACTTTTGGGGGTGCTTGGATTAAAACACAATTTTTAACAGATGTGGCATAATTTTAGCAAGTTGGATTCTAGGTATAATTTTATTAGTTTCAATAGCTCCATAAATGGGAGCTTTAAGCTCTCCATTGCTTAAAGTTCAAAATAACCTCATAAATCACAAGAAACAGAAAGAGTAGGAAGAGGAGGGCCTTGCCAAAAATTGAAAATACTGCGAGATACTTGTTTTGTGTAGAAATTTCAAGTGGAATGACAAAGCCATTCATGGAAAACTTTTTGAGAGGGGGATACAAGTACATGAAGAAAGGGGTGCATATAAATACTCACTCGATTGTGAGGTCAATTGGTTATCCAAAATCTTGCAGACATTCTATAAGAAGGAAGGAGGTGCATAGATCAGTACTCACTCCACTTTGAGCTCAATTGATTATCCAAAAGACTTGCATCCATTACATATAATTCAGCTTATATGTTTTATTCAAAAGGTTAAAATAAGGTTTCCAGTGCTATCCCTACAAACCTGAGAGATCTATCTAACAAGCGTTGAAAGCAAAGCTTGAGCTTGAAGAGGGAACTCGGCTAATAGAGAGGTTGTTGAAGTTTATTATTCATACGCACACACACACACACACACACAATCCACACACACACGTGTGTGTGTGTGTGTGTGTGTGTGTGTGTGTGTGTGTGTGTGTGAGAGAGAGAGAGAGAGAGAGAGAGAGAGAGAGAGAGAGAGAGAGAGAGAGAGAGAGAGAGAGGTAGACACACACACACACACACAGAGAGATCTTTGACCGACACATTAGTTTTAACCACAATCAAACCATGAGACCATGAGACTCTAAACACGCCCGTGGAAGGGGGGGGGGGGTAGAGAGAGAGAGAGAGAGAGAGAGAGAGAGAGAGAGAGAGAGAGAGAGAGACATTTCTACTAGAGCGCATGTGCACACATAAAAAATCGACTAGCACTTCTATTGAGGTGTGAGAAAGAGAAGAAAGATCCATGTAAAAGAAAGCTACAAATACGGCAATTAAAAAATGAGTTTATAGAAAGAGAGAGAGAGAGAGAGAGAGAGAGAGAGAGAGAGAGAGAGAGAGAGAGAGAAGGGTATAGTCTATGAAGCAAGTTCTACCATTCTGTTAGAAGTAAAACATCTATTGACTGTGTTCTTTGCTCCTATGGTTTTATCTCAGGTTTGATGGTAGTAGTGAAAAGTCAAGTCTCTCTCTCTCTCTCTCTCTCTCTCTCTCTCTCTCTCTCTCTCTCTCTCTCTCTCTCTCTGTGGGCCGTAGAATCAATCAATGAATTTCATATGCAGGTGAATACTACAGTTATTTCAAGACTTGCACGGCCTACAATAGATCGATACAATCTAAGAAAATTAATAAGTGTCATAAGTTGTAACTATTTGCAATCCCAAAATATATGATACTAGCTACGTGTCAAACCAAAAGAAGCAAAGCTAATTTTTTCATTGAAAATCTTGTGATTTCACAAGAGAAATGTCATCAACACCATATAGGTTTACACAACCATTGAAAATGGCATCACCTAACAAGTTTCACATCCTTGTTTGAGGACTGTGAGTAATACACTGTACTAGTACCGTTTTCATCAAATTATTGTGGAATGTATTCTTCTTAACTAAACTTCTATAGTCGACAACATAGAAATGTATTTTGGTGTTTTTTCCACTAAGAGAGATTGCCACGCATTAGTCATAATTATACCTTATGAATTCTCTTCATAATAGAGGAGTTAAACTTTCAGATAAGAGAAGAATGTGTATAAATGGCAAGCCAATTAACAAAAGAAAGCAAATAATAGGAGGCTAATTAAGGACACTAAGGACACCTTCATGTCTTGTAGAGCTACCAACCTAGTGTTAAGTACATGTCATACATGTATACATTCAGGTCTTGTCTCTCTTTATTTGCATCCAATAAAGAGGCTACATTCATCGATCATGAACATCAAAGCACTACCAAATTAAAAGATGTAAAGAAGAGTACTCAATGATAAAATCCCGGGGCATCCACTAGGAAATATGTAAGATAGCACGAGCGAACAAAATAAGGGATGTATAATTAGGTACTTTTACAAAAAACTTTACTTACATAAAGCGTTTTTGAATTGAGAAGGTGAAAATTTGTATACATAAGGAAAATGCATATATAACGGGTACCTGAAAGTACATAGGTAAGGGATTATTTAAATACCTGTGGTTCTCATGTGCTATATGCAATTTTTTATACATAGCGGACTCCCAGGGATAAAATATCTAGAGAAATGTCCTCGCACTATCTTTTTTAAGGAAGAGCTACATAATAGGGAGCAAATTTTTTTCTTTCTTAGAGTACTCAATGATAAAATGCTTAGAGAAATTTCTTTGTAGAACCGAGTGTAGAGAGACAAGACCTACTAGAACCTATCTTTTGTCTCAATTCCACTTCCGGGGATGCTTGCATTGAAACACAATTTCTAACAAACGTGGCATACTTTCAGCAAGTTCGGTTCCAGGTATTTTATTGGTGTCAATAGCTCCATCCACAGGAGCTATAAAATCTTCTTTACTTAGAGTTCAAAATAAGCTCATAAATCACATGATATGGAAAGAAATAGCAAGAGGAGGGCCTTGCCCAAAACTTGAAAATACTGCAAGAGACTTATTTTGCGTGAGATTTGAAGTGGAATGACAAAGCCATTCATAGCAAACTTTTTGAGAAGGAGATACAAGTATATGAAGTAAGAGGTGCATAGAAGTTCACTCGATTGTGAGCTGAATTGATTATCCAAAACGCTTGCATCCATTTTATAAGAATCAGCTTATATATTCTATTTAAAATGTTGAAATAAGGTTTCCACTGCTAATTTCAACACTGACTATTTTTTAAGAGGCAATACTAGAAGAAGAAGAAGAAGAAGAGAGTTTTAACGTCATAGGAAACTATCCCAAGAAACCTTAAAGATCTAGCGCACAAGGAGAGAGAGAGAGAAGAAGAAGAAGAAGAAGAAGGTTAATCCGTACTGGGTCCAGGATTCTAAAACCCTTGGCAATATGCCAATTTAAAAGGAAAGGGCATATGAATTTAAAAGGAAAGGGCATGTGGTTGTCATCATCATTGGTTGCCTGTGCATAGCTCTTCCCTGCGCTAGGCCATATACCATCCAGGAGATGCATACCACCGCTTGCAATCAAAAACCTCTCTCTCTCTCTCTCTCTCTCTCTAGTAGGCGTTATGCACCATAGAGGCTTGCATCTTCTGTTTTGCAACTCTCCCGGCCACACCATTGAGCAGATCATTGCCAAGCACAATCAGTGGGAAAAGAGACTAATGTGTCACCTAGCTCGTATTGATGTGTCGCCTGCACATGGAAAACGCTTCTCTTAACGCACAACAAGTCATCAAGCGCACAGGCCTAAAAGGATCTAGTTAATGAGACCCTGTGTATGTGTGTGTGTGTGTCTGTGTGTGTGTGTGTGTGTGTGTGTGTGTGTGTGTGTGTGTGTGTGAGAGAGAGAGAGAGAGAGAGAGAGAGAGAGAGAGACCTCAGTTATTTGAAGTGCTTGGGAAAACCAAGCATCCAACAACTAAATAAACTTCCGTTGAAAATATTTGAATTAACCTTGGGACAAAAAACTTAATTCTAGGTATCACAAGTACAAGCTCTCCTTTTAGCTATAAGAGTCACCCGTCCCCTCTGGTGGCAAGATTCCTTCATCATCTCTCTCTATCTCTCCTAGAATAGTTTCCTACGGCGTTAAAACAATCTTCTTCTTCTTCTTCTTCTGGACCTCTCTTGACTATATTTTCCTCCCTCTTCATCTCTCCCCCCCGTTTCTTGGATTCTAGTTAATGAAGCACCTCAAAAAGCGTTTGAGACACCTACTCCCTCTAGATCTATTTGACAAGTCTTGAAAGGTAAACTTGAGCTTGAAGAGGCAACTGGGATGATAGAGAAAATTGTGTGTGTGTGTGTGTGTGTGTGTGTGAGAGAGAGAGAGAGAGAGAGAGAGAGAGAGAGAGAGTGAGAGAGAGCTGAAAGGTGATAGAAAAATTAACGACTGCGCTTAGAAATTACACGAGCACTGATGAGAGGACGGACGGCACTAGGATCTTTGAACTTGGCGATGTGGAGCTGATGGCCATAAGGGTGGAGGGAAGCAGTAGGTCAAAGCCATGCAAGGCATATTGTTGGATTCTACTTAATGAGGACCTCAAAAAACATTTGAGACACCTACTCCCTAGAGATCTATCTGACAAGTCCTGAAAGCAAAACTTGAGCTTGAAGAGGGAACTTGGGTGATAGAGAAAATTGTGTGTGTGTGTGTGTGTGTGTGTGTGTGAGTGAGAGAGAGAGAGAGAGAGAAATCAATGTAGTATAGAACAAAGGATTTACCAGAAAAGAAAGGAGAGAGAGAGAGAGACAGAGCTTTGACCGACACATTGCGTTTTGACCACAGTCAAACCATGAGACTATATACACGCCTTTGGAACTGAAAGATGATAGGATTAAAATTAACGACTGCGCTTAGAAATTTCACGAGCACTGATGAGACCTATGGATGATTTTGCATCAAGTGTAGGGCCTCCTGCTGTGTGAGAGGGCGGACGGCACTAGGCTCTCTAAACTTGGCGATGCGAGGTTGCTGGCAATGAGGGTAGAGGGTGCACTCTATGTAGCGATACTTGGCAGCATTGCGGCGCAGGTGCAGGAAAACGCAGTAGTAGGGGTTCTCGCAGCAGTAGCGTAGTTGCAGGCTGCCACAATGCTGTTTCCGGTTGTTGAAGTACCGAAAACGCACGTAGGCGCTTTGCTGGCAGTTGGGACATGTGGGACGCTCTTGAGCGGCCAGATAATGCAGATCCTGGCGGTCCTGCAAGGCCAGGTCATTAAACGCAAGAAAGCCAGGTGGAAGCAGCCGCGTCCTTAGCACCTCCCGCATCCTTGCCCTGTTCCTGCTCCTTGTCATATCGTCACGTCCTTGTCCTCCTGCTCCTGCTCCTGCCACACCCAGCCCGCGGCCGCCTCGCCCACAACCGCGGCGACGTGGTCGCCGTCTTGCTGCAGCTTTACCGGCCTGCTCCTCAATATGATGCATGCTGAGAATTAGCACGAGTGTTAGAGCGATCAATTCCTCCAGTACTATACCTGCCTTGCCGTTATGAAACAAATACCCTTCTGCGTCCCCTTCTTCTCTTTAAATACTGAAGTTCACGTTGCTGCGCCATATTGCATGCGCAATTTCTCCAACCTGCGTGTAGATTAGTTATGCCGCGACCGCACCATTTTCTGTGAAGCTCATCATGATCATCGTCATGGCAATCATCTCGTATTCCCTCATTCCTATGAAATTGACAAAAGCTTAAAAAAACTGCACTTGTTCCCACAGCTCTTAATTACGCCTCCTATTTTAGGGAATTACGCCTTCTTTTCGAGGGCACGTAATTTTCAATGTGGATTTATAAAAAGTTATTGGCTGTCCAAAAATTATAGGCCAGACCTTTTATTGTCTGCCATTGAAATACTTATTTAGGATATGCTACTAGTTCCTTCACCACATCCTCTAAATTTTCCCAAAGAGATAAACCCACAACAACTAGTCTTGCTTGGTGGGCATTGCTATAGAATATAACAAGACATATGAAGATTGAGATCAGGCGTTTAGCACTGAAGTAAACAAGTACAAAACACATTGGCAATTAAAAAAAACAAGAAATGCATGCGTATTTATTAAATATATATGATGGTTGATTACTTTTATAGCTTTCTCTAAAATGGTCGAGTTTCATGATTTCCTCTACCATTGTGAGAGCAATGAGATCTTGCACCCGGATGCCGATGAGGAGGATCGTAGACAAGAGGTATAGATGTTCACTTACATTTGATTTTTACAAATGATTTTGTTAATGTTATATCATAATTCTGTGCCATATCAAATAAATCCTATGTTTTACAAGATGTTCTGGAGGTTGACGCCTGTGCGCAACGGTCAGGGGGGAGGAGGACGCCATTCGGACTTCAAGAGGCACTTGCTCACTACCTCGACACACTTCCGACTGGTGTCGTGGTGTTTTTCCATGCCGACTACTCTCCCAATGGTCGCTACAACAGTTTTGCTCTCCGTTCACTCTCCAAGGCGTTGTGTTTAACAACACTTACCCAAACGGCCAATTTTGTAGGGCTTGTAAAGAAAGATTTTTCAATATCCACTTTCGGTCTTAACTTTCACGGGCGCCTTATTGCCCATGTCAGCATGAACCAAGCTGTAGGGGTTAATGACACCCAAGAAATCACAACCACTTTACTTAACAGGGAGCCACCCCAAAAGGCCAAGCGCCAGAAAATTGTAATTCGAAAGATCCTAAAGCAAAAGCCGGATATCATGTAAAGCATTGATTTCTTTAATGAAACTACTTTTTGATGTCTACAACTCTCTTACTTGCAAGGTTTTGAATTTCTTATATGTTGGGCTTCCATTGTGTATGAGAAGCACCATGATTTCTGATATGACTACTAAAGGGTTTGGTAGGCATTAAATTTAATAAAATGCATACTTTGTTATATCTAGGCTTCCAAAGTTATCGGATGTGCCTACTGAAGGGCTTGGAAGTCCCTCAAATGGGCTGCCACAAGGGCGAGCATTGGTGCCTTCCATCAGCAAATGAAATGGGCAAATGCGCACCTTGTGGCAGATGATTTTGGACCCATATAGGAGCATATTCAGGTGCAAAACACAGAGACAAGACATTAATACCTAGTTGCAAAACAGAAAGACAAGCATACCCAAGTGACCTTAAGCCCTTCTTGCCCCAGATACTTAAATTTGTATTAAAAAACCCCAAGAGAAAACTATGTGGCAATATCAAACCCATTTTGGAGTCTAGGACTGACTTCACAGATGCAACAACCATCCTTCAAAATTTCTATGCTACATGGACTAAGGGGGATGATTGCTAGAAGCATCTATGCTAATTGAAGCATTGAATCAAACAAAACATACTTATTGCTTGTGAAAATTATATGGAAACCATTGGAAAGTGTTTGGAATGCACTAGAAAATGTTGCCACAAGGGTGCGCATTGTGTCCATCCATATGCCTCTGGAAGCCCAAAATGCGCGCCCTTGTGGCAGGCAGTTTGGGGGCATTCCAAGCCATTTTCAACACTTTGTAGATGCTTTTGCCATGCAATAGTGAGTCACATAGCATGGATGCATCAGGAAGTGCATGCCCCACTTAGCCAAGGTGCTAAACATAGGCAAGTTTTCACAATAACAAGCTAATGGCTACATACATACAATAGAAGGTAGACAGAACTTGGACCAGTGATACATCGCATGGTACAGAATTACAACAATACAATGCGCAGTGGGGTATACAATAAAAGACGCTTATATTCAAATTCTTTCCAATACAATGCACAGAGTGGGGTATACAATCAAAAGACGCTTGTATTCAAATTCTTCCCAATCTTGGAAGTTTTGTAAATACAAAAAGGTTTGATGCCTAATTACAAGCTACTCCTCATGGCACAAACGGCGAGCAAGCTGGATATCCTTGGGCATAATGGCTACACGCTTTGCATGGATGGCACATAGGTTAGAATCCTCGAATATGCTAGTTAAATATTGCTCTACTGCGTCTTGGACTGTCTCTATGGCCACGGCGCCCATCCGAAACTGAGTGTTGTACAATTGCAAAACCTCCCTGCATAGCCTTGCAAAAGGGGCCCTCCGAATCAAGAGCTCGGTGCTCTTTTGATAGTGTGGAATCTCCGCAAAAGCACGACTGCGCTTTTGTACCTTCTGAGGTCGACGTGGAGGTGCATTTTTGGCACGAGTTGGGGAAGCTTGCTTCCTCTTATTGTAGACAATGCTCTTCCTCTTTTTTTTCGGCACAGGCACTTCCAACACCTCATCATCTGATTCCACTCACTCTCCATCTGATTCGTGCTCTTCACTATTGAGCGGATGTGATGGTGTAGGTCCACTCCCTTTAGGAAGTGTCTTACCCCCGATAGACATGTGAGCCTGATAAGTTTGTATTTTGATGCCAACCCATGGGGCATCTTCATCCGTTTGAGTCTCTTCGGAGCCTTCTGACGACTGCTTTTGGCTGTTTGCTTTTTTGCCTTGGTCGCTCTCATCCTCTCTGTTGCCATCAGAATCGTTGGAGTTAGATGAATAGACAACAAGATGATGCTTCCTTCTCTCTTTTGACGCTGTAGAGGATTGGCCATGCTGATTTGAAGCTCCAGCTTCTTCTGTGTGGACTTCACCTTGAGCTTGTGAAGTTCCAGCTTCTGTTGCTGTACCTTTGAGTCGTTGCCCATCCGGCCCCGTTGGATATGCAATCCTTGCCGTTTGTTTTGTTCTTGCCATGGTAGCACCTAGTAGGGAAAATGACATGCATAGACTACATTGCAATGTGTATGGTTGCTCACAATATAGGTGATCGATATGTGGATTGACTAGCGTGCAATGAAAATATCATATTGTGCATCATGGTTATTTTCATATTGAATGGTTTTCAAATTTTAATATATATTGAAAATAAGAAAAAAAATGTTTCAAAAATTGAACATCTGGTTCTTTTGTCTTCAGTTTTAATTTAAAAGCAATGGAGCAAAATGTGGGCACAAGTGGTACGAAGAAGCCAAAGAATAAAAAAGCTCCTGGCAAAGAGTGGGATTATGCTCACAACATATGTGGCCAATATATGGAGTGGCAATGTAAACTTTGTCACACAACAAAATCACGTGGTGCACCACGTTGGTACAACCAAAGTGTGTCGACCATAGAAGATGGCATGGGCAAATATGTGCAGGTTAGTAGAACCATGGCAAAAGGCTGGAGCAACTAGGAGGATCATGGGCTGACAAGCAGCAACGAAAATGTATCCTTGATGCGCCTTATAGGCCAGGAAGGGCTAATTTGAGTAGTAGGTGAAGAAGATGCAAGATGCAGTCTTTGAGTCTAGGAATGAAGAGCTTGAAGTGTTGAAGGAGCAGGTGCAAACGGCTCATCAAACCGAGCTACGGAGATAAATTTATTGAAGGTTGAAGGTTCAGTGTGTAGCAGATTCTTGCCGGACAGGGCACGTGGGGACAGGTGGTCCAAGTGGAAGTCAGGGGGTAGGCTTGTAGTGCTCAATGTATGGAGCCTACCTGTCTTTTCAGATTGCAGATAGGCATTACGGACTGCAGGTTATGGCCCGTTGAAACAACCTTGTCATTGGATCTGCATACTTGACTATACTATCTCCCTATGCAATAATAATAAATATTTGCCCCTACTTCTTGTGTTGCTTATCCCCATCCCTCTCCTTTTCTCTTGCTCTTTGTGTATTTGCCAATGTTTGTAGAGGGTTTGCCTGCAGCTTGAAGGGTGTCACCAAGAGGGAAGAATTGGGGTGTCTTGTGAGCCAAAAAGGGTGAGTCGGGCAGTGTGGGTGCATTTGTCCTACAAGGTGTTTTTTTGCAAGGTGGGAGGCGGTTGTTCTATATGCTAAAGTGGAATTTTTAGTGCAAATTATCCAATTTAAAGGTGTTGTTAGAGATGTTACGGGTGCTCTGGAATCCCTGGGCTATAGACAGGCAAACATTTTGTGTGCTAGGTGTGTTCCCTATTCCCCCTCTCCAACGTATTAGGGATCATTTTCTGGGTAGCGCTAAAAAGAGTTGTAAGAAATGTGAACATCCTCAGGCACTTGCAGTTGTAAAGCGTTTGAGTGAAGAGCTCGCCAAAAAGGGTGGCAAGAGACGACAGATATATAGTGATAGCCGCTTCGAGTCAAAAGTTCGAGTCAAATATAGCTCTGTCGCTTCGAGTCAAGAGTTCCCAGAGCCAAATATTAACTCCTCAGATCCTGTAGTGACGCCAACTAACCTAGGAAACCAACCTGTGCAAGGAGAGGAAATTCTAGGTAGTGTTCCTTTTAAACGTCACAATGAAGGTGGACGTTGTCAAATGCATAAAAAATCATTACATCAAAGATTTCGGGAGCAGTCTCTAGAAGAAGCACAAAATACACTCACCAAAGCAATATTCTTTACTAGAAGTGCTTTGGTCATGGTAGATAGCAATCATTGGAAGGCTTCTTGGAAGAAGATCGGTGAGTTTGGTCCAGGATTTTCAGTTCCTTCTTATCACACGATAAGAAATGTTTTCTCGGACAAATGTTACATTGAAGTCAAACACCGTGTTGGCAAAATAATAGTTGGAAATATTTCGCTTTTAGGATGTACGATTGTGAGTGATGGCTAGTCAAATGTTCAGAGAAGACCGATGATCAATGTTATGCTGGTTTGTCCAAGGGCAATTAAAAGTGGCAAATACATTTTTGAGGTCTTGATTAATGTAATTATAGAAATTGGTGCCGAACATGTCGTTCAAGTAGTCATGGACAACACAAAGAATTGTAAAAAAACTAGTAAATTAATAAAGAAGTGCTTTCCACACATTTTTTCCAATGGTTGTAATACGCACATCTTAAACTTGGTATTGAAAGATTGGTACACTAGTGAAAAAACCACATGGTTCACCAAAATAATTGATACAACACGTCAGGTTCAATTGCACGGTCTTTGATGAATGGTAGCTTGAGCAGACAAAAAAAGTGAAAGATAAAATTACATGTCTACGTGGCAATGTAAACAAGGCTGCTTGGTGGAGGAGTGTAATGGATGCATACCATGTAATTGTGCCTGTTATTTTCACGATCCACAATCTTGATCAAAGGGCGCCAAACTTGGGCAAAGTGTGGATGACATGGTGGTCAGTCCAACAGAGTCTTGAAAATCCTGAAGAGCTGAAAGAATCTGTAGTAGAGAAGTAGTGGCGATTACCATTCTCTGGCAAATATCAAAATAATTTGGCTAAGTATTTTCATGCAAGTTGGAAGAACGCTCATAGTCCACTCCATAGCGTTGCTTACATGCTTGATCCAAAGTATTGAAATTTAGATCTGATGTCCAATACAAAGGTTGTAAGCAATTTCTATCACGTGGTCAACACATTCTACTCCAACATTCAGGACCGAATTGATTGCATCAAAGAAATGAGTGCATTTAGATTAAAAGAAGGTCCTTTTGCGAATGATTTTGTACAGGTAATGGCAAAAGAGCAACCTGTTCTCATCATCATACGCCAATCACTGATGCCGACACGAGGTTTATTGGCATGAGTAAAATCCTACATTATGTTGAACAGGTGCAGGTCACTATGCACTATACGAACCAAGTGGACAGCCACAACGCCGTCAATTAAGGCATGACAAATGGCTGGCATCTTCTTGATCACTGCTTTGATCCGCACCGTGTCTATCTCGCTTATAGGAAGATTTGCTATAGGCAAAGACCTCATGCCGTGTTGTAGTCTGTGCATGTGTTGTCTAAACAATCAGTGAGAGAATGGTAAGCGACACATCCTTTCGCCCATGGTACCCCCCATTGTAGTATGGGAAATGATCCAAGGAGCTTTGGTAGTAAATCCAATGCACCTTACAATGGAGGGGTGAAGCGTTTGCATTTCTTGATCTGTGTGAAAACTGTTAAATTTTGCCTCACTCCCTCCCTTGTAACATTTTCCCACATATGTAATGTGGTTTGAAAAAAATGAGATACCTTTGATAGTGTACAATGTGCACACACCGAAAGAGCCTCCTCCAATCCTCATACCTTCTACCAAGGCTTCGTGAGGGATACTAACAAGATGAGCGTACTTTGCATTCAAAGCCGTGCGCATGATTTTGCCGGTGCCGCTGGCATCGGATCTACCACCCAAAGCTGCTTGCACATCTTGGGCAATCTTCAATCTCTTGGGTAAGAATGCTTAGTCCTGCGCTTTCACACGCTTCATCTTTACGTTCTGTTCTTCCCACAATTTATCCCAAAGCTCTAATTTTGACATGTCACAGGCAGGTGGGATATCTTCCTTTAAGTCTCTACAACATACTTTCTATTGCCCAACACTGTCCTAACCTTGTGGTGGGGGTCGAATTTTCAAATCCTTGCTGGAAGCAACAACTCGTATTGGCCTTCAAGTTGCAACCTGCGCTCTATGTTCTCCCTGTTGGAGCTATATATGGCTCACTCTACTCAACTTGGTCTCACCTATATATTTGTATCTTGTCCTCAATATGAATCAGTCTTTGGGATCGTATATGGTGCGTCTCTTGTCTCGTCTCTCTCTCTCTCTTTCTCTCTACATCTCAACATGGTATTAGAGCGGTAACGATCACGTGCCGATTCAATTCATGGTGACAAAACAGTGTGTGTATGCGATTCACATGTAAGATTCAAAATTGCTACAAATTTTATTTTTGAGTGTTGATTCTTGTTGACTGTGGTTATTTTGTGTTAAGAAGAATATGATTAGTGTTTTGCATGGTGTTTATTATTAATAATCAATCTAATCATTGATTACGTTTTCTTGTTGATGACACCCTGAACTTCATCTCAATTTTTGGGGTTCTTCTGCTCAAAATTTGGAGAAATGGGAAAAGAGCAATGGAGCATAGCACAATGGCACTTTTCATCCCAAACTTGTTCATCTCCTCGAGGTGTTCGATTTGAGTTATAGGTTTGTGTCAATCGGAGTTCGCAGCAGAAAGTTATGCTGTTTTTATTGCAATTGAGGTTGACGCAGCTTTCTTCGTCCTACTTCTTCGTGTAGCGTCCGCGATCGTTTTTCTTATTTTGGCGTTAAATTTTTTGAGATGATTTAGCTTTTTTCTATTCATATTGTGGCCGTCAATCTTGCGTCTCACGCCACTCTATTTTGAGGACTCTTTTATTATTAACCTCTCCTTTACCCTGCCTTTTTTGGGTGACGTCTCTCACATCTTTGGACGTTCCTTGAGCATCCTTCTTGCGTTTATCGTTGACAGAACGCAGTCCTCATATTTCTCTCATTCTCAATTGCGGATTTCTCCATATATGGTGTGCAGATTCTGCGATCTTATCTTATACGTCTTCTCGCAACCAGATATGGCTATGAATATTCTCGTCAACGGCTTTCCTTTTGGCCAGCGTTCTGTTCCTCCTTTCCAAGGGCAAGGATTTCTAGGCTGGAAAGCAAAGGTGTTGTTAATTCTTGAAGGCGATGAACTCTCCGATGTTGTTCTTGGAAATCGTGTTTGTCCGCCTCAGCCTGTTGATACGGATAATGATAACATGGTTATCACTAAAGGACCTATATTTGAAGATTGGAATGTTGCCTATACGGATTGGCAATGACGTGATAAAGCAGCTCGTCGGTATATTCTTTCTGCTCTAACTGATTCCCTTTTGCTTGATATGTATGAACTACCTACTTTCCACGACGTATGGAAGTACCTTATTGCAAACTTTCAGAAGAAATCTATTACAGAAATACTTTATTTGAGAGGGTTGCTTAACAAGTTAGAATATAAAGTTGGTACTGCCATGACGGGACATATTGAATCTTTCAAATCTATTATTAATCAACTTGCTGCTGCCGGTGATCCTGCTCCACAAAACCACCTGATTACACTTCTCCTTGATACGGTGAAGGACTCTTCTTATGATAACATTGTTACTATTATCTCTAATAAAGATGGTCTTGATTTCGACCAAGCCTGCATGTCTTTAATTGAATACTCTCAACGTCAAGAACGTCGTAATGCTAGTCACGATACAGCTATGATTTCACAAGAGGAGACCGAATCACAACAGATGGAACATTCTTTTTATGCTCGAAGGAGTCCATTTCAACGAGGAAACTGCAGAGGTGGCCGTCGCGGTAATATTTTCTCTCGTCTCAAATTTCCTAATAAGCAATGTTCTTACTGCAACAAAAATGGCCATACTGAAGATGATTATTGGGCACGTCAATATGATGAAGAACACAATATTACCACAAAACAACCACGTTTATCTAGAGAATCTTCTTCTTTTGCTTCTGAATATTGTGGACGATCTGATAATCCCACTCATATGTGCTATAAGCGGCGATTCGACACAGATCGTAATAGAGCATATGCTACTGAACATCGAAACAACATTGTACCAGAAACAAGCTGCGTCCTATGTTCAGTTGCTCCAGACAGAATACTTCATGTACGTGATGGATCACTTTTTATTGTCGATTCTGGTGCTACAGGAAATATGACATATCAATCTAAGCGGCTCCATAACTGTCATCCACTACTAGTTCAACGTGTTGTTTATCTTGTTGATGATACTACTTGTCAAGTAAAGGGTATTGGAGACTTATATCTTGGTACCTTATCTTCTTCCACTCGAATTTTGCGAGGAGTATTACATGTACCATATCTTCAACGTAATCTTCTTTCAGTTGCTAGACTTGTTGATCTTGGTCTGTTTGTTGGATTTGATCATACCAAATGCCGAATTGAGAAAGATGGATAGACTGTAGCCACTGCTCCTCGAAACGGTAATTTGTTTGAACTCTCTCTCAACGATGCTATAGCAAATGTTGTCACTGCTCCAGGTGATCATGATTGCAAAGTATGGCATCACCGTTTTGTTCATGCTGATTTCTCAAAACTCCTTGATCTTCAACGTCGTGATCTTGTTCATGGCATGGATCTTAAAGCCTATCCCCATATGGGAATTTGTGAATTTTGTGCTCTTGGGAAACACAATCGTAAACCCTTTCCTCTTTCAAATACAACTCATTCTCATGACATATTGGATCTTGTTCATACTGATATATGAGGATCTCTACCTTCTTCGAGATCACAATATCGCTACTTCATTACTTTCATTGATGATTTCTCAAGGTATATGACTGTATTTCTACTCAGACAAAAATATGAAGGCTTATTTGTTTTCAAACAATTCCACAAGGCTGCGGAACTTCAAACTGGTCGTCGCCTTAAGAAGCTTCGTAGTGACAATGGAGGCGAATATGTTTCTCGAGAGTTTGTGAGTTACTGTGTTGACAGTGGAATTCATCATGAACACACTATTCCATATTCACCTCAACAGAACGGTGTTGCTGAACGAAAGAATCACAATATTCTCAATGCTGTAAGATGTATGCTGATTCATTCCGGCTTATCTCATGTTTTCTGGGTTGAAGTTATTTTGACAGCAATATTTATTCAGAATCATCTTCCTACTACTGCACCCTCTGGTAAGATACCCATCATAGCATGGACAAGTGACATTCCTTCTGTATCTCATTTTCGAACCTTTGGATGTATTGCTTATATTCATGTTCCCAAAGAAACACGAACAAAGCTTGATGCTCCTGGTCTTAAAGTTATTTTTATTGGATATTCTGACACTTCCAAAGGCTACAAATTCTATGACCCTTCCTCCAAGAAAGTAATCGTGAATCGCGATGCTACTTTTAACGAACAGCTTATGGGAGGCTCATGGTCCATGGATGATACTAAATCATTGCTTTAGGCTTTTTCATTTCTTTCAGAAGATGAAACTCTTCCTATAGAGAAACTTTCCTCTTCACAACCATCCATTCCGAATGTTGCCAATGATGATATTGATATTTTTGTTGATCTGCCTATTGATTTTGAACATGGCTCATGTCATGTTTATGATGACGATATTGCTGATAATGCTTTTTCTACTTCTGAAGATCCCGTTACTTATGGTGAAGCTGTCTCTTCACCACAAAAGGATCAATGGCAAGAGGCTATGGAAGTAGAGTACGATTCTCTTATCTCTACAGGTACATGGATACTAACTGAATTACCTCCTGGTCGTACAACTATTAAATGTAAGTGGGTGTATAAGACAAAAGTAAAAGCAGATGGATCTTTTGACAAGTTCAAGGCGCGTTTAGTTGCAAAAGGTTACTCTCAAGTAGCTGGTGTTGATTATCAAGAGACTTTTTCAACAGTTGTTTGCATTACAAGTGTTCGATTTTTATTGGCATTTGCTGTTCAATTTGATTTAGAAGCTCATCAAATGGATGTGCGAACTGCTTTTCTTAATGGTGACTTGGAAGAGGAAATTTATATGGAACAACTAGAAGGGTTTGTTATTCCAGGTAAAGAAGACCTTGTTGCTCAACTCCATAAGGCACTATATGGTCTCAAACAAGCTTCGCGAGCCTGGTATAAAAAATTTGATTTTTTTTTCACCTCTAAAGGATTCATCTCTTGCTCTTCAGACCCCAACTTATACATAAAACGCCAAGGTAGTAGTTTTGTGATTCTTGCTCTTTATGTGGATGATACCATCCTTGTTTCCAATGATTTGGGATTTCTTCAGCAAGTGAAAAAGTTATTGTCTTCTGAATTTGATATGGTTGATCTTGGAGAGATTCACTCGTGTCTTGGCATTCAAATCCAACGGATCCGTACAAAAGGTATTTTATTCCTTCGACAGTCAAAGTTTATTGCAGATACTATTCAAAAATTTGGTATGGAATCTGCACATTCAGCCAACACACCTTGTCTTGCGAGCTCTACGAAGAACACTTCTGACAATGGCGATCAACTTGTCACAAATCAACCTTATTCTAACTTGATTGGATGTCTTGAGTTTGTTCACATGAACACTCGTCCTGATATTCTGTTTGCTGCTAACTATCTTGGACAAAATCTTACATGTCCTTCTCTTAAGCATTGGTCTGCTGCAAAGCGTGTATTGAAATACTTGAAAGGAACTACAGATTTTGGTTTAGTCTATCGAAGACAACTCACATCGGATGCTATGCAATCTCTTTCTTTTTGGGTTGCACAGATGCAGACTGGGCAAGATCACATTTATCTATGCGATCTACTAGTGGAAATTGCTTCTTTATAAATGGTTGTCTTGTTTCTTAGACCAGCAAGAAACAACGTTGTGTTGCAGTTTCTACGACTGAGTCAGAATATGTTGAGGCATCACTTGCAGCTCGTAAGTTGATTTGGCTTCGACAAATGCTAGTTGATATTGGTCACTCTCCTCTTTCTAGCACACCCTTGCGGTGTGACAACCAAAGTGCTATTAGTCTTGCAAAAGACTATGTTCAACATAATAAGTCAAAGCACATTGTTGTCCATTATCATTATGTCAGGTATGAAGTACGCAAAGGAACCATTATGGTTGAACACTGTCCAAGTGACCAGATGATTGTAGACATTTTGACCAAAGGCCTCAACGAGTCACCTTTCATCCTCTTGGGCTCGGAGCTTGGAGTTGCTTCGGCCTCACTCTTTCTAGATTAGCTTCTTTGCTATTCTAATAGCTTTGTACATATGACATTGTAATCTTTTAGGTACCATGCAGTATGCACACTCCACATTTGCACATTGTGATCTCTGAGTCACTCGAATATTTGTACATAGATGCACAATTCACTTTCACATCATCATCGCTGGTTCATATTTTCACATTGTATAGGGGCTTGGGTTTTTCCCTTGAACTCCCCAAGGGTTTTTTCATCCAAAGCTAGAGACCTTTGTTTGAGTGGGGGTGTTGGAGCTATATATGGCTCACTCTACTCAACTTGGTCTCACCTATATATTTGTATCTTGTCCTCAATATGATTAGTCTTTGGGAGCGTATATGGTGTGTCTCTTGTCTCGTATCTCTCTCTTTCTCTCTACATCTCAACACTCCCATGTAGTGCTAGTAAGGTCTTTGATGTAGACATTGCTTTCACTTATCTGTTGCATGCGATCAGCTGCACATGATGAGATTGCCAAAATACATTCTGTACGAATGGCACACATAATACTTTTCTTTTGATCTAGCGTCATATTTGCATTGGACAATAAAAAACAGCATATCAAATACAAATTCATGGTTGCGAATGACACTAACACTCTCACACTATTTTAGATAAACCCTTTACCACGACTTGAAGACTTTAAGAAATGTGCAAGGAAATATTGATAAAAATTGAAAACAATCTTCACTTAAAATTGCAATCTGTTACATGTGTAAAATGCAAATCAAACAAGTAGTTTATAAGAACTTAATTCAGATTAAACAATACATGTTAACAGTCTGGCACATTTCAGCATATATTGAATTTTTAACTTATAGTTTTCTCTGTGCGCACATACTAATTCAAACAAAGCACACACCTACTTAAAAAGTTCAAAAACATTGGAAGTACACAAATTGGACTAGCAAATTGTGTTGACACACTTTTTTACATAGAATTTATGTAAATGTAGCAATAAAAAAAGTGATGATAATTGATGCTCTTTTAAAAGATACAAAAGAATATTTAACATGCAAATTGTGTGCATTTAGATATTTTACAGAGAATTTATGTAAAATGAAGCATTAAAAATAGCGATAATGCTTGAGAGTCCTTCAAAAAGATTAAAAAAAAATATTTAACATGCAATTTGTGTGCAGAAACTTTTTTACATATAAATTATATGAATGGAGTATTTAAAACAACGATGATTGATGAATAAAGTATTCTTTTGAATATGATTAGCTAGTATGTAATTTCAAATGGACAGTTAAAAACAATAAAATCAAACAATCCATACATTTTGTATGTGAAATACTCTTCACAGCCGCGTTACCGACCTAAATGCCACATTTATGCAAAAAGAGATGCTTCTAACAAACGCCACTCTATTAGCCGCGTTACCGATCGAGTGCCGCCTGAATCTAAGGAGTAACAATGGCTTCCATACAAACATCATATAGCCGCGTTACTGATCGATGCCCATATGTTTTTTGGAAAAGGGGAAGAAAGTTGACTTACCATAAGGATACTAGATTCGTTGCGTTACCAACGTAGTAAACTGACAGTAAGCCAATACTTACCACAAGGACACCATCTTGCCCCCGTCACCGAGGTGATGCCCCCGTGATAAGCATTGTTCCGTAGAACAACTTACACACACACACTCCCATTGTGTGATAAGGTACCTTATTATTGTCGTGCAATACGACAAAAGGCACGCTACCACACAACGCATACACACACACAGTACACATACCCAGATAGTATGGTCAAGTACTTTGTTGCTACCATGCACTGCGACACAGAGCACGCTCCCACACGACCCCCTCTCTCCCTCTCTCCTCTCTCTTCTTGAAGTACCTGCAAATGTGGTCGAGCAGATCTCTCTCTCTCTCTCTCTCTCTCTCAAGATGAAAGCAAGAAATAACACCCAACGGGCCCGATCGGGCCCGCATATATATAATTCTGCGAGCCGGCCGGGCTTTTTAGTATTCTCGAGGGGCCCGCAGGGAAAATGAAAAATCCCGGCGGGCCAGCAAGGGAAACTAAAAAGCCCGACGCAAATTTATTGGGTCCGCAGGTCGCCCTGAATCGGATTCTGTGTGATTATGTTTAGTGTAATCATGTAAATGTGTCAATAAGACCTTGTGATCACACAAAATTTGTCGTAATTACATAAATATTAAGTCCCTGACCCCAATTGGTTCGAGTTTGACGCCACTCAGAGAATGCATCCAATAAAGAGACCGCATTCATCGATCATGAACATCAAAGCACTACCAAATTAAGAGACATTGTGACGAAGAGTACTCAATGATAGGATATCTAGAGAAATTTCCTCATATTATCTTTTTTAAGAAAGAGCTACATAATAGGGACCACATGTTTTTCTCTTTTAGAGTGCTCAATGGTAGAATGCTTAGGGAAATTTCTTTGTATAACTGAATGTACAGAGACGTGACCTAGTCACGAATTAATCTATCTTTCATCTCCACTTTTGGGGGTGCTTGGATTAAAACACAATTTTTAACAAATGTGGCATAATTTTAGCAAGTTGGATTCTAGGTATAATTTTATTAGTTTCAATAGCTCCATAAATGGGAGCTTTAAGCTCTCCTTTTCTTAAAGTTCAAAATAACCTCATAAATCACAAGATACAGAAACAGTAGGAAGAGGAGGTCCTTGCCAAAATTTGAAAATACTGCGAGATACTTGTTTTGCGTAGAAATTTCAAGTGGAATGACAAATCCATTCATGGAAAACTTTTTGAGAGGGGGATACAAGTACATGAAGAAAGGGGTGCATATAAATACTCACTCGATTGTGAGGTCAATTGGTTATCCAAAAATCTTGCATACATTCTATAAGAAGGAAGGAGGTGCATAGATTAGTACTCACTCCACTGTGAGCTCAATTGATTATCCAAAAGACTTGCATCCATTACATATAATTCAGCTCATATGTTTTATTCAAAAGGTTAAAATAAGGTTTCCAGTGCTAATTTCAACACATACTATTTTTTGAGTGGTGATACAAGAATCATAGTCTTTCCACCATCGTGAGCAACAGTCACCATAAACCTTTGAAACCTTGATTAGAGAGAGAGAGAGAGAGAGAGAGAGAGAGAGGGGGGGGGGGGGGCGGGGGGGGGGGGGGGGGGGGGGGGGGAGGAGAAGAAGAAGAAGAAGCATAATACCTACAAACCTGAGAGATCTATCTAACAAGAGTTGAAAGCAAAGCTTGATCTTGAAGAGGGCACTCGGCTAATAGAGAGGTTCTTCAAGTTTATTTTTCATACTCACACACACACACACACACACACACACACACTCAATCCACACATGTGTGTGCGTGTGTGTGTGTGTGTGTGTGTGAGAGAGAGAGAGAGAGAGAGAGAGAGAGAGAGAGAGAGAGAGAGGTAGACACACACACACACACACACACAGATCTTTGATCGACACATTAGTTTTAACCACAATGAAACCATGAGACCATGAAACTCTAAACACACCCGTGGAAGGGGGGGTGGGGAGAGAGAGAGAGAGAGAGAGAGAGAGAGAGAGAGAGAGAGAGAGATATTTCTACTAGAGCGCATGTGCACACATAAAAAATCGACTAGCACTTCTATTGAGGTGTGAGAAAGAGAAGAAAGATCCATGTAAAAGAAAGCTACAAATACGGCAATTAAAAAATGAGTTTATAGAAAGAAGGAGAAAGAGAGAGAGAGAGAGAGAGAGAGAGAGAGAGAGAAAAGGGTATAGTCTATGAAGCAAGTTCTACCATTGTGTTAGAAGTAAAACATCTGTTGACTGTGTTCTTTGCTCCTATGGTTTTATCTCCGGTTTGATGGTAGTAGTGAAAAGTCAAGTCTCTCTCTCTCTCTCTCTCTCTCTCTCTCTCTCTCTCTCTCTCTCTGTGGGCCGTAGAATCAATCAATGAATTTCATATGCAAGTGAATACTACAGTTATTTCAAGACTTGCACGGCCTACAATAGATTGATACAATCTAAGAAAATTAATAAGTGTCATAAGATGTAACTATTTGCAATCCCAAAATATATGATACTAGCTACATGTCAAACCAAAAGAAGCAAAGTAATTTTTTCATTGAAAATCTTGTGATTTCACAAGAGAAATGTCATCCATTTTATAAGAATAAGCTTATGTATTCTATTCAAAATGTTGAAATAAGGTTTCCACTGCTAATTTCAACACTGACTATTTTTTAAGAGGCGATACTAGAAGAAGAAGAAGAAGAAGAAGAGAGTTTTAACATAGATGGGAGCAAAGCGAACCCCGAATCCCGACGGCCTCTAAAACACTGGGGACCGAATGGCGCGCCTCGAGCCTGTCATGGTAAAGCAAACAGGGGGCACCACGTAGCTGCAGCGGCTAGGACGCAAACAACACACCACCATAACAAAGTTTCCATCCAAGAGAGATGGATGCTTCGGAGTAATGATGAAAAGGAAAGGGAATGAGATCAAGTGAGAGAGAGAGAGAGAGAGTGAGGGAGGGGGTATAGCGGCTTAGTACTTAGGCATCACAAAAGGATGGCGAACCCACACACCCTTCACACATACACAAGCTCACTCCAAAACACAAGAGTAGGTGGTGATTCCGCACACCTCACATGGGAAAAAAACATTGCAAGAAAACATACTCACAAAACCTCAAGCTTTATTTAGAGAATTAGGCGATGAAATGGGGAGCATAGGGTAGGGGAATGAGAAGGGAGAGAGTGGTAGAGCACATGGTGGATAGGTGGGAGGTTATGGCGAAGACTCGCATGAGGATTATGGCCATCATCCTTCATTTAGTTGCCCTTCATCTTCCATAGCCAAGGGTGTAGAGGTCATGCTCAAGATGAGCATGGTGATTGCGGTGATGGTGATGGTGTGGGTGTGTGTGTGTGTGCACTAGGCACACACAGTGCATAGTGTGTTCTTTGGTGATGTTGTGTGTGTGTCTAGTGTGATGGTGACCCCTCTTTATATAGGGGAGGAGGGGGGAGAAATTCTAGAATTTAGAAATGAAGAAATCATTATCTACACAGGCCATGTGACTGTGGGCCGCACTTGTCTGGCTGTGTGTATATGTGCCAGAATAGCAGTCTCATGAGAGAGAGATGGGTTGATGAAAAAAAGTAAGAGTTGACATGGAGAATAAAGTAATTACAAGAGGGTAGAGAGGGGAGTGTGTTCAGAGGTGAATCTGTGTGCAGATGTGTGTGAACACAAGAAAAATCAGCTAACCACCGGGTGGGGATGGGTCTGTGGGCACCTTTTTCAGTGAAACTGAGTGTGTGTGAGTGTGTGGGGGGGGGTTATTTAGCTACAAGACAAGAGACATGGCGCCCTTTAGAGAGAGAGAGGGGGGTATTTGGGTCATAGGATATGATAGGAGAGAGAAAGAGGGGGTGGGGTATACTATTTTGGAAGATAGGATAAGTTGCATGTGAGTTAGGGTGCATTATTGGTGAGTTATAATGCATTATTGGTGAGAGGTGGGGTAGCTTGAGGGGAGAGAGAAAGGAGAAAGGACAAGGGGAAGAGAGAGGGGGTTGACCTTTTGAGTGGAGGAGAGGAAAAGGGACACACGGCGGGGCAACAATGAAGAAAAAGGAGGCAAGGTGGGGATGGGCTGCCTCGTAGGCATGAGGTGGCCTATTTTACCTTTCTCATATATTTACATAATCATACTTTATTTTTTTCTTACTTTTTCCAATGCCTTTTATCACTCCCTCCCTAATAGGGGGTTTTCATGGGGTAGGGACGAGAGAAGAGCGGTATGGGAGCTTGGCTTGTGAAAAGCCCCCATCATTAGCCCTCCCCTTTTGGCTAGAGGCATTCATGACTCTAGCTCATCTGTTTCTTCTTCCGCTTAGCTGTAGGATCCGATATCGAGTTGCCTTCTGAACTAGCCATTCCATTTGGCCATTGGTGAGATTTCTGGGATATTCATGAATCTGTAACAGGTCCGGGTGATAGCTTGTTCCTTGGAATAGTGTCGGTTGATTAAAGGGGAAGCCCATGGCTTCTAGAACTTTGTGCCAGTGTCCTCCTGGATCCCAAGTGAAAAATAGGATCATTGTCTGCAGTGTCCGAACAATAAAATTTGCATGCCAAATTAGACCAAATTTGTAACTGTTGAGCTTATATGTGAAGCTACTCAATATATGGCTTCTCTATATATGGCACCCAGGTCCCCTCTATATATACATCATCTCATGTGTGTATTCTACACACTTTGGGGTTCTACTTCTGTGCTCTCTCCTTCGCGGACTGCGTATATACCTGAAAAACAGTTTCCGCGTTTTGTTTTTAATTTTTCTGCTAATTGGAAACGTTTTTGCAGAAACTACTCGCGTGAGAGACCGAAATCGATGTGGTCTACAACTTTGCAGAAGGAAGTTTTTTCAAATTCTGCACCGATTTTGAGTTATCGTTCGCGGACTGCGTACATACCTGAAAAGCAACTTCCGCTTTTTGTTTTTGATTTTTCTGCTAATTGAAAACGATTTTGCAGAAACTACCCGTTGTGGAGACTGGAATCGATGTGGTCTACAACTTTGCAGAAGAAAGTGTTTTCAAATTCTGCACCGATTTTGAGTTATCGTTCGCGGACTGCGTACATACCTGAAAAGCAATTTTCGCTTTTTGTTTTTGGATTTTGTGCTTATTGAAAACGATTTTGCAGAAACTACCCGCTAGAAAAACCGGAATCGATGTGGTCTACAACTTTGCAGAAGAAAGTGTTTTCAAATTCTGCACTGATTTTGAGTTATCGTTCGCGGACTGCGTACATACCTAAAAAGCAATTTTTGTTTTTTGTTTTTTATTTTTCTGCTTATTGAAAACGATTTTGCAGAAACTACACACGTGTGAGACTGGAATCGATGTGGTCTACAACTTTGCAGCAGGAAGTTTTTTTTCAAATTCTGCACCGAATTTGAGTTATCGTTCGGGGACTGCGTACATACCTGAAAAGCAACTTCCGCTTTTTGTTTTTGACTTTTCTACTAATTGGAAACGATTTTGCAGAAACTACTCGCGTGAGAGACCGGAATCGATGTGGTCTACAACTTTGCAGAAGGAAGTTTTTTCAAATTCTGCACCGATTTTGAGTTATCGTTCGCGGACTGCATACATACCTGAAAAGCAACTTCCGCTTTTTGTTTTTGATTTTTTTGCTAATTGAAAACGATTTTGCAGAAACTACCCGTGCAGGAAACCGGAATCGATGTGGTCTACAACTTTGCAGAAGAAAGTGTTTTCAAATTCTTCATTGATTTTGAGTTATCGTTCGCGGACTGCGTACATACCTGAAAAGCAATTTTCTCTTTTTGTTTTTGATTTCTGTGCTTATTGAAAACGATTTTGCAGAAACTACCCACGAAAAAGACCGGAATCGATGTGGTCTACAGCTTTGCAGAAGAAAGTGTTTTCAAATTCTTCATTGATTTTGAGTTATCGTTCGCGGACTGCGTACATACCTGAAAAGCAATTTTCTCTTTTTGTTTTTGATTTTTGTGCTTATTGAAAACTATTTTGCAGAAACTACCCACGAAAAAGACCGAAATCGATGTGGTCTACAACTTTGTAGAAGAAAGTGTTTTCAAATTCTGCACCGATTTTGAGTTATCGTTCGCGGACTGCGTACATACCTAAAAAGAAATTTCCGTTTTTTGTTTTTTATTTTTCTGCTTATTGAAAACGATTTTGCAGAAACTACCCGCGTGAGAGACCGGAATCGATGTGGTCTACAACTTTGCAGAAGAAACTATCCGCGGTGGGGATTGGAATCGATGTGGTCTATAACTTTGCAGAAGAAAGTTTCTCTAAATTCTGCACCAATTTTGGGTTATCGTCTCAGACTGCGAATATGTTTGAAAATCAAAATTTTACTTTTTGCTTTTGATTTTTCTTATAATTTAAAACTTCTCAATTATATTTTTCTTCATCAATCATATATTTGTTACTGACGTAACTTTGCTGTAGAAGCCAGTTACACATCGTTCCGATTCAGTCGAGCCGTTGATGATCGTCCAAATTCTATCGAGCTACTGTTGGTACATGATCTTTTGTTATATGATATACTCGTTCATTGATTCTCGTATAATTATTCTTTTAGAGATATAGTTTACGTCGTTTTATTGATAATTTCTCATTGATACCATAGTGATTTTGATGGTACCATGATAATGTTTTGTTAATACTTTGGTCATGGTGATTTTCGTTGATACCATGATGATATGTCATTGATACCATGGTTATTCTCGGTGGTGCCATGATGATATTTCGTTGATACCATGGTTATTCTCGGTGATTCCATGATGATATTTCGTTGATTCCATGGTGATTTTTATTGATACCATGATGATGTTTTGTTGATACCATGGTTATTCTCGGTGATACCATGATGTTGTTTCGTTGATACCATGGTTATTCTCGGTGATGCCATGATGATATTTCGTTGATACCATGGTTATTCTCGGTGATGCCATGATGTTGTTTCGTTGATACAATGATTATTCTCGGTGATATCATGATGCTTTTCGTTGATACCATGATCATTTATTCATTTTTATTGACATAATGATGATATTTTGTTAATACTTTGATGGTATTCATTGATCACTACATTGATAAATGTTATTTTATGTAGTATATACACATATCATTTGTATCACGTAATCACACATTTTGTACTTTTACGTTTATACTTTATGTACCATATGTTGTCGTGCGTATATATGTCGTCAAAAGAGTGGCGTCGCGAACCATCTCTTATGGCATTGTGAACGTAATTATTTCATTAACGATGCTAATAATTTTCATGACATGTTTTTTTTTGGAGTCTATGATCTATGTAGGATTGATCAAAGAATTGATTTTATGAAGACAAACTTGGTGACAATAAAAGATTTATGAAGATATGTTTGGTGATGCCATATTGATGACAACATGAAGACATGTTTGGTGATGCGATATTGATGACAAGCTACACAGCAGATTCACGGAGACACTTTTGATTACAAGCTAATCGATAGCTTTTACACCTCTTTATTGAACCTTTGTATTCATTATTGTATTTGATAGGAGTAATGTAACTCCTCATAAAACATTCATTGTAAAAGGAGTGATGTAGCTCCTCGTAAACATTTGTATATTCAATGATTTTTGTAATATGACGGTGGGTGTATATAGAGCTGTGGGTTTTTCCCTTGATCCCCCAAGGGTTTTTTCATCCACAGTTAGGGACCCTTATTTGAGCGGGGGTGTTGAGCTTATATGTGAAGCTACTCAATATATGGCTTCTCTATATATGGCACCCAGGTCCCCTCTATATATACATCATCTCATGTGTGTATTCTACACACTTTGGGGTTCTACTTCTGTGCTCTCTCCTTCTCTCTCAACAGTAACCACCCGTAGCGAGAGGGGAAATGAGCATCTTCGCTCCTGCAAAGACAGAACTGAAAATTATGATTCCCAAGAGTGTACCAAGAATCCACCATATATGTCCGCCTTGTTGGTGTGGTGAGCTCAAGTTTTCTTCAGAATCCTGCTTACTGCCATGACTAGAAAAAACTGCAAGCATATCATGCTCCTTTTGGGTGTGCTCAAACATGTCAGCTTCCTTTACTGATGCTAATAGCAAGCCACCTACCTTGCGGCTTAAATACAAGCGTAATCCACTTACCCTTCTCCAAAGAGAGGATGCACTATTTGTAAAAAAATTTACCGAATTGCGAATGAGGTCTTCATTCTTGCATTCTATCAGACTTTTGTCTATCCATGGCTCCTTAGCTCTTATCTCCATGCTGATCTTATCTCTATATGTTTTAGCGGCTAGCCATAGCCATAGGTCTGATGCATCCCATGCAAACACAATTCTGTGTTGTGGAGGAGTTTGGAACATCCTTGAAAGGTTGGCAACATATTGATCGTCAAACTTACTTTGAACACCCTCGCATAAACTGGAGGCATTACCCATCTCAAAGTTTATAACACCCTTCAGTAGACTAGAGGCATTACCCATCTCCAAGTCTATAACACTACACAACAAAGTCTTGCTCGGCTGCCAAGCCTCTGGAGCAATATCCAACTCCAAACCTTCAGTCATACTTACCTCTTCATTATGGTCCTCTAGTGAAACTTCCTTGATGCAAGATTCCTTTAGCTTGCTACACTGTCCTGGGTCCATGCTGGTGCAGAGGCTTCCGTTTTCAAAGCCCTCCCCTTTGCTTGATATGTTGTCCATCTTCTGCAAAGCCTTGCTAGTAGGCTGGTCTTCCTCTTCTCTTGTATCTTTCATGCCCTTTGCATTCCTCTTACTCTGACTAGGCCTAATCAACACTTTACACCTTCTTACCCTTACTACCCAATGCTGTCGATTGATTGCTTTGGTGCCTATTTCATCCAAGATTAAAGATGTACTCACATTTGTAACACAATTTTCTTGACTTACCTGCCCCACCTGGGTAGCATATGTTGATTCTTTAACCTCTTGTTCCACTACTTCAGTTCTTTGAATAAACTTCTCGCTTGATCCTTCTTCTGTTACCTTCATCTTGACCTCTTTTGCAAGACCAATGATACTTGGTGTGCGGGTACCAGTTGGTGGTGGGCATAGGATGATTGTAAGTGGTGATTGTAGTGGACGTAGAATTTGTGTTGGTGGGGCTGGTGCTCGGGGTGGGGGTGTTCTTTCTCTAGGGGGTGACAATTGGTTCCTCCTACCTCCTCTATTATAGTTTTGTCGTGGTTTGGGACAGTAGTACATACCGTGACCGTCTTCTTCGCAGTTGTAGCAGTGATACTCCCTATTTTGTCGTCGTGCTCTTCTAGGGTCTTGATCTCTTTCTTGACTCCTCCCTTGCTGTATTAAGTGGACAGACAAATTCTGCAGTTGGTCAGTAATATGGACCAACATATCTTGTTGGCCATCTCTTACCCCAAGAGCCGGTGGTGGTGGTGGAATGGCGGTTGTCGTAGTTGCTGGTCGACGCGATGTTCCTGCTTCTATTGATTCGGTTTCTTTGGCTTTCATTCGCAGCTTCTTGTCCTTAAGGCGAGCAATCTCAACGGCTAACTCGTACCATTAGGAGATTTCGGAGGTCTTTTGGAGGGCCTTTTGGAAGAGAGAGGAAAATAAGCTCCTCCAATGAGAGAAGAGCCTACGTTACGTAGAAAAATAGATTGATATTAACAAAAATATAAAAGGTGTCGCTCTCCTCATTTAATAATCTAGTGGTCCTTGAAGACGAGCACTCTCTTTCATTTAATGCGAGCACCTTTTTCAGAAGGTAGATGTCGTGCATTTGATACGGGCTACGTCATCACTAGAACTCAAAAAGTCACAAAACTATCAAGTGGTGGAAGATTTTGAAACTTTTGATATTGTCAATGCGTCCGGAACGCACATATCTCCTAGAAATGAATGTCCAATTGCCTCGCTCAGACATCCAAAGAGGCAAAAAAATGTCAAAAAGCCCTGAAGAAACATTTTACTAACGGCGCGTGAGGGGCCATTCCAAAATTTTGTAATGCCTCCTCGCGCGCCGTTAGTAAAAAGCCCCTTTTTTCTCTTTTTAGGGAGCTTTTTGAGAGGAAAATGTTCAAAAACCTCTAAAAAGGGGCTTTCTGAAAAGATAAGTGTCCAAAAATCACTAAAAGGAGCTTTGTACTAACAACGCACAGAGCGGCATTCTAGAATTTTGGAATGCCTCCTCGCGCGCCGTTAGTAAAAAGCCCGTTTTTCCTCTTTTTAGGGAGCTTTTTGAGAGGAAAATGTCCAAAAACCTCTAAAAAGGGGCTTTTTAGAAAGATAAGTGTGCAAAAATCACTAAAAGGAGCTTTGTACTAAAGGCGCGCAGAGGGGCATTCTAGAATTTAGAAATGCCTCCTCGCGCGCCTTAAGTAAAAAGCCCATTTTTTGGGGTTTTTTGACATTTTTTGCCTCTCCGGTTGTCGGAATGAAGCAAGTAGACATTCGTTTTTAGGGTATTTTGGCGTTCCGGATGCATTGGTGGTGTCAAAAGCCTCAAAATCTATCACTATTTGACAGTTTGTGACTTTTCAACTTTTAGTGATGACGTAAGCTGCATTGAATGCGCCGCACCTGCCTCTTGAAAAAGACGCTCGTATTAAATAAAAAAGTGACTGTTTTCAAGGACGATTGGGAATATAAATCTACTTTTAGAGTGTCTGGTTGTCCTTTTGGACGTACTCACAAGGTGCAAGTGCATTTTATAAAAAGTTTCTAGAGAGAGAAATACAATTTCTTACAAGGCCCTCCAAATGACCTACGAAATTTTCTAATGGTAGCCGGGAATCTACCTTTCACCTTCTCCTTGAGAAGCGGCCATAAGCCATGCGTGAACCGATCTTTTTTTAGGAAATCAGGTGCAGCTTCCTCCCTTGCTAGTGACTCAACCCACCGTTCCCACAAATCCACAAATTTGGACTCATAGGTGGCATATTCTAAAAGACACTCCTGCTTCAAGTCTCTCAACTTGTCCCACAAATTTTTTGAAGTGGTACCTCCACCAAAGCGCCTCTTAAAAGCGATTTTTAAGGGCTCCCAATCATCCTTGGTTGCTTGTGGAAGTGCATTGTACCATGATCTAGCTTCTAGCTTCATGAGATGCTTAAAGATTCTAACCCGGGATTTATCCGTATCTTTGTTGCTCACTACACATGCTACTTCAAAGTCATCTAGGAAGTCTGTTACCAAATCCTCCCCCTTCTTTCCTTTAAATGTTGGAAATGCTACACTTGCCATGATTACTGAGAGACAGCTAGAAAGACACACTGCTTAACTTGCAAAAGTTTTTTTCTTCTTTACAAGGAGGCGTGTATACCCTCTTATACTAGGACATAGATTAAAACTTCAAACGGTACATTGCCTTGTACCAAAGGTAAGACAAATGGTTGATCTGATGCCAGAACCTCAAAAAACCGATCCCCACCCAGCATGGTGTCAATGACGTGCTGGTAGTGAGCCTTCAAGTCCACTATTACCTTGATTGAGCGTACACGTGTTGGTATGTGTGATCTGTCTTGAGGTAGGTTGTACTGATTCATGTGAAGCTTAGAGGTGCTTAGTCACTGTCCAAGCTTGTGGGAGAGGGTGGTGTTCTTTCCTGAAACAAACTCAGTAGATCCCTCGTTTCTCTAGTGAGAGTGTGAGCCAATGCTTCCGTTATCTGTGCTGCAGCATCAGGTGCGACTTGAAAACTGACTGTGATAATTACCTCGGTGAATTGAGTTACTCGATTCTCAAAGTAGAATAGTGTTGATTCTCTATTGTGCAGAGCTCCTTCCATTTTGTTGTTGTTGGTTGGTTGTAGGTTGCGAACATGGTTTCGACCTTCTCCTCTTCTTCTTGGCACTTAGCCTATGTATATCCACTGGGTTTGGCGTGTTGGTTGACTCTCCCACTGCAAATCGATTATCGTTACGCCTAGCACTCGAGCTTCGATGGATATGCGGAGTTCGTCTAGTTGTGCTTGGAGCTCTTCTTCTTCTGTCGTCCAGTTAGCAAATCTTGCTAGCCATTCATCCATTCACAATAGTTTAGGGGTTTCAGTCTTGTAAACTGAAGGGTTTCATGAAAAGATCCTCAGTGGGGGACACCAAATGACGGGAGCAAAGCGAACCCCGAACCCCGACGGCCTGTAAAACACCGGGGACCGAATGGCGCGCCTCGAGCCTGTCATGGTAAAGCAAACAGGGGGCACCACCTAGCTTCAGCGGCTAGGACGCAAACAACACACCACCATAACAAAGTTTCCATCCAAGAGAGATGGATGCTTGGGAGTAATGATGAAAAGGAAAGGGAATGAGATCAAGTGAGAGAGAGAGAGAGAGAGAGAGAGAGAGAGAGAGGGAGGGAGGGGTTATAGCGGCTTAGTACTTAGGCATCACAAAAGGATGGCGAATCCGCACACCCTTCACACATACACAAGCTCACTCCAAAACACAAGACTAGGTGGCGATTCTGCACACCTCACATGGGCAAAACATTGCAAGAAAACATACTCACATAACCTCAAGCTTTATTAAGAGAATTAGGCGATGAAATGGGGAGCATAGGGTAGGGGAATGAGAAGGGAGAGAGTGGTAGAGCACATGGTGGATAGGTGGGAGTTGATGGCGAAGACTCGCACGAGGATTATGGCCATCATCCTTCATTTAGTTGCCCTTCATCTTCCATAGCCAAGGGTGTAGAGGTCATGCTCAAGACGAGCATGGTGATTGCGGTGATGGTGATGGTGTGGTTGTGTGTGTGTGTGTGCACTAGGCACACACAGTGCATAGTGTGTTCTTTGGTGATGTTGTGTGTGTGTCTAGTGTGATGGTGACCCCTCTTTATATAGGGGAGGAGGGGGGAGAAATTCTAGAATTTAGAAATGAAGAAATCATTATCTACACAGGCCATGTGACTGTGGGCCGCACTTGTCTGGCTGTGTGTATATGTGCCAGAACAGCAGTCTCATGAGAGAGAGATGGGTTGATAAAAAAAAGTAAGAGTTGACATGGAGAATAAAGTAATTACAAGAGGGTAGAGAGGGGAGTGTGTTCAGAGGTGAATCTGTGTGCAGATGTGTGTGAACACAAGAAAAATCAGGTAACCACCGGGTGGGGATGGGTCTGTGGGCACCTTTTTCAGTGAAACTGAGTGTGTGTGAGTGTGGGGGAGGTTATTTAGCTACAAGACAAGAGAAATGGCACCCTTTAGAGAGAGAGGGGGGTATTTGGGTCATAGGATATGATAGGAGAGAGAAAGAGGGGGTGGGGTATACTATTTTGGAAGATAGGGTAAGTTGCATGTGAGTTAGGGTGCATTATTGGTGAGTTATAATGCATTATTGGTGAGAGGTGGGGTAGCTTGAGGGGAGAGAGAAAGGAGAAAGGACAAGGGGAAGAGAGAGGGGGTTGACCTTTTGAGTGGAGGAGAGGAAAAGGGACACACGGCGGGGCAACAATGAAGAAAAAGGAGGCAAGGTGGGGATGGGCTGCCCCGTAGGCATGAGGTGGCCTATTTTACCTTTCTCATATATTTACATAATCATACTTTATTTTTTTCTTACTTTTTCCAATGCCTTTTATCACTCCCTCCCTAAGAGGGGGTTTTCATGGGGTGGGGATGAGAGAAGAGGGGTATGGGAGCTTGGCTTGTGAAAAGCCCCCATCAACGTCGTAGGAAACTATCCCAAGAAACTTAACGAGGAGAGAGAGAGAGAGAGAAGAAGAAGAAGAGGAAGAAGAAGAAGGTTAATCCGTACTCGGTCGAGGATTCTAAAACCCTTGGCAATATGCCAATTTAGAAGGAAAGGGCATATGAATTTAAAAGGAAAGGGCATGTGGTTGTGATCATCATTGGTTGCCTGTGCATAGCTCTTCCCTGCGCTAGGCCATATACCATCCAGGAGATGCATACCACCGATTGCAATCAAAAACCTCTCTCTCTCTCTCTCTCTCTCTCTCTCTCTCTCTCTCTCTCTCTCTAGTAGGTGTTATGCACCATAGAGGCTTGCATCTTCTGTTTTGCAACTCTCCTAGCCACACCATTGAGCAGATCATTGCCAAGCACAATCAGTGGGAAAAGAGACTAATGTGTTACCTAGCTCGTACTGATGTGTCACCTGCACATGGAAAAAATCTATTGCTTCTCTTTATGCACGGCAAGTCATCAAGCGCACAGCCCTAAAATGATCTAGTTAATGAGACCCTGTGTATGTGTGTGTGTGTGTCTGTGTGTGTGTGAGAGAGAGAGAGAGAGAGAGAGAGAGAGAGAGAGAGAGAGAGAGAGAGAGAGAGAGAGAGAGAGAGACCTCAGTTATTTGAAGTGCTTGGGAAAACCAAGCATCCAACAACTAAATAAAATTTCATTGAAAAAATTTGAATTAACCTTGGGACAAAAAACTTAATTCTAGGTATCACAACTACAAGCTCTCCTTTTAGCTATAAGAGTCACCCGTCCCCTCTATTGGCAGGATTGCATCATCATATATCTCTATCTCTGTTGGAATAGTTTCCTACGGCATTAAAACAATCTTCTTCTTCTTCTTCTGGACCTCTATTGACTATATTTTCCTCCCTCTTCATCTCTCTCCCCCGTTTCTTGGATTCTAGTTAATGAAGCACCTCAAAAAGCGTTTGAGACACCTACTCCCTCCATATCTATTTGACAAGTCTTGAGAGCTAAACTTGAGCTTGAAGAGGCAACTGGGATGATAGAGAAAATTGTGTGTGTGTGTGTGTGTGTGTGTGTGTGAGAGAGAGAGAGAGAGAGAGAGAGAGAGAGAGAGAGCTGAAAGGTGAGAAAAATTAACGATTGCGCTTAGAAATTACACGAGCACTGATGAGAGGACGGACGGCACTAGGATCTTTGAACTTGGCGATGCGGGGCTGATGGCCATGAGGGTGGAGGGCAGCATTGCGCCGCAGGTGTAGGAAAACGCAGTAGGTCAAAGCCATGCAAGGCATCTTCTTGGATTCTACTGAACGAGGCACCTCAAAAAACATTTGAGACACCGACTCCCTAGAGATCTATCTGAGAAGTCCTGAAAGCAAACCTTGAGCTTGAAGAGGGAATTGGGGTGATAGAGAAAATTGTGTGTGTGTGTGTGTGTGTGTGAGAGAGAGAGAGAGAGAGAGAGAGAGAGAGAGAGAGATCAATGTAGTATAGAACAAAGGATTTACCAGAAAAAAAGAGAGAGAGAGAGAGAGAGAGAGAGAGAGAGCTTTGACCGACACATTGCGTTTTGACCACAGTCAAACCATGAGACTATATACGCGCCTTTGGAACTGAAAGATGATAGGATTAAAATTAACGACTGCGCGTAGAAATTACACGAGCACTGACGAGACCTATGGATGATTTTGCATGAAGTGAAGGGCCTCCTGCTCTGTGAGAGGGCGGACGGCACTAGGATCTTTGAACTTGGCAATGCGAGGTTGCTGGCCATGAGGGTAGAGGGTGAACTCTGTGTAGCGATACTTGGCAGCATTGCGGCGCAGGTGCAGGAAAACGCAGTAGTAGGGGTTCTCGCAGTAGTAGCGTAGTTGCAGGCTGCCACGATGCTGTTTCCGGTTGTTGAAGTACCAAAAACGCACGTAGGCGCTTTGCTGGCAGTTGGGACATGTGGGACGCTCTTGAGCAGCCAGATAACGCAGATCCTGGCGGTCCTGCAAGGCCAAGTCATTAAACGCAAGAAAGCCAGGTGGAAGCAGCCGCGTCCTTAGCACCTCCCGAATCCTTGCCCTGTTCCTGCTCCTTGTCATATCATCACGTCCTTGTCCTCCTCCTCCTGCTCCTGCCACACCCAGCCCGCGGCCGCCTCGCCCACAACCGCGGCGACGTGGTCACCGTCTTGCTGCAGCTTTAACCGCCTGCTCCTCAATATGATGCATGCTGAGAATTAGCACGAGTGTTAGAGCGATCAATTCGTCGAGCACCATACCTGCCTTGCTGTTATGAAACAAATACCCTTCTGCATCCCCTTCTTCTCTTTGAATACTGAAGTTCACGCTGCTGCGCCATATTGCATGCGCAATTTCTCCAACCTGCGTGTAGATTAGTTATGCCGCGACCGCAGCATTTTCTATGAAGCTCATCATGATCATCGTTATGGCAATCAGCTCGTATTCCCGCATTCCTATGAAATCGACAAAAGCTTTAAAAAAATGCACTTGTTCCCACTGCTCTTAATTACGCCTCCTTTTTTAGGGAATTAAGCCTTCTTTTTGAGGGCACGTAATTTCCAATGTGGATTTATAAAAAGTTATCGGCTGTCGCAGACCTTTTATTGTCTGCCATTGAAATACACATTTAGGATATGCTACTAGTTCCTTCACCACATCCTCTAAATTTTCCCAAAGAGAACAACTAGTCTTGCTTGGTGGGCATTGCTATAGAATATAACAAGACATATGCAGATTGAGATCAGGCGTTTAGCAATGAAGTAAACAAGTACAAAGCACATTGGCAATTAAAAAAAACAAGAATTGCATGCGTATTTATTAAATATATATGATGGTTGATTACTTTTATAGCTTTCTCTAAAATGGTCGAGTTTTACGAGTTTCTCTACCATTGTGAGAGCAATGAGATCAAGGTACTCCTCTTAGCCTTACATTTTCTAACATATTTTGGAGTGAAATTGGTTACTTGGTTGGTTGTGATTAGTGTCTCCTTGGCTATTTTTTGTGGAATACGAGCGAATGAGTAGAACCAATTGACATGCAACAACCATGGCTTAGAGTGGGACCTGATGACCATTGTGAAGAAGCAAGTTGTGTCCCATAGAGATCACAATATGGAAAAGGACTATGAACTATGAACCACCTATTTAAATTTGGAGCACAAGAAGGCTCCAAAATACCCATCTTGATCTTTTCATTAAGCAACTCCAATGAGTTTTGGCAAATAAGTCTTTAGAACTAGAATAGGCCACATGTTTTAAGGTACATGAGGGATAGTGAAGATCACCATAGGAGCAGCAATGGATGGATCAACACATGTTACCATATACATGTGGTAGTGATGTGTGTGAATGCACTAGGACCACTGGGGCATTTCTTCCCTCTGTAGGAGGTTTTTTCCCCCCTGCATTGTATATAGGCCCATCACTCTAGGGCTACCGATCTCTCCATTCCACACTAAGTAACATACTCTCTACTGTGTGCCTTGAGCTTCCTTGGTCTTCTCCAAGCTGTGTGCATTTCCTTTACAACCCTAATTCCAAAAATTGGTATCAGAGTAGGTTGCGTCCTCCCTGGCTCAGTCGCTGCGATAGCTCCAGCACACGCCTACTCACTTTCTCCGATTTCTGTGAGCTATGGCGAGCGTTCCCAGGTTGACAAAATTTTTGAGAGAGCTTGAAGAGCTTAGTCTGCTCAAATTTTTGATTCGGACTCATTGCGGCCTCTGTTTCCAATACAGGCAGTACTGCACAAGCTATTTTGTCATTTTGTGCAGAATTTTTGTAAGTGCCGTTTTCTGCATAACAGGTGCCTTACAAATTTTATGGTTTGTGCTATAAAGCATGTGTTGTTCCCGCTTTGTTTCTCCTCTTTTCGGGCAGTTTTCACATCAGGTGCAACATTTACGATGGCTGACAACAACGCAGATGTGTTCAAGATGTTTGCTGCTGAGAACAGATTGGATGGGGACAATTATCCTATGTGGGCTTAGATGATGCAACATGTTCTTGTGTCAAAGGGCGTCTGGAATATTGTGCAGGGCATTGATGTATGTCCTGGTCCTGAGGATGCAGGCAATGTTGAGAATATTGCAGGTCTTGCTGCAATAATTTATTCCATTGGAGTTGTTTTGCCTACGATAGAACAATCTCGTTGGGATGTTTAGGATGCACATGCTCATGCATTGATTCTGTTGTTTGTGACGCGTACCATTGTTCCTCACAATGTGCAGATGTAAGAAGCCTTTGTATGGGTTGAAGCAATCTCGTCGTGCTTGGTATGAGAAAGCTGACACTCATTTGGTCAAATGAGGCTTTCGTAACAGTCCAACAGAAAGAACATTCTATGTAAAGCGTGAGGGTGATGTACTTCTCATTGTGGTTCTTTATATCGATGATTTGCTGATCACTGGACCAAATGAGAGACATATTGCTAGCGATCCTGCTGATGTCACTCTTTACCAAACTGTTGTTGGCTGTCTCATTTATGTATGCAACACGAGGCCGGATATTCAGTTTGCAGTCTCACAGGTCAGCAGATTTATGCATAGGCTGTAAGAAACTAGGCAACTAGGCTCTACTGGATCCTCCTCCCAACCTCCCTTTATAGGTGGGCTCCTAGCCCCTTGCCCTAGACGGATCCCCTGTCCACACTGCCTATCCCGGCCCTTGGCTGTAGTCCTTGCCTAGCCTAGTTCTTTGGGTACAGGACCCGTGGCCTGACATTACTCCCCCCTTGAAGAAGAGTTTTCGTCCTCAAAAACAAAAGTGGAAAACTTCTTCTTAAGACATTAGGAAAAATATGAACTCTCAAGCTACCACATTGTGAAGCTCCACACATCCACAGGTCTTTAGGCTTACCTAGCCAAGCTGGAAGTTCTGATCCTGCTATTGTGGCGGAATCTAACTCCTCAACCGGTGTTCTCGTCACTGTTGAGCTTATATGTGAAGCTACTCAATATATGGCTTCTCTATATATGGCACCCAGGTCCCCTCTATATATACATCATCTCATGTGTGTATTCTACACACTTTGGGGTTCTACTTCTGTGCTCTCTCCTTCTCTCTCAACATGGTATCAGAGCAGTGCGTTTTTGTTTTCAATTTTTCTCCTGATCAAAATCGATTTTGTAGAACAACTTGGTCTACAACTTTGCAGAAGGAAGTTTCTTCAAATTCTGCACCGATTTTGAGTTATCGTTCGCGCACTGCATATCTACCTGAAAAACAGTTTTCGCGTTTTGTTTTTAATTTTTTTGCTAATTGAAAACGATTTTGCAAAAACTACCCGCCTGAGAGGCCGAACTCAATGTGGTCTACAACTTTGCAGAAGAAAGTTTTTTCAAATTCTGCACCGATTTTGAGTTATCATTCGCGGACTGCGTACATACCTGAAAAGCAACTTTTGCTTTTTGTTTTTCATTTTTCTACTTATTGAAAATGATTTTGCAGAAACTACCCGTGAGAGAGACCGGAATCGATGTGGTCTACAACTTTGCAAAAGAAAGTGTTTTCAAATTCTGCACCGATTTGGAGTTATCGTTTGCGGACTGCGTACATACCTAAAAAGCAATTTCCGTTTTTTGTTTTTTATTTTTCTGCTTATTGAAAACGATTTTGCAGAAACTACCCGCGTGAGAGACCGGAATCGATGTGTTCTACAACTTTGCAGAAGAAACTACCCGCGATGGGGATTGGAATCGATGTGGTCTATAACTTTGCAAAAGAAAGTTTCTCTAAATTCTGCACCAAATTTGGGTTATCATCTCGGACTGCGAATATGTTTGAAAATCAAAATTTTACTTTTTGCTTTTGATTTTTCTCATAATTGAAAACTTCTCAATTATAGTTTTCTTCATCAATCATATATTTGTTACTGACGTAACTTTGCTGCAGAAGCCAGTTACACATCGTTCCGATTCAGTCGAGCCATTGATGATCGTCCAAATTCTATCGAGCTACTGTTGGTACATGATCTTTTGTTATATGATATACTCGTTCATTGATTCTCGTACAATTATTCTTTTAGAGATATAGTTTACGTCGTTTTATTGATAATTTCTCATTGATACCATAGTGATTTTGATGGTACCATGATGATGTTTTGTTAATACTTTGGTCATGGTGATTTTCGTTGATACCATGATGATATGTCATTGATACCATGGTTATTCTCGGTGGTGCCATGATGATATTTCGTTGATACCATGGTTATTCTCGGTGATTCCATGATGATATTTCGTTGATTCCATGGTGATTTTTATTGATACCATGATGATGTTTTGTTGATACCATGGTTATTCTCGGTGATACCATGATGTTGTTTCGTTGATACCATGGTTATTCTTGGTGATGCCATGATGATATTTCGTTGATACCATGGTTATTCTCGGTGATGCCATGATATTGTTTCGTTGATACAATGATTATTGTCGGTGATATCATGATGCTTTTCGTTGATACCATGATCATTTATTCATTTTTATTGACATAATGATGATATTTTGTTAATACTTTGATGGTATTCATTGATCACTACATTGATAAATGTTGTTTTATGTAGTATATACACATATCATTTGTATCATGTAATCACACATTTTTACTTTTACGTTTATACTTTATGTACCATATGTTGTCGTGCGTATATATGTCGCCAAAAGAGTGGCGTCGCGAACCATCTCTTATGGCATTGTGAACGTAATTATTTCATTAACAATGCTAATAATTTTCATGACATGTTTTTTTTTTGAGTCTATGATCTATGTAGGATTGATCAAAGAATTGATTTTATGAAGACAAACTTGGTGACAATAAAAGATTTATGAAGATATGTTTGGTGATGCCATATTGATGACAACATGAAGACATGTTTGGTGATGCGATATTGATGACAAGCTACACAGCAGATTCATGGAGACACTTTTGATTACAAGCTAATCGATAGCTTTTACACCTCTTTATTGAACCTTTGTATTCATTATTGTATTTGATAGGAGTAATGTAACTCCTCATAAAACATTTATTGTAAAAGGAGTGATGTAGCTCCTCGTAAACATTTGTATATTCAATGATTTTTATAATATAACGGTGGGTGTATATAGAACTGTGGGTTTTTCCCTTGATCCCCCAAGGGTTTTTTCATCCACAGTTAGGGACCCTTATTTGAGCGGGGGTGTTGAGCTTATATGTGAAGCTACTCAATATATGGCTTCTCTATATATGGCACCCAGGTCCCCTCTATATATACATCATCTCATGTGTGTATTCTACACACTTTGGGGTTCTACTTGTGTGTTCTCTCCTTCTCTCTCAACAGTCACATCCCTATATCTATGGTCCCTCAAGTTTACCTTTGTTATGGTTTCCATATGTCTTAGGTATATATGGTCATAACCCCAATCTTGGACCATTTTTAATTGTCGCATGAATGGGCTTCCCAGAATGATTTCATAGTTGTTCTTCTTGCCAAAGTCAACAACAGCAAAAGTGTGTTCATATTCAATGCCACAAGAAGTAAAAATTACTTTTTCTAGCAGTCCTATGGGCTTTTCCTTGTGTCCGTCTGCAAGCTGCAGGGTCATTCGTGTGGATCTCAAGGCAGGTTTTCCCCATTTTTTCCAAACCTCTTTGGTTGCAATGGCCACACCAGCTCCACTGTCAAGGATTGCCATGGTTTGTACACCATTGAATTCCATAAGAAGGGTGGTGTTTCCATCTTCTCCCTCGTAATACTCGCCTACCTTGTTTAATGGCACTGGCCTAGTATTTAGTTGAGGCATTTCAAGCTCTTTGATGCCTTCCTCGATTTGAGTCATTGGGATTTTTACACCAAATTTCTCTAGACATTTACCCACATTAGCCCACATGTTTGGTCTTATTCTAAGCAACTCAGCTAACATTATTGTACAGGTGACTGGGGTAGATAGAATATCTACTAGCCCCTTTGAATCGATGGCCTTGTTGGGAGACAGCCTTTGTGATGGGACTACAACCACATCTGACTTGGTTTCGTACTCTCCCATGTAGGACGGTAGTGTTCTTAGCGAATGGGGTTGACTATCCATAGATTGTACAGATCCTTTGTCGCCCCAACACGATCTCACGTCTAGATTCATTTGAGATCCAGTCTCACATTCCTCTATTGGTGGTAGAAACACTCCTCGTTCATCACCAGTCTTGTCTACTCGTCTTCTTAGGTCATCGGCTTCATTGGCCTCTCTGACTTGTTTCCACAATTCGTCAAGACCATCTATCTCTTTACAATCCTCAGGTATAGCTTGGTGAAATCCCTCGGAAGATTTATCCGTGGTATTCAGTACTATCCTTGGTTCTAATGCTGGGTCTTTGAGGTTTGGTCTGTGATTATGACTAGAATCTGGCTCTTTTAGTTCCTGGTTTGGTGGGATTACTTGTGTAGGCATGACACGGATCACATCCTCAGGTTTTGCAACTGGTGGTTCTAGTAAAGATTGGGCTGTTTGAATCATTTTATGGCACATTTCAAACCTTTGCTTTTCTAGTTCCGTATAGGGATATGTCATCCACCTGTGTTCTTGGGTTTGGTTGTTTTTGAGCCTCGCATCATAGGCTTTGAAGAGGGCATCTAATATCTCATTAACCTTCTCTGCCAACAAACTAGCACTTCTCGGTTTCTCATCCGTGGATGGTTCTTCTAGAGGTTTAACCATCTTTGTAAGAGAAGGTGCCTCCTTTTCCTCATGTTGTTTTATCTTCTCCTCAGCTTCGGTAAGCTTCTCAGCTAGGGATTTTTGCTCTCGTTCCCTACGTGCTTTCATCCTAGTCTTTGGTCCATCATCTGTCTTTGGACTCGTGTCACTTTCCGTGTTCTTTGTCTCTGGATTCTCATCAGCTTTCTTTTGAGCTTGTGCTCTTGTAACCACTAGAACTGGTACGACATTTTCATTTTCTGAGCTACTAGGGAGCTAAACAATCCCTGATACATTTGTCGTGATTTTCGTGATTTGGTTTGGTTTTTTCGGGCAATCGGGGATCAAGTGAGTGATGCCACACTCAAGACAATAGGCATTTACTTCAGTGATCTCCGTATGAGGACATTGTTTGACCAAGTGGTTGTCACGACTTTTGTGACAATCTGTCTGTGGTTGAGGAGATTATTTTAGCATTTCCTCTTGGCTATAAGAAAGCTTTGACCTAGATAATCCGTTATTTGCAATGAATCGCAATGTCCTTTCGTCCATTTCATACCTTCTTTTTTTCTACTGAAACCCAGGAGGTGGAGGTTGTACCGGCCTCACCACTCCCTGTTTTTCTCTCACATTTTGCTGCTCCGAAGGGTAGTACTCACTTTGGTTGCTATACCACATTGTAGCTGGTACTGGCATTGGTTTATTTGATGCTTTCATCATTGGCATGTATCTCATGTCTACCGGCATTCTAGCACCTAGCAGTGGAGGTTGTTGTCGTAAGATAAGTTGTGGCCTTAAAACTCCTACTGGTTCTGGCGCATTCCCCGTAATGTATCTAGGTGGAGTAGGTGCTTCTGGAACATGTTGTACATACCTCTCCCTAGCATTTTCCATGCTATAATAGCACTCTTCCCCCGTATGGTTCGTCCATTCTCTCTCAATTTCACACCACTTCGGCTCTCTCGAATCAGACCTCATAAGAGGAATCAACCTCTTTACCAAGTCGTCGATAAGCTTTTCTTGATCAATAGGTGCCGTTGGCTTGGCAATGGACTCACTTATCTATGAAACACTGTGCTGAGAGGATGTGTCATCTCCTTGACTCTTTAAGTCCTTTTCTTTGTATGCCTCACAATTATCCACTAGATAAAGAGCTTCTTTGATCAACTCGTTTAGCGTCATCCTCCTTATCATATGCACATCCTTCTGAAGGCCCGCATGTCTCATTCCCTGGATAAAGATCAGCATCAGTCGTGCTTGCGTAGTTAATTCCTCTCTCGGACATAGCTTAATATATCTCTTGAGCCGTAATGATGCTTTGCGTACTGATTCATTCTCTTTCTGTTTGAATCTATGGATTTGCGAGACCGTGTTGTGAGCAATGCCTTTTGGAGAGAATTCTTCAATAAACTCCTCAAACAGCTCATCTAGGGTCTCAAAATTCCATTTTTCCACCGAGTCAAACCAAGTAGCTGCATTATCTTCTAGAGTCAATCCAAATCCCGCAAACTGTGGCGCAAAATCTGAAACTTCCTCTGCTCTAATCACTCTTCTAAAAGCCGCTACGTGATCTCTCGGATCTTTATCTCCGGAGTATTTTCTGTTTACCCATTTCTGGACTTGGGATGGTCTAACTCGTCGATTGTCTACAAGTCTAACCAGAGACTCTCCCAATCCTTCTCTCGTTATCGCTCTTGAAGGGAATCCTGGTGGCTCTCTTCTTGTAATTCATATAGGAATTCTCGTGCTTGGTGGAGGCATTTGTGGTCCTTCATTGACCAAATATCCACCTCTTTCTAGTACAGTCTGTGGATTTGTGTTTTCTACAACTCTGTATTCTCGTCCATACTTGTCGACAACTATAGATCTCCATTAACAGTCGACTCCATATGTGTAGACATATAAGAGCTTGTAATCCGTTATCTCTTCTAGGTATGGATCTGAGCACCTATAAAGATTGACCTCATTATCGTCAATGTATCTATATAGTCCTTCACTCTCATGACCAATCATCCAAACTCTCTCAACAAGATGGGTCTTTATCAATTGCAAGTTTGGAAGATCCATTTTGGGAGGATATTCCTCTATCGTCGGGATCTCCAAGCTTGTGTAAGCTGCGTTTGAATCTAGGGTAGACATGATTTCTAGGCTTAAGAGATTTTGCTTAATACAAGTAGACTTAGTCCACTATGTTCAAGTGCTTTGGTTAGGGAAAAGTCGAAACTATGTCCAAAACCCCAACCGTTTCGTCACAATTCTCGCAAATTGTCGCTTTTAGACACCTCTAGCTTCCGGATGAATTTTGAGGCCTCAAACGATGTTTTTTTTTCAAAGTTGAACTATATGGCTGCTCTAAGATGTGTAGGGCCGCTCTCAGGCTACGTTTTGATATAAAAACTTTTTCGATCCGATACCGTTTGTGAAAGTTATGGCCAAAACAGTGAAATGCAGTTTAGAATGGAAGAAGACTTGGGATCTCTGTGACACTGTGAACACTTCTGTATGGTCAAAAGTACAGTTGGACCCTAAATCTGGCCTGGAGACATCCTACGCGTAGGATGTCTATATGCTAAGAATTTAACAAAGTTTGGTCCAGAGACTACCCTTGAGTCCAGCAACACAATGGTATGCTCAGAATTTCAATTGGATTTAAAAATGGCCTTGAGACATCCTATGCGTAGGATGTCTTTTTGCTCAGAATGACTTGAAATTTTCACCCCAGCTTCTCCTTGATGTGCTGATTACAGTGGTGTGTTCATAGGTTGGTTTGGAGTCCTAAATCAAGCTGGAGACATCCTACACGTAGGATGTCTTTTTGCTCTGTTTCAGCTCAAACTTGCATCGTAGCTTCCCCTTGATGTGCTAAAATCACATCTATTTTTACTTTTTGATTCTGACACATATAGATTGGTCAAATGACCAAGAATCTGTTTCAAAAGCCTGATGTCTGTTCTGATGAATTCCTAAGTTAAATCAACTCCAATTTGGACCAAAATTGACTAGGAGGCTTGCCTAAGGCTATATGACAGCATGGTATGGTCACAATAGAATTTTGGTTTCAGAATTATGTAGTAGACATCCTACGCGTAGGATGTCTAACTACTTAGAATTACCCCAAATTTGAACCACAGACTCTCCTTAAGGTGTTGATCACTCTGGTATGCTCAAAATTAAGTTTGGAGTGCAAAATCACACATATGACATCCTACGCGTAGGATGTCTCTTTGGCCTGTTTGACCCCAGACTTGTCCCACAGCTTTCCCTTGATGTCAGTAACCCAGTGGTATGCTTAGATTTTGGTTTGGATTTCAAAAGTCCCAAATTTTAGCTGTTCTTGCTTTTTGTCAGTCAGAAGTGCTAAAGTCCGCTTTGAATCCAATTTTCTCACCCAAATGAGCTTAAAACTCTCACATGCACTCAAAACATCATTTAGAACATGCCTATGGAGTCATCCTATGGTTTGGTCTCAAAAATTATGCCTTGGGCACAATTTGGGTAGGATGTCTGGCAATTCTCGTCTTTTGGCTTTGATCTGTCAAAATTTGGTCAAATTTCCACTTTCCAGGTGAAAATAGGGTAAAACCTACCTTCTGAACACACTGGTCACCTCAGATTTTCCAAAAAGTGCACAGATCACCCTGTAGACATTCTACGCGTAGGATGTCTACTGCTGATGTCTACTGCTCTCACCAAGTGCAAGTATGCTTCACAATTGCAAAAACATGCAAAAATCACTCAATTTAAGCCTTTTCTGGAATTTTGCGTTTTCTGACTCCGCCTTTTGGCTTTTGGTCAACAAAAATAGGGAAAAACACTCAAGTCAATATGTTACTAGGGTAAAACCTACCCTCTAAACCCACTGGTGCAGTCAGAATTTTGAAATTTTGTCTCTAGAACCCCCTTGAGACATCCTACGCGTAGGATGTCTATGTTTACAGAATTGCAAGTTTTCTTCACAGAACCCTTGCAAATGCTCTTTTATATGCACAGCATCAGTCAGTCATACAAAAATATCCACAAAAGCTTGTTTAATGCATTTTTACCCTCAAAAGCACACTTTTCCGTGATTTCAAATGCAATCAAGTACTTTAGCAAATAATTCAATGATGAATAGCTCTAGATCAGAATCGGATCACTTACCTAAAGCTACTCCTACAAATCATATGGGGTTTTCCATCTATGAGTAGAAAAACGCTTCACTGTCACACACGGACTAGTAAACGCTTTTATCACCTCACAAATTACTCGACCACCAACAACTACTCTAATCCACAGATCCTAACTAAACCTATCTAGTCGCAGACCCTCGGCAAGACACACGCTTCCTGGCTATCCACTTGATCACGGAATACCTCTTCCGGATCCACTTAAGAAAAATGCTTTCTTTAGTCGAAACTAAATCAAGCAACCATCACACGAGGGTTAGTAGGAAACCTACTTAGGTCCTTGTGTCCCCGACAGCGGCGCCAATGTTAGATGGGAGGCTACTCACACACCCATGAACTGCATGCAAACACTACCTAGATCAACATAATGTCAATCGAGGACACAAATGACACGATAGGCACACGGAGGAAATCTCTTAAGCTTGTCAGGCTGAGACCATCCTACACATACAACACTCTAGAAGGCCAATTAAACCACAATCAAGAACCTCACTGCCCTCAACTACACCACCTAGCCACATACACACATACGAAAGGTAACTCACCTAATCATGCCAGATTCCTACGAAAGTTAAGGAACACCATCCCCTCACTAGGATACACCTGTCCCTAAGCTTCTACACTCAAAACCCATCTGCGGAAAACGCAGAGGATGACAGAGCCGAATTTTGAAAGTGCCTGAAACTGAAATTTATGAGTACCTATGCGTAGCTTATGTCGCCACGATTCTATAGACTACTAGCACGCAGAAAACAGGCATCATTTGATACACTTATGGCCACAAATAGCTCGTAGATGCGTCGGCGTGTGCGCTTCGTCTCACGGGGAATGCTTGGCGTTGTCGCGTAGCTCTCCTCGAGCCTACCGCAATGGTGCAGTCGGATCTCCAATGTGTTGAGAGAGCCGGGTGTAGCAAGAGGATGAAGCTCACGCTCACTCTGTTTCTCTCTCACACATAGTAGACGACTGCGCTAAAACTTGATTATGATAAAAGTCTCCTTTACAAAATGACCTAGGTACCTTATATACTAAGGCTACCTTAGGTTTAACCAAAAATGGGGTTGGAAGGGTCAAATGGCTTTGTATTTACAATCTGGAAGTGCCATTGTACCCCGGCTTCTGAAACTAGAATAACTACTCATTACAAATGACGTTTATATCCATAATCCGCAGCATTTCTGTTGAGCTTATATGTGAAACTACTCAATATATGGCTTCTCTATATATGGCACCCAGGTCCCCTCTATATATACATCATCTCATGTGTGTATTCTACACACTTTGGGGTTCTACTTCTGTGTTCCCTCCTTCTCTCTCAACATGGTATCAGAGCAGTACGTTTTTGTTTTCGATTTTTCTCCTGATCAAAATCGATTTTGCAGAAACTACCCGCTGTAGGGATCAGAATCGATGTGGTCTACAACTTTGCAGAAGGAAGTTTCTTCAAATTCTGCACTGATTTTGAGTTATCGTTCACGGACTGCGTACATACCTGAAAAACAGCATCCGCGTTTTGTTTTTGATTTTTCTGCTAATTAGAAACGATTTTGCAGAAACTACCCGCTATAGAGACCGGAATCCATGTGGTCTACAACTTTGCAAAAGGAAGTTTTTTCAAATTCTGCACCGATTTTGAGTTATCGTTCGCGGACTGTGTACATACCTAAAAAGAAACTTCCTCTTTTTGTTTTTGATTTTTCTGCTAATTGGAAACGATTTTGCAGAAACTACCCGCTAGAGAGACCGGAATGGATGTGGTCTACAACTTTGCAGAAGGAAGTGTTTTCAAATTCTACACCGATTTTTAGTTATCGTTCGCGGACTGCGTACATACCTGAAAAGCAACTTTTGCTTTTTGTTTTTGATTTTTTTGCTAATTGAAAATGACTTTGCAGAAACTACCCGCGGGGGAGAATGGAATGGATGTGGTCTACAACTTTGCAGAAGGGAGTGTTTTCAAATTCTGCACCAATTTTGAGTTATCGTTCGCGGACTGCGTACATACATAAAAAGCAATTTCCGTTTTTTGTTTTTGATTTTTCTGCTTATTAGAAACGATTTTGCAGAAACTACCCGCGTGAGAGACCGGAATCGATGTGTTCTACAACTTTGCACAAAAAACTACCCGCTAAGGGAGACCGGAATCGATGTGGTCTATAACTTTGCAGAAGGAAGTTTCTCTAAATTCTGCACCGATTTTGGGTTATCGTCTCGGACTGCGAATATGTTTGAAAATCAAAATTTTACTTTTTGCTTTTGATTTTTCTCATAATTGAAAACTTCTCAATTATATTTTTCTTCATCAATCATATATTTGTTACTGACGTAACTTTGCTGCAGAAGCCAGTTACACATCGTTCCGATTCAGTCGAGCCATTGATGATCGTCCAAATTCTATCGAGCTACTGTTGGTACATGATCTTTTGTTATATGATATACTCGTTCATTGACTCTCGTACAATTATTCTTTTAGAGATATAGTTTACGTCGTTTTATTGATAATTTCTCATTGATACCATAGTGATTTTGATGGTACCATGATGATGTTTTGTTAATACTTTGGTCATGGTGATTTTCGTTGATACCATGATGATATGTCATTGATACCATGGTTATTCTCGGTGGTGCCATGATGATATTTCATTGATACCATGGTTATTCTCGGTGATGCCATGATGATGTTTCGTTGATACCATGGTTATTCTCGGTGATGCCATGATGTTGTTTCGTTGATTCCATGGTGATTTTTGTTGATACCATGATGATGTTTTGTTGATACCATGGTTATTCTCGGTGATACCATGATGTTGTTTCGTTGATACCATGGTTATTCTCGGTGATGCCATGATGATGTTTCGTTGATACCATGGTTATTCTTGGTGATGCCATAATGTTGTTTCGTTGATACAATGATTATTCTCGATGATATCATGATGCTTTTCGTTGATACCATGGTCATTTATTCATTTTTATTGATATAATGATGATATTTTGTTAATACTTTGATGGTATTCATTGATCACTACATTGATAAATGTTGTTTTATGTAGTATATACACATATCATTTGTATCACGTAATCACACATTTTGTACTTTTACGTTTATACTTTATGTACCATATGTTGTCGTGCGTATATATGTCGTCAAAAGAGTGGCGTCGCGAACCATCTCTTATGGCATTGTGAACGTAATCATTTCATTAACGATGCTAATAATTTTCATGACATGTTCTTTTTGGAGTCTATGATTTATGTAGGATTGATCAAAGAATTGATTTTATGAAGACAAACTTGGTGACAATAAAAGATTTATGAAGATATGTTTGGTGATGCCATATTGATGACAACATGAAGACATGTTTGGTGATGCGATATTGATGACAAGCTACACAGCAGATTCACGGAGACACTTTTGATTACAAGCTAATCGATAGCTTTTATACCTCTTTATTGAACCTTTGTATTCATTATTGTATTTGATAGGATAGGAGTAATGTAACTCCTCATAAAACATTCATTGTAAAAGGAGTGATGTAGCTCCTCGTAAACATTTGTATATTTAATGATTTTTATAATATAACGGTGGGTGTATATAGAGCTGTGGGTTTTTCCCTTGATCCCCCAAGGGTTTTTTCATCCACAGTTAGGGACCCTTATTTGAGCGGGGGTGTTGAGCTTATATGTGAAGCTACTCAATATATGGCTTCTTTATATATGGCACCCAGGTCCCCTCTATATATACATCATCTCATGTGTGTATTCTACACACTTTGGGGTTCTACTTCTGTGTTCTCGCCTTCTCTCTCAACAATTTCATAACTCGCAAAAGATAAGACTTTGGTACGAAACTTGAGTTATGTTGTGTTGTTGACCCAACGGTCAACACATGGCTGCGCTTTCGTACCTTCTGAGGTCGATGTGGAGGTGCATTTTTGGCACGAGTTGGGGCAGGTTGCTTCCTCTTCTTGCAGACAATGCTCTTGCTCTTTTTTTTCTGCACAGGCACTTCCAATACCTCATAATCTGATTCCACCCACTCTCCATCTGATTCGTGCTCTTCACTATTGAGCGGATGTGATGGTGTAGGTCCACTCCCTTTAGGAAGTGTCTTACCCCCAATAGACATGTGAGCCTGATAAGTTTGTATTTTGACGCTAACCCATGGGGCATCTTCATCCGCTTGCGTCTCTTCGGAGCCGTCTGACGGCTACTTTTGGTTGTTTGTTTCTTTGCCTTGGTCGCTCACTTCCTCCCTGTTGCCATCAGAATCGTTGGAGTCCAATGAATAGACAACAAGGCGATGCTTCCTTCTCTCTTTTGCTGCTGTAGAGAACTGGCCATGCTGATTTGAAGCTCTAGCTTCTTCTGTGTGGACTTCACCTTTAGCTTGTGAAGTTCCAGCTTCTGTTGCTGTACCTTTGAGTCGTTGGCCATCCGGCCCCGCTGGATATGCAATCCTTGCCGTTTGTTTTGTTCTTGCCATGGTAGCACCTAGTAGGGAAAATGACAAAATGAGCGCCTTCAACCTTTCAACCTTTAAATAAGTTTTTTTGAGATTTGGGCCCTTTCACACTATGCGGCCAATTAAGAGACATTAATATAAACCAATTGAATTTAACAACTAAACCTGGATCATGCGGATGGTTGACGCGACGCCCAAACGCTACCTTTTCGATACTTAGTTGCACGCCAAGCTTCATGGCCCAGGGACGCTCACGAGCGTTTCCACTTCTCGGATGCTGCAGTACGGGAAGTGTTGCATAACTTCTTTGCTAACATCGACTCTCTTGCTTTCTGAATAGTGCGAGTTCGCCTAAAGGTGTGGCTAAAAAACCAGTTAAACATCTCTTGGAGGTAGTTGGAGTGTGAACTACCACCACCATGCTGAGTATTCTTGAAGTACACTCCTTTTGCTCGATAGTGGGACTTCTCCATGCCTTGTGTACTCCATATATCAAGCAAACCATAGCGGTCCATGAAGTATGCACCATGCGCATAGAGAATGTGCTAAAACAACCAAAAGAAGATAAGCAAATAGAAAAGTTGCATTTTCAAACATTGCATATGTATTAACAACATCATCATTTGACACCTTCTTGCAAATTGCCACTCTGTGAGGAAGTGGGAATAGGTTTTTCGTGACTCCTTGACTTCTTAATGCATCTTTTAACACTTGATGTATTGCTTGATAGCCCTTCGTACTAATCCCAACAACATGACAAATATCCTGAACATTTAGATCAGTGACAATATTAGCAAAATCACTAAGAACTCTGTTAGTGATTGCGTCTTTCAAGTGTTTTTCCTCTGGAGCATCAAGCATCCCAATAAAATACTCTTTTTTGAAACAAGAACGAAGTACAGAAGCCCTAGCTGACGCATTCTCGCCGCCACACATTTCTTGGACGAATTTCCTATTACCCAAAACAACAATGATGAGCGGTATTAGACTTAAACAACATGAGGGACAAAACATCTTACCTCATAGTTGTCACCCTTCGTTTTCTTGCACCTCCACGTTGTGCAAGAGTCTGAATTTTGGACACCTCTCGTTTCCTCACCCTACCTCCCATGGCAGTACTCTTCATGTGTGAAAGAGTATCCTCAAGCTTTTTAATTACATTTTCCTTGGTTGTGATGGTGCTCTTTGCCTCCTCAAGCGCACTAGTAGCTGCTTGCATCTGATCTTGAAGATTGTGGAAACTCCCATTCAGCAACTGCCAATGACGCAAGTAGATCTCGGACCGCGCAATCTCGTGTTTGTTGAGTCTCTTGCAGTAGCCCAACAAACCTTTCTTTCCATTTCCAACGTATTGCAACAGTGATGGAGTGTTTGTAAAAGACGGATGAACATTGAGAGAAGGATCCTTTGGATACAAGCATCCGTTTGTCCAGAGATCCACATTCTTCTCCCCTTGATCGCGGCATTCGTTGGCTGAAGGTAATGTACCCAAGCATGTTTTCTTTGCCGGAACATACTCTTGAGGTAGGCGTAGGAAAAGCCCTGGAGACCTACCGCGTGAACCGCTTGCTGGGACAGTGGTCATGTGGTCAAGAGGCATTGTAGTAGGTGCACGTGCAAGGGGGATGGGTGTAGGAGAGGAGCTTAGATTAGAAGGGAAAGTTTTCAATTTTGGGGGGAATTTCCTAAAAGTTTTGGAGGGAGTCAAAAAATGTTGAATTATGAGTAATTTAACTTAAAAATATTTTTTTTAAAATGTATATATGTTGGGGGTACTTTTTAGGGGGGAATAGAGTTTTTTTGAAAGTTTTTGAAAAAAGTCATTTTTTTGACCTCTTTGACCCATGGATTTTCTTAGGTGGCATGGGAGAGTTAAGAGGCCACTTACAAGTTGGCCAAAAAGCTAGAGAGAGAAGACCCCCTACTTTTCAAATGGTTTACCCCCCCCCTTCCCTACTTTTTAAATGGTTACCCCCCCCCCCCCCCCTTCCTCCTACCTTTTTAGGGGTCAAAGGTGGAGGAGACCCTACCAAAATAGCCCCATTGAAAGCCTTTGTTCCCCTTAATCTTGGCAGGCTTCCTTGAAATTAGGGATTCTTACAAGGCCCATGGAGAGTCCATTTTTTTCCTAATGAACACTAATGTTTTCCCAAGTGGCACCTTCTTCAGGTCGGTCTTTCCACTTGATTAAGTCTTGTTTTCACACATGATGACGTGTACGCAACTCGTGATAATCCATAACACGTTCAGGTTCATGCGGTAACGTAGGAGGTTCAATGTAGTCTACCAAAACTTGTTGATCGACGACGTTGTCGTCCCCATGTAATCGCTTGCGTAAACGGCTTACATGAAACACCAAATGAATGCGAGAGTGTGATGGTAGTAGTAGTTTGTAGGCACGATCACCAACTCGCTTGAGTATTTTGAAAGGCCCACAATATCAGGGAGATTGTTTAGGTGTCGGTCCAGTTTTCAGACTTTTTGAATGTTCTGGCACACATAAAAATACTTCCTCCCCTTCTTCGAAGGTAACTTGCCGATGTTTCTCATCAGCGTATTTCTTATACCGATCTTGTGCTTGTCGGACATTCTGACGAGCAAGTTTCAGCATATCCATGTGGTCTTGGAGGAAATCCTTAACCTGTTGAGTTTTTCGGTTGCCAACCCCACCGTAACTGGCGACCTAGGTTGAAACCTGTACATGAGCATGAAAGGACTAAAGCCTGTTGTGACATGCTTAGAACTGTTGTAGGCAAACTCGAGAATAGGTAAGTATTCTTCCGAGTCTGTCTGTTTTTTGCTGACGTATTCTCTTAGCATATCCTCTAGCACCTGGTTAACCCGTTCCGTTTGACCATCTGATGGTCAGCTGTACTGAGTTTGAGTTGTGTACCTAGGCGTTTAAATACAGCTCTCCAGAAATGGCTGTTAAACTTTGGGTCACGGTCATTGACAATATTACTTGGCAAACCATACAATTTGTATAGATTGTCCACAAATAATTTTTCTAGTTCTGGTGTCTGAACCGTTGATTTGGTTGGAATAAACTTACATAGTTTAGTCAACCTATCTACGACCACCCATACTGAGTCATGACCTCGTATAGTGGCTGGTAAACCTACTATGAAATCCATTGAGATACTTTCCCATTTTCAATTGGGAATTTCCAAGGGATGTAAGAGTCCTCCTGCTTTCAGGCGTTCTGCTTTGTTCACTTGACATTTTTGGCAATGCAAGACCTAAGCTTGAACAAAGCCATGGAGACTGGCCAGTAAGACTGTCGTCGTACGAGAGAGTAAGTTTTTCTAATCCCCGGGTGCCCTGCACTTGGACTATCATGACATTCATAAAGAATTTGGCACCGAATGTATGTGTCCGTCGGTACACAAACTCTCCCCTTGTGGAGTAGGTACCCATTGTCTATGGTAAAATGCTTCCATCGCTGTAGTTCATCACTTGATAAAGGAGAACTAGGTGTGGAGGTTAACTGTGCACTACCCGCATTGGAGTGAGAAGGATCCCTCTTTTGAACATGGCTCCACACTTTGGAATATGTTTCATCTTGCTCATATTTGCCCTTGAGAGATTCCAAAAATTCACTACGAAGTTCCGTGAACAAGAGCGAATTGATCGCTGGAATTCGACTGAGAGCGTCTGCCACTATATTGTATCAGCCTTTGCGATACCTTAACTTGGCGTCATATTCCTGGAGGATCTCGGCCCACCTGGCCTTTCGACCCTTTAAATCTGTTTGTTGTGTAAACCATTGGATGCTTTCATGGTCAAACATAGTGATGCCATGCCTTTAAGGCAGACACTATTGCATAGAGTTCATGTTCGTAAGCAGAATAATTCTATTGAGCTGCATCTAGCTTCTTACTTTCAAATGCAATTGGCCGTCCGTCTTGTAATAGGATTGCTCCAATAGCACGGTCACTGGCATCCGTTTCCAAAACGAATAGTTTCAAAGGATCGACAATAGCCAGTATAGGAGCTGTAGCTAATGCGTCTTTGAGTGTTTCAAAACTCTGCAGTTGAGCGGAACCCCACTAAAAAGACTTACCTTTGCCTTTTAGTTGGTCCGTAATAGGTACAGCAAGGTGAGCATAGTTTTTAACGAACCTTTGGTAAAAACTTGCGAACCTTTCCTTTAACAATTTTTGTAACTGATTAGCAACGTTTGCTTGTGTAGAATGAGAAATTGGTGGAATAGAGGAGAGAGAAGCATGCGGCGTTGAGGAATCTTCAACAGACTCAAGATTAGAAAGAAAATGAGATAGTGAGTAACAGAAGAAAACCTGGTCTATTTCATTATCAGAAATGGGCTGCATCAGCTCAGCAGTACAAATCAGTATATCATTTTCTTCGAACAACAACACATGTGCGCCATGGGAATCAAACATCAAACTGTTGTGCTCATAGCTACGCTTCAGTGATGGTCTTAGGCTATGCAACCATTCCCTACCAAGAACCACATCAGCCCTTTCCATGTTCATAACTTGAAAATCCAAACAAGTAGAGTACCCTTGTACTTCCAATGGAACAGCTCTGCATTGAGTATCCCATACTTCATTGTCATGTCCATTCATCATTGCTAGCTTGTAGTAGTGGGTAATCAGAGTTTGAGGTATTTTGAGTTTTTTCACCAATCCATAATTGATGAAATTGTGCGTAGCACCGTCATCTACCAAGTTGCGCACCTTGTGCCCTTGCAGATATCCGTGCATACGTACTAACTCATGTGGTCCAAAGGTCTGTTTCCACATGGAAGGTGTGAGAAGCTTGAGGAAGTTTCCATGTGGCATGGGAATAATCCCACATGATAAGAGGAAAAGGGAAAGTGGGGGGTATATAGGGCACATTGGGTGTCCACTAAGGTGTATAAAAGCTGACAGGAGCTCTCTCAAGGCTTGGCTATGGGGGCTCATGGGATCATGCGGAAGGGGATGGTGCAATTTCAGTCTACACTCAGCTTCCCAAGAGCCTGGCCACTTGGCCCCACCCAATTCCTTGGTCAAAAGGGTCACCAACAACACACTTTTTGCCAATAAAGGCCTAAAAGGAGCCAATTCAAATATGCCTTAAGAGAGGGTCTTGTCGGCTAACAAGAGAGAGAAAATCCTTGGGGATAAAAGATAAGAAGGCTCCCATTTTTATAGTTGCAACACCTGCACAACTTCCAGAGAACTCATTTTTTAGCAAGAAAGAGTGCACCCCCGACTTCGAGTGGTCATAACTCTTTCATCCTTCATCTTTTTTTTTTCTATGGATACTCTATGTACTGATATCTCCATGAGACGAGCTTTGTCATGATGTCCCCTTTTCTCCTAATTTTGAGGTGTTCCATGCTTGAAGGATTTTTCATAAATCTCTACAGGTGTTTACCACAGGTGTTTTCGGTCGTGCAATAGTTCTTGCTTCCGATGGTGTGGCTCATGCAAGGCTATAGAGGCATCTTTTTTCCTTCACGTTTGCACGCTAACAAAATTTTAGGTCTTATACACCACCCCCTGCTCTCCTACTTGCAGATGTGGGATTGCGCTTGGCCACGTGGGGGCTCCTCGTTGACTACCTCATTGAGCTCCAAAATTCCACCCAAAAAAAGACCTTACGAAGCCAAAAAAACTCCAACTTGTTTCCTCCTTGTGAGCTCTACCGATTCTTGCATTGTGACCTAATTTCCAAGCCGCAAATCCATGCTTGTAGATCCCATTCCAGACCGCAGCTTGTACCACACTTGAAGCATTTGGACCCCATTGGGAACACCAACCAATGAGACAAAAACACAAAATAAATCATATGGAACCCTGTGGTGACCACGGTTGTCAAAACTCCACTGGACATATCTCATCATCTAGGCACCCGTTTGACAAGCAATCAGTTATTGTTGACTTCACACATTGCATACCACATCCTAGAAGCCCATGGATCTTCAAAAATCAAGATATGGATCATTCTCCCAACAAGCAATCAAAGTGGCATAGAAACGGCCCCCGTCCAACCTTTATTTGCAAACGTCTCTCTCATTTGGCTCCAATTGCCAATCTAAAAAGGCTAGTAGGCTCTATAAATCAAGCACTACACATCTATAGATCCAAACTAACTTGAAATACCTCACACCACATGCCATGTCTGGCTAGAATCTGTAATCCTCTCTAGCTTTAAAGCTCAATATCTTGGGCTTTGTGGCTCTCTTTGACAAGCCGTCTAGAATTGTTTGTAGACCACTTCAAGTCATTCATATCCATGCCAAAAACCAGCACCTTGAACCTCCTTCATCTATGTTCTGTCACACCCTTTTTGGAGTCCATATGGTCTAAAAAACCACATCAGCCACACACATCCGCTTCTACCTGTCTGGCCAAGGTCTTTGTAGCTTCTTTAGCTCTTTTCCATGTATCTTTTGGCCTGTGTATCCTTGCTAGTACCACTTTCTATGGTCAACACACTTTGCATGCGCCAGCATCATAGAAGGACAACTCAACCAACAAAGTTGTAGATTCCAAGATAAAATAGACATGACAAGAAAAAACTTCAATGCCAACTTGGTCCTTCAATAATCCTCTTTTTGAGGATTCAAGCTTACATTTACCTGAAGAAATGTTTGTAGTAAGCTCAAAAATGTAGAAAGTCAAAACGTTGGGGTGCACAAAAACGCTCTTTTGCATTGTGAAAGTCAAGCTACTGAGCCTCAAAGTGAGCAAAGTTTTAGTCCCAAAGCTTCAAGTCTTAATAAACTTTGTGCTATGATTTGTAGTTATTAGGCTTACGCTCAAGCTCAAAGAGTTGAGCATATCTAAGTTGTGTTGTTCATGCTAGATGAGATGAGCATAGAGTCAAAGTCTATTAACTTAATCATGATGGATGTAGAGTCCAACGCTCATGCATAGTGCACAATAAGATGAGAGCACATACCCTCAATAGCGAAACCCCTTCTTAAATGGGTTCTCGCTTGTAAAGTCATGTCATATGCTGTTATAGCTATACCTTCTTTTTGAAAAACCTCTAAAATATCTTTCTTGCACAACATGTTAGTTTTCCATGCATTTATGTGTATGCATATGGGATGTCCCAGCATTGGACATATGCATTAGAAACTCTTTTTTGCTTCCACCTATGTACCTTGAGTGAACTACAACAGGCAAAGTAATGTTCCATCATGCTAATCACACATTTGCTACCGTTTTATTTCCATATCCATCAAAAAATAATCCCTTCAGTACTTTATTAATATTTATTGCTAATAAGTATTCCAATGATGCATGTATCCCAAAGGCACCATTTTTCCCACAAGGTTTTCTCCCTTTGGTCATCTAGGTAATACACGCTAATTTAGATCTTCATCATTCTACATCTCTTGTAAAAACTCTTACAAATAAACAATAGCCTCACCATTATGTTGCTACAAGAGACAAATTTGACATAGTCTCTTACATTAGAGACAAATTTAAACCAATAAAGATGAGATGACAAAATGAACCTCATCAGAAAATTCAACAACAAATGAAGAAAAGCAGTCCATCAACAACCAACCAAAAATCTTTCATCGCCTCTAGGGACACTTCTCAACAGTGCTCAAGGACGGACACTAAAATCGGAAGGGAAGAATGTTAAGTATGTCTACATTAGTTAACAAGAGCTTTGAGAGGTCTCCGACACCCTAAGACAGTGTGTGTGTGTGTTTTGTCAATGATTAGCAATCACTAAGCATTGAGTGAGTTTTTGTACAAGCTCTACGATAGCATCATAACAAACCATCTCCATTTGCAAGTCACAAATAAGGTATTACGCAAGATCCTTTCCTCTCTCTCTTCCCTTTGCTCTAGCTCTCTCTGGTCCATTTCGTGTGTGTTTTGGTGTGAGGTTGCTTGTGTGTGTTGTGTGGTGCATCTTCTTGGTTGTACCAAAATCTCTCTTGCGTCCTAGTTCGCATACCATAACTAGGTGGTGCCCCTATCTTGTTTGGGTTTGGCTGTGGGTTTGTTGTTTTGTTGTGTTTGTGGTTTCCCCAGCCCCAATTGAGCAGCACGGGAGCCTTGAGGGGTGTTTAGAGGTCGCCTTTCTTGTTGCCCGCCCCGGACCACCTCAATTTTGGTGCCCCCACTAAGGAGAGATTGTGTGCTTAGTGTTGTTGTATTGCATGAATGCTTGAATTTCAGCATAAGCAAGTAGATTTTATGAATCATGAAAACATGTATGACCGAGTTTAATTTCAAGGAAACAAAAATTGATCTAGAATATGGTTCGGCTTATGCATAACATAAGAAAGGAAAAAAACATTTTCACATAAAAGTCTAGAATTCATGGTGAAAGACCTTTCAAAACTTTGTGTAGTTAGTTGATGATTGTTTGGAACTAATCTTTGTGTGGTTCTAGCATTGAGAAACTATGACACGCTATACCTTTGATGATATCCCAATCTTCTTTGGAAATCCAGAAGAAGATGTTGATGATTTTCTTGATGATTTTAGAATGGTTTGTCATATCCTTGGTAAAAGGGATGACATTGAAAAATGGGATTTTCTATTGCTATGCCTTAGAGGCAACGTTGAGCAATGGTTTTGGAGTATGTCTTCTCAGATTGAAGATGGATATACCCAAATTTCCAAAGCTTTGAAGGCCATATTCTCTAAAGTTCCAACAACGGAGAAAGCATGGGCTTCACTACGGAGACTTCAACAACATGGTGAAGACTACTATGCTTATGAGGATATTTTTTCTCGTCAATGGGAAGGATGTGGATTTAGTTCTACATTTCCAGATTATGTAAAAATGGATCAATTTATTTCGGGTTTGTATCCTTTCTTAAAGACTAAGGTTACTTGTAGTGGACCCTCTACCTTTGAAGAAGCGATCACTATTGCCCGAAGGAAGTTTCACAAGTACTTCTACATCAAAAATGGTTTCCATCATGCTGGGAGAACCAACCATCATGAAAGTGTTTCTATCAAGGAGTCGTCTCCTTTTCCATACTTGTCTCCTTCTACTCTGACAAATGTTGAAGAAGTTACTTACATGCCAGCTGATTATTCAAGTGCTAAAGTGTGTGGCCAAGATTCAAATGTGGAATCTCTTTCTTCTACCTTTATCACAAGCATGCAAAAATCGACACAAGATATCTCAAATGGCATTGATGATTCAATAATGGATACATCCAACCTTTTGGCGGAGAATCAATTTCTAGTCCGAGCAGACGAAGCTTTTGTGCAACATGACTCTATGGAGAATGAAGACCTTGAAGGTAACCTTGATCTTATGGAATGTTCTGAGAGTGTATCTTGTCTAAAAGAAGAGAGTGAAGAAGAAGATGAAATCATAGGTGGAGAGATCATAGACCACATTGATCATAAATAGATGATTGTGTATATGGAATTCCAACTCCAAAACAAAGTAGAAGAGTGTGAGTTGAATCCATGTGAGGATAATCTTGAAGAAGTGTTTGAGGATGTTGAAAAGCATTGGTATGACCCATGTATGTTAAGCATAGAGGAACCTATCATGCAAGAAGCTAAAGTTTTCACAAAATCAAACAGTAATCCATCAACCTTTGAGGTGGTACGATGTGAGGAGTTACAACCTTGCCAAAGGGGGGGCTTAGAAGGGGATGAATAACATGGGAGAGTAGTAAAAGATAAAATCATAAAAGGAAACTATCAGAAGGGTATCATTCTCTCCAATGGTGTTTTAGTGGGTGGCTCTTCATTTATGGGACAATCTCTTAGCAAGGAAATCCAAGCTTTTGAAGCCCCAATCATCTTCATATTGGGTTTCACCTCTTCAAGTTCAACTTCTCCTTTCTTCACATATACCTTTCATCGGGGACACCATACCTTCTTAAGCGGAAGAGGACATGAATACTTGGTGATAAACGGATGTTTCCAAATATTCTTCATTTGGTTCTTTGGTGTATGGAGGTCGCACATTGTGATGCTTCTGGTCTTCATCATAGATGAAAAACTTGTTGATTGCTACATGTGGATATTTCATCAATCAGTACCAAAATCTATTCTCTTCCAATGTGTTGGAAGTAATAGAAACCTTCATCTATTATCTACTTATGTGGTAAACTATCTGCAATATCTTCCAATAGCAGCTGGAAGCATGGATCAAGCTTTCCTAAATCATAAAGGTCATAGAATGTTTAATTTGATGAGCCTACCCAGGTTGAATGAAATTTATGAGCTACAGTTCATGAATTTGCTCATACAAGCTTTTGAAGATCGTAGCAGATACATCAACTTTACACAAGAGGAAGAGCAACCAATCTTTTATATCACATTCATAGTGATAGATGCAATGATGGACAACAGTAAAATCTACAAGTTTCTTCAATCAAAATTAGTAAGTAATTCCATACCATACATCTCGCTTTGGGAAAGATAATTCAAGATCTTTGATCCTGGGGGGTGTTGAGAGAGAAGGAGAGAGCACAGAAGTAGAACCCCAAAGTGTGTAGAATACACACATGAGATGATGTATATATAGAGGGGACCTGGGTGCCATATATAGAGAAGCCATATATTGAGTAGCTTCACATATAACTCAAATAAGGGTCCCTAACTGTGGATGAAAAAACCCTTGGGGGATCAAGGGAAAAACCCACAACTCTATATACACCCACCGTTATATTATAAAAATCATTGAATATACAAATGTTTACGAGGAGCTACATCACTCCTTTTACAATGAATGTTTTATGAAGAGTTACATTACTCCTATCCTATCAAATACAATAATGAATACAAAGGTTCAATAAAGAGGTGTAAAAGCTATCGATTAGCTTGTAATCAAAAGTGTCTCCGTGAATCTGCTGTGTAGCTTGTCATCAATATCGCATCACCAAACATGTCTTCATGTTGTCATCAATATGGCATCACCAAACATATCTTCATAAATCTTTTATTGTCACCAAGTTTGTCTTCATAAAATCAATTCTTTGATCAATCCCACATAGATCATAGACTCCAAAAAAAAACATGTCATGAAAATTATTAGCATCGTTAATGAAATAATTACATTCACAATGCCATAAGAGATGGTTCGCAACGCCACTCTTTTGACGACATATATACGCACGACAATATATGGTACATAAAGTATAAACGTAAAAGTACAAAATGTGTGATTACGTGATGCAAATGATATGTGTATATACTACGTAAAACAACATTTATCAATGTAGTGATCAATGAATACCATCAAAGTATTAACAAATCATTATATTAATAAAAATGAATAAATGATCATGGTATCAACGAAAAGCATCATGATATCACCGAGAATATTCATTGTATCAACGAAACAACATCATGGCATCACCGAGAATAACCATGGTATCAACGAAACATCATCATGGCATCACCGAGAATAACCATGGTATCAACGAAACAACATCATGGTATCACCGAGAATAACCATGGTATCAACAAAACATCATCATGGTATCAACAAAAATCACCATGGAATCAACGAAATATCATCATGGAATCACCGAGAATAGCCATGGTATCAACGAAATATCATCATGGCACCACCGAGAATAACCATGGTATCAATGACATACCATCATGGTATCAACGAAAATCACCATGACCAAAGTATTAACAAAACATCATCATGGTACCATCAAAATCACTATGGTATCAATGAGAAATTATCAATAAAACGACGTAAACTATATCTCTAAAAGAATAATTATACGAGAATCAATGAACGAGTATATCATATAACAAAAGATCATGTACCAACAGTAGCTCGATAGAATTTGGACGATCATCAACGGCTCGACTGAATCGGAACGATGTGTAACTAGCTTCTGCAGCAAAGTTACGTCAGTAACAAATATATGATTGATGAAGAAAAATATAATTGAGAAGTTTTCAATTATGAGAAAAATCAAAAGCAAAAAGTAAAATTTTGATTTTCAAACATATTCGCAGTCAGAGACGATAACCCAAAATCGCTGCAGAATTTAGAGAAACTTTCTTCTGCAAAGTTATAGACCACATCGATTCCAATCCCCATCGCGGGTAGTTTCTTCTGCAAAGTTGTAGAACACATCGATTTCGGTCTCTCACGCGGGTAGTTTCTGCAAAATCGTTTTCAATAAGTAGAAAAATAAAAAACAAAAAACGGAAATTGCTTTTTAGGTATGTACGCAGTCCGCGAACGATAACTCAAAATCGGTGCAAAATTTGAAAACACTTCCTTCTGCAAAGTTGTAGACCACATCGATTCCGGTCTCCCTCGCGAGTAGTTTCTGTAAACTCGTTTTCAATAAGCAGAAAAATCAAAAATAAAAAGCGGAAATTTCTTTTTAGGTATGTACGCAGTCCGCGAATGATAACTCAAAATTGGTGCAGAATTTGAAAACACTTCCTTCTGCAAAGTTGTAGACCAGATCGATTCCGGTCTCTCTCGAGATTAGTTTCTGCAAAACCGTTTTCAATAAGCAGAAAAATCAAAAATAAAAAACGGAAATTGCTTTTCAGGTATGTGCGTAGTCCACGAACGATAACTCAAAAATCGGTGTAGAATTTGAGAACACCCTCTTTTGCAAAGTTGTAGACCACATCGATTCCGGTCTCCAACGCGAGTAGTTTCTGTAAACTCATTTTCAATAAGCAGAAAAATCAAAAACAAAAAGCGGAAATTGCTTTTTAGGTATGTACGCAGTCCGCGAAGGATAACTCAAAATTGGTGCAGAATTTGAAAACACTTCCTTCTGCAAAGTTGTAGACCAGATCGATTCCGGTCTCTTTAGCGGATAGTTTCTGCAAAATCATTTTCAATAAGCAGAAAAATCAAAAACAAAAAGCGGAAATTGCTTTTTAGGTATGTACGCGGTCCGCGAACGAGAACTCAAAATTGGTGCAGAATTTGAAAACACTTTCTTCTGCAAAGTTGTAGACCACATCGATTCCGGTCTCTCTAAGGGGTAGTTTCTGCAAAATCATTTTCAATTTGCACAAAAATCAAAAACAAAAAGCGGAAGTTGCTTTTCAGGTATGTACGCAGTCCGCGAACGATAACTCAAAATTGGTGCAGAATTTGAAAACACTTTCTTCTACAAAGTTGTAGAACACATGGATTCCAGTCTCTCACCCGGTCTCTCACGTGGGTAGTTTTTGCAAAATCGTTTTCAATTAGCAAAAAAATCAAAAACAAAACGAGGAAGTTGTTTTTCAGGTATGTACGTAGTCCGTGAACGATAACTCAAAATCAGTGTAGAATTTGAAGAAACTTCCTTCTGCAAAGTTGTAGACCACATCGATTCCAATCCCTTTCTCGAGTAGTTTCTGCAAAATTGATTTTCATCAGGAGAAAAATCGAAAATAAAAACGTACTGCTCTGATACCATGTTGAGAGAGAAGGAGAGAGCACAGAAGTAGAACCCCAAAGTGTGTAGAATACACACATGAGATGATGTATATATAGAGGGGACCGGAGTGCCATATATAGAGAAGCCATATATTGAGTAGCTTACGTAAGCTATGTTGAACAAATACTAATTTCACTTTGATTTTTCATGACAGATTTGTAAGAAGGTATTAATGCAACAAGCACCCCCTCCCCCTTTCTCTCTCTTTCTTAAATATATAGTTGTGTTTGCTTGATCATTGCCGATACGTTTCAAAGCAGCCCGAGCACTCTCTCTCTCTCTCTCTCTCTCTCTCTCTCGTGTTTTAGTGTGTGAGAGTGTTCCATTGGTGTTAGGGTTAGTGTAAATTCCTTGCTTGTTTGTGGGTTGCTCTAACGATTCTCCTCTTTTGCGTCCTAGTTCGCTCTTAAACTAGGTGGTGTCCCTTGTGTAGTTGGGATTTGGCTGTGGGTTTGTTGTTTTGGTTTGTGTTGTGTTGTGCCCCAGCCCCATTGAGCAGCACAGGAGCCTTGAAGGGTGTCTAGAGGTTGCTCTTCTTGTTGCCCGCCCCGGACCGCCTCAAATTGGTGCCCCCACTGAGGACAGGCTTGTGTATATTTTGTGAAGGCTCAACCTTTAGCATAATCAAGTAGCTTGCATGAATCACGAGAATTTGTATGATCCCTTCATTCCCATTGCAAGGCAAAAGGTACACATAATTGTTAGTACTAAGTGTTGAGATGTAGAGAGAAAGAGAGAGACGAGACAAGAGACACACCATATACGCTCCCAAAGACTGATTCATATTGAGGACAAGATACAAATATATAGGTGAGACCAAGTTGAGTAGAGTGAGCCATATATAGCTCCAACACCCCCACTCAAACAAAGGTCTCTAGCTTTGGATGAAAAAACCCTTGGGGAGTTCAAGGGAAAAACCCAAGCCCCTATACAATGTGAAAATATGAACCAGCGATGATGATGTGAAAGTGAATTGTGCATCTATGTACAAATATTCAAGTGACTTAGAGATCACAATGTGCAAATGTGGAGTGTGCATAGTGCATGGTACCTAAAAGATTACAATGTCATATGTACAAAGCTATTACAATAGCAAAGAAGCTAATCTAGAAAGAGTGAGGTCGAAGCAACTCCAAGCTCCGAGCGCAAGAGGATGAAACGTGACTCGTTGAGGCCTTTAGTCAAAATGTCTGCAATCATCTGTGCAACCTTTGCGTACTTCATACCATGACATAATGATACATGGACAGCAATGTGCTTTGACTTATTCCAAACTCCGAGCGCAAGAGGATGAAACGTGACTGAGTTGAGGCCTTTAGTCCAAAATGTATGCAATTCATCTGGTCACTTGAACAGTGTTCCAACCATAATGGTTCCTTTGGTACTTCATCCTGACATAATGATATTGGACAGATGTGCTTTGACTTATTATGTTGAAAAAATTGTCTTTTGCATGGACTATTAGCACTTTGGTGTCACACCGCAAGGGTGTGCTAGAAGGAAAGAGGAGAGTGACCAATATTCAACTAGCATTTGTCGAAGCCAAATCAACTCACGAGCTGCAAGTGATGCCGCAACATATTCTGACTCAGTCGTAGAAACTGCAACACAACGTTGTTTCTTGCTAGTCCAAGAAAAAAGACAACCATTTATAAAGAAGCAATTTCCACTAGTAGATCGCATAGATAAATGTGAGCTTGCCCAGTCTGCATCTGTGTAACCAAAAGAGAAGAGATTGCATAGAATCCGATGTGAGTTGTCGTCGATAGACTAAACCAAAATCTGTAGTGCCTTTCAAGTATTTCAACACACGCTTTGCAGCAGACCAATGCTTAAGAGAAGGACATGCAAGATGTTGTCCAAGATAATTAGCAGCAAACAAATATCAGGACAAGTGTTCATGCCAACAAACTGAAGACATCCAATCAAGTTAGCATAAGGTTGATTTGTGACAAGTTGACCGCCATTGTCAGAAGTGTTTCTTCGTAGAGCTTGCAAGACAAGGTGTGTTGGCTGAATGTGCAGATTCCATACCAAATTTTTGAATAGTATCTGCAATAAACTTTGACTGTCGAAGGAATAAAATACCTTTTGTACGGTTCCGTTGGATTTGAATGCCAAGACACGAGTGAATCTCTCCAAGATCCACCATATCAAATGCAGAAGACAATAACTTTTTTCACTTGCTGAAGAAATCCCAAATCATTGGAAACAAGGATGGTATCATCCACATAAAGAGCAAGAATCACAAAACTGCTACCTTGGCGTTTTATGTATAAGTTGGGGTCTGACGAGCAAGAGATGAATCCTTTAGAGGTGAGAAAAAGATCAAATTTTGTATACCAGGCTCGCGAAGCTTGTTTGAGACCATATAGTGCCTTATGGAGTTGAGCAACAAGGTCTTCTTTACCTGGAATAACAAACCCTTCTGGTTGTTCCATATAAATTTCCTCTTCCAAGTCACCATTAAGAAAAGCAGTTCGCACATCCATTTGATGAGCTTCTAAATCAAATTGAACAGCAAATGCCAATAAAAACTCGAACACTTGTAATGCGAACAACTGGTGAAAAAGTCTCTTGATAATCAACACCAGCTACTTGGGAATAACCTTTTGCAACTAAACACGCCTTGAACTTGTCAAAAGATCCATCTGCTTTTACTTTTGTCTTATACACCCACTTACATTTAATAGCTGTACGACCAGGAGGTAATTCAGTTAGTATCCATGTACCTTTAGAGATAAGAGAATCGTACTCTGCTTCCATAGCCTCTTGCCATTGATCCTTTTGTGGTGAAGAAATAGCTTCATCATAAGTAACTGGATCTTCGGAAGTAGAAAAAGCATTATCAGCAATATCGTCATCATAAACATGACATGAGCCATGTTCAAAATCAATAGGCAGATCAACAAAAATATCAATATCATCATTGGCGACATTCGGAATGGATGGTCGTGAAGAGGAAAGTTGCTCTATAGGAAGAGTTTCATCTTCTGAAAGAAATGGAAAAGCTTGAAGCAATGATTTAGTATCATCAGAATCATCCATGGACCATGAGCCTCCCATAAGCTGTTCGTTAAAAGTAGCATCACGATTCACAATTACTTTCTTGGAGGAAGGGTCATAGAATTTGTAGCCTTTGCAAGTGTCAGAATATCCAATAAAAATAACTTTAAGACCAGGAGCATCAAGCTTTGTTCGTGTTTCTTTGGGAACATGAATATAAGCAATACATCCAAAGGTTCGAAAATGAGATACAGAAGGAATGTCACCTGTCCATGCTGTGATGGGTATCTTACCAGAGGGTGCAGTAGTAGGAAGATGATTCTGAATAAATATTGCTGTCAAAGTAGCTTCAGCCCAAAAAACACGAGATAATCCAGAACGAATCAGCATACATCTTACAGCATTGAGAATAGTGCGATTCTTTCGTTCAGCAACACCGTTCTGTTGAGGCGAATATGGAATAGTGTGTTCATGATGAATTCCACTGTCAGCACAGTAACTCACAAACTCTCGAGAAACATATTCACCTCCATTGTCACTACGAAGCTTCTTAAGGCGACGACCAGTTTGAAGTTCCGCAGCCTTGTGGAATTGTTTGAAAACAGATAAGGCTTCAGATTTTTGTCTAAGTAGAAATACAGTCGTATACCTTGAGAAATCATCAATGAAAGTAATGAAGTAGCGATATTGTGATCTCGAAGAAGGTAGAGGTCCACATATATCAGTATGAACAAGATCCAATATGTCATGAGAATGAGTTGTATTTGAAAGAGGAAGGGTTTGCGATTGTGTTTCCCAAGAGCACAAAATTCACAAATTCCCATATGAGGATGGGCTTTAAGATCCATGCCATGAACAAGATCACGACGTTGAAGATCAAGGAGTTTTGAGAAATCAGCATGAACAAAAACGGTGATGCCATACTTTGCAATCATGATCACCTGGAGCAGTGACAACATTTGCTACAGCATCGTTGAGAGAGAGTTCAAACAAATTACCATTTCGAGGAGCAGTGGCTATAGTCTGTCCATCTTTCTCAATTCGGCATTTGGTATGATCAAATCCAACAAACAGACCAAGATCAACAAGTCTAGCAACTGAAAGAAGATTACGTTGAAGATCTGGTACATGTAATACTCCTCGCAAAATTCGAGTGGAAGAAGATAAGGTACCAAGATATAAGTCTCCAATACCCTTTACTTGACAAGTAGTATCATCGGCAAGATAAACAACACGTTGAACTGGCAGTGGATGATAGTTATGAAGCCACTTAGACTGATATGTCATATTTCCTGTAGCACCAGAATCGACAATAAAAAGTGATCCATCGCGTACATGAAGTATTCTGTCTGGAGCAACTGAACATAGGACGCAACTTGTTTCTGGTACAATGTTGTTTCGATGTTCAGTAGCATATGCTCTATTCCAATCTGTGTCGAATCAACGCTTATAGCACATATGAGTGGGATGATCAGATCGTCCAAAATATTCACAAGAAGAAGAAGAAGAGTCTCTAGATAAACGTGGTTGTTTTGTGGTAATATTGTGTTCTTCATCATATTGACGCGCCCAACAATCATCTTCAGTATGGCCATTTCTGTTGCAGTAAGAACATTGCTTATTAGGAAATTTGAGACGAGAGAAAATATTACCGCGACGACCACCTCTGCGGTTTCCTCGTTGAAATGGACGCCTTCGAGCATAAAAAGCCCATTCCATCTGTTGTGACTCAGTCTCCTCGTGTGAAATCATAGCTGTTTCATGACTAGCATTACGACGTTCTTGACGTTGAGAGTATTCAATTAAAGACATGCAGGCTTGGTCGAAATCAAGACCATCTTTATTAGAGAGAATAGTAACAATGTTATCATAAGAAGAGTCCTTCACCGTATCAAGGAGAAGTGTAATCAGTTGCTTTTGTGGAACAGGATCACCGGCAGCAGCAAGTTGATTAATAATAGATTTGAAAGATTCAATATGTCCCGTCATGGCAGTACCAACTTCATATTGTAACTTGTTAAGCAACCCTCTCAAATAAAGTATTTCTGTGACAGATTTCTTCTGAAAGTTTGCAATAAGGTACTTCCATAGTCGTTGGGAAGTAGGCAGTTCGTACATATCAAGCAAAAGGGAATCAGTAAGAGCAGAAAGAATATACCGACGAGCTGCTTTATCACGTCGTTGCCAATCCGTATAGGCAACATTCCAATCTTCAAATATAGGTCCTTCAGTGATAAGCACGTTATCATTATCCGTATCAACAGGCTGAGGCGGACAAACACGATTTCCAAGAACAACATCGGAGAGTTCATCGCCTTCAAGAATTAACAACATCTTTGCTTTCCAGCCTGGAAAACCTTGACCTTGGAAAGGAGGAACAGAACGCTGGCCAGAAGGAAAGCCGTTGACGAGAATATTCATAGCCATATCTTGTTGCGAGAAGACGTATAAGATAAGATCGCAGAATTTGCACAGCATATATGGTGAAGGCCGCAATTGAGAATGAGAGAGATATGAGGACTGCGTTCTGTCAACGCTAAACGTAAGAAGGATGCTCAAGGAACTTCCAAAAATGTAAGAGACGTCACCCAAAAACGGCAGGGTAAAGGAGACGTTAATAATAAAAGAGTCCTCAAAATAGAGTGGCGTGAGATGCAAGATTGACGGACACAATATGAATAGCAAAAAGCTAAATCTTCTCGAAAAAGTTATCGCCAAAATAAGAAAAAACGATCGCGGACGCTTCACGAAGAAGTAGGACGAAGAAAGCTGCGTCAAGCTCAATTGCAGTAAAAACAGCATAACTTTCTGCTGCGAGCTCCGATTGACGCAAACCTAGAACTCAAATCGAAGAGCTCGAGGAGACGAACAAGTTTTGGATGAAAAGTGCCATTGCGGTACGCTCCATTGCGCTTTTCCCGTTTCTCCAAATTTTGAGCAGAACAGCGAGAAAAATTGAGATGAAGTTCAGGGTGTCATCAACAAGAAAACGTAATCAACGATTAGATTGATTAGCAATAAACGTCACATAAAACACTAATCATATTCTTCTTAACACAAAACAACCACAATTAACAAGAATCAATGCTCAAAAATAAAATTTGTAGCAATTTTTGAATCTTACATGCAAATCGCATACACAACTGTTTTGTCACCATGAATTGAATCGGCGCATGATCGTTACTGCTCTGATACCATGTTGAGATGTAGAGAGAAAGAGAGAGACGAGACAAGAGACACACCATATACGCTCCCAAAGACTGATTCATATTGAGGACAAGATACAAATATATAGGTGAGACCAAGTTGAGTAGAGTGAGCCATATATAGCTCCAACACTAAGTTGCAATTTCAGCGAGTAATTCATAGAATTTTAGGTCCTCTTAGGTTAGCAGAGATAAACACTTCGGTAAATCCTTTTATTTTGCCTCTCATTAGGTACGATATTAGCTTGGACGTCTATATTTTTGTGTTATTTTAAGCATTAGGACATGCATAGGCCATGGATAATGCCCCAGGAATAGAGGTTTTTCCCTTTCATTTTACTCCACACATTAGAATAAACGTTGCAATTAGTAGAAAGATCCATTTTCAACAACGAATGGTGTTCATGTTTGGTGCCCAAAGAGTAGGAGAAATTCTTGCATCACCAAACCCTGTCATTCTACCTCTCATTAACTACCACACTTCTTTTGATGTACATGTGTTCATTTTATTTTAAAATGAATTGCAGCCCGGCAAAATAGTGTGTATGTTTGTTTTTTCTTTGTCCAAGTTGTTACAAGAAACAAAAAAACGATCATTTGTTCTAACTGGGAATGTGTGTGCAGTGAAAGTTCAATCCTTAGAGATCTAGCTCTATTACGAATTGAGTTGCAGGAGTAAGTAGTAAGGCGTCTCCCTCATAACAAGAGGGTGGTGAAGTTAAGACGGAAGGTCCTACGCGTGGATTCCATTTTCCTCTTGTTGTTGGGCACTAAGGAAGACCGCACATTCATCCAACTAGTGTGTGCCCTAAGATTGGTAAATAGAGTGAAATTTGGCGTTTGGCGAGTGCATTTCACCATTGAGGAAGACTCTTCAGGAAACTTGCGGCCAGAGTTCATGCTTCATAGACTCACATTTGGTGAATTTTTCCCTCATTTGCATCTTATTAATAGTCTTCCTTTCGCTTTCAACAAAGGAGATAGGGAGCTATTCAGAGCTTGTCTTAATAAAGAGAGCATAGAGAAGATTGCAAATTTGTATAAATTCTCATCCTTCTCTACTTTCTATGACACTTTGTTCATAGAGACATTGTAAATCTCTTTATGCTTTTGAATGATTTAACCATAATCCTAAGGAGTTTTTGTCCAGGAATTTTGTAGCACAAGTGGAGTCTTTAAATCTTGCAAACTTGATTGGACTTGATGAGGATGTTCTTTATGAAATTGTGAGAAGGTTGCGTCACTCCGACTGTGTGGAACTTGAAGGAAAGGAGCTCCTAGTCAATTGCTACTGATCCGAGCCTATTAGAAATTTTTGTTTATCATATTTTGTTGGTTTTCCTTGCTTCTAGAGGTTTACAATAAAAGAAAGAGTGAGAACAACCTCTTGGAAAAATTTAAAAAAAATGATTTGATAGGAATTTTTCTTGACTAGTTCACCGGAGGTGAAAGGTAGAGGGAGAACCTAGTGGTAAAGGAAAGGGAAAATATGTAAATGTGAAAAGAAAAAATATGATGTGGTTGTGGAGCCATGCACCCATGATTCAAGGGTAATGAGTGGCTCATATCATCATGGCTTTGGAGCCATATGATGATTCAAACAAATCGGACCCAAGTGGAAGACTTGGTAAAGGAAGAAACCAGACACATGATTTTGCTGAATTTTTAAAAAATACTTTCACTCCGATCCAAGAAAAGTTGTCTTCATCAAAGTTGTAGCTGATGAGCTGGAGATTTTGGCCATATTTTTTTTATAATTTTTGTATCTACGGTCTAGGAGATATGGCCAAAATGGTGGACGCCAGTTTTTTCAATTGTGGTGGAGACCACCCCCTCTACCTTTACACACACACACCCTTCCTTTTCCACATTGAGACCTTCTCTAAAAATTAGTCATTAGTCTTCTCACCCTCCTCTCCTTCCTCCTCTCTCTCAAGCTCAAAAACCCATCAAAATTCCTCTTCTAATCACCTCTCAAGTCATGCTTAATCTTGCTGTAATTCATAAGTCCTCATTCAACCCCTTTCTATTATTACTAGATATGTATTGATTTTATGTAGATTCTTTACATTTTAAAATAAGGAAGCTCTTGGACTCAAGCTATGGAGGAAGGAGTGAAGACAACACAAGTGATGATGGAGCTAATTGGTCAACAAATCACTTGGAAGGAGCTTCTTCATTGGTTGAATGTCCCTAATCAAGCTTCATTTGTACAAATTACACTTGGATCTTAACCTCACTCCTAATCACACTCTTTCCTATATAAAGAGGCCTTCCCCTTTGTAATTCAAGCCTCCCTCAGCCCCATTGAGCCTTTGTATCACTCACCATGAGCCCATAAGCTCATTCATTCACTCTATTCTTGCACATCCTAGAGTGCAAATTGTTTCATGCTAGTAACCTCTCCTCCTCTTACTTATGTTAAATAAGAGAAATGTTTTATATACGTGTGAGAGTGCTTGATGTGATCTTGGCTAATCCTTGAGTGATTGTTTGGTAATCTATATGCTATTTGTGTTGGGAGTGTTTGAAGTCATCCATTCCTTGTACACACACTACGGTTAATGCTTCATTCATAGTGATCTCTCTCTCTCTCTCTCTCTCTCTCTCTCTCTCTCTCTCTCTCTCTCTCTCTCTCTCTCTCTCTCTCTCTCTGTCTCTCTCTCTTTGTGTAGCGGTCCTAGTCCACGCTTCCAAGACTAGGTGGTGCCCTCATCTCATTTCCCTTGTGGCGCAATGGAGTTTGTTTTGGTGTAGAGGCCGCCATTCCAAATTTCCTTCGTCACTACTTTCTCACGGTCTTCGACGAGCATGAAGATCTAGTTTTTATACAAACCGCTTGCGCGTTGGGAATTGTAGAGCAAGTGCAATTTATCACTTGGGACGTGGTTGCTCTTTTGGATCCAGAAAATGAAGTTCTAGAGATTTATGTTTATCGCCTTAGCTTTGAAGAATTTCAACCCTTCTTAGAGCTCATCAATAGTCTACCTTTCTGTTTTGATCAAACAAATCGAGACCTCATTGAAGCTTGGATAGCTGAAGAAGAAAACCTAGAGTGGTATTTTCTTACTTCTTCATTTGCAGACGAGTGGTTCTAAATCTCTATTGTATCCCTTATTGTAACTCGTGTTGTAATCTTTCATAATAATGGAGAGCCAACGCCAAATGTCTGGATATCCTCTTTTCTTTGGAGAGCCTGGAGAGGATGCAGAATTATTTTTAGCAAATTTCAAGATGTCTTGCCGTATCAAGAGGATAGTAATCGATCAAGAACGTGTAGAAATGTTTGAGGTGGTCCTTAGGAAAGATGCTAGTACTTGGTTTGACTCTTTGCCTGAGGAAGTTAAGGGGAATTACACAGAAGTTTTGAATCATTTTAAGAGATACTTCTTTGATCCCCAAAACACTCAAAAACTATGGCAAGACATTGTTTCTCATAAGCAAAAAGACTTAGATGACTAATACTTGTACAAGCAAGAGTTTCTACGTCTTTGGGCTCTATGGATCCGAAATGTTGCTAACCCTGGTGATGGTGCAGAATTTTTAAAGAAGGAGAGGTTCATAGCCGGACTCTTTCCTGACCTTAAGGTAAAAGTTGAGGCGGGTGCACCTGCTACTTTTGATGCAGCGGAAACTAGGGCTGCTGAGAAGTATAGGAAACTCAAGTGCTTAAGGGGAGAGGTTCCAATAGAAGTTCTTAGACCCAAAGGTAAGTCACAAGCATCAACATCTAGGGAGCTTCCTGATGTAATGGCTGAAGTGATTGAGAAGTTAAATGAATCTTTAAGCAGCCTGTCAATTCACCTTGCACAAGCTGTAGGTCCAAAGGGACAAGCAAAGAAGTCAGAAGAGAGAGAGCCACGAACTAGGAGAGTCTTGCAATGTTGGAATTGCGGAGAGTCTGGACATGCGATGTATAATTGTCCTTGGCCCCGTGGAGATCGAGGGAGACCTAACTTGAATTACCCAGTGATGAATGCAGGAGAAGGAGCTGGTCAACAACCAAGGCTTCTACAAAGGCCAAATGTACCAAGACCACCTCCACAAGGGGTAGAAGGAGTTTTACCTTTGCCAGATCCAAATGTGCATGTGGTAGAGGTGACAAACTCAAAAGAGGTTGACATGGAAGCAAATGGCATTAAGCGTGGCACTTCAGAAGAAGAAAGTAGCGGCAGCATTACTGAAGAGGAGTCTTCCATCGAAGTCATGGGGGTAAGGTTTAAGCCAAGCAACCAAGAGACCTCTTGTCAAGTCTTGGAGGAGGTAGGTCCTCAAGAGAACGAAGGTGTTCAAGATGAAGGGATGCTGGAAGGTATGCTATCAACAACACTTACAAAGGATGAAAGAGAGGAGTTCAAATGTGTGCTAAGGAAGTTTCCTAGGCTTTTCGCTAAACACTACACCGACGTGCGTGGGGTAGATGTTGTTCAACACAAGATTGAGTTAATGCCTGAGGCCACACCTAAAGCTCAGAAGCTACAAAGGCTAGGAGTTATAAAGGAGCAGGCTCTACTCAAGGAGGTAAGAAAGCTTCTAGCAGCAGGTTTCATTTATCCAGTGGAGAATTCAGAGTGGGTCTCTCCTGTTGTTGTCACTCCTAAGAAAAACGGAAAGTGGAGGGTGTGTGTGGATTACCGTCCACTCAATGAGGCAACAAAAAGAGATCACTTTCCCCTCCCATTTCAGGATGAGATACTAAATGAGGTAGCTGGTCATGAGAAGTACACTGTGTGTGATGGCTACTCAGGCTACTTTCAAATAGGTATCGCATTGGAAGATCAGTTGAAAACAACCTTTATCACTCCTTGGGGTTGTTATGCTTTTAGAGTCATGCCATTTGGTCTGACAAATGCTCCTGCAACATTCCAACGTTTCATGAACATGGTGTTTCAAGCATTTTTTGGAAAGTCAATTAGGGTGTTCATTGATGATTTCTGCATTTATAGCTCAAAATCATTGCATCTACAAAGGGTAGAAGAAGGTTTAAAGAAGCTCTACGACATGGGAGGTCAACTCAACCCCGACAAGTTCCACATAGGTGAGGATGAAGTGATCTTGCTCGGTCACAAGGTTTCCTATAAAGGCATTGAGGTGGATCCTTCAAAGGCAAAGGCTCTTATTGAGCTCCCATCACCAAAGAGTCTTAAGGAGGTCATCTCTTTTATTCAGAAGGTGAAGTATATGTCACGCTTCATTCACTTAGCCTCGGAGTTGCTTCATCCTTTGCAAAAGTTGACACAACAAGTAGAATTTGCATGGTCTGATGAGCTTGAAGAGTATTTTTGTAACATTAAAGTCATTTTGTCAGAGCTACCAACACTCATGCCTCCTTGTTGGGAGTACACATTCTTTGTTAGCTCTAGTGTTGGAAGGGAAACAATTGGTGCTGTGTTGCTACAACAAGATCTCCACAGTACAAGGATGCGACCCATCTACTTTGCTAGTAGGGTCATGAATGCTTTGGAGAGAGATTACACAGAAGCAGAACTCATGATGCTTTCTCTCATGTTTGCGGTGAGAAAGTTTAGATCCTACCTGCTACCAAAACCTTTTGTAATTCTCACTATAGAGAATTTGTTCCCTTGGGTGTCATCTCAAATGAATCTTAGTACTAGGATCTCAAAGTGGATTATGGAGTTGCAAGAGTTTCAATACTCTTTCAAGGTAGAAGATAGTGTGCGTGCACAATTGGCAGGGATTCTCACTTATAGGGTACACGAGAAAGAAATTAAGGTGCCTCAAGTAAAGACCCTACCATTGCCACCACCAAAAATTATTCCCAATGCTTTTACCTTATTCCTTGATGGAGCTTTTCGACGAGCCACAGGGAAAGCAGGGGGAGGGCTAGAGTTGCTCAACCCAAGTGGAGAGGTGGTCATGAAAGAGAAGTTCAATCTACCAAGTTCAGGTAGCAACAATGCAGCAGAATACGACACACTAATTCATGGTTTGAAGATGTGCATTGGCCAAGGGATACAACGCCTCATGGTAAAGGGAGATGCACTTCTCATTGTTAAACAGATTTTAGGCATTTGGGCATGCAAGAATGAAAGCTTACGGACAAAATTTCATGCCATTCGTAGATTGTTTAATCAATTTGAAGAAGTGCAACTATATCATATTCCTAGGAAACAGAATGAAGATGCCGATTTACTTGCACAGCAAGTAGTTACATGTGTTGAGAAAGAAGTGCAGGTCATCATGGTGGCAGCAATTGTCAAGCAACCGAGTTACAAGGGATTGGAGTCATTGACTCCCATTATTAGCTACATTTTGGAGGGCGAGTTTCCACAAGACTTCACGAAGGCTCAGAAGAGGAGACTCATGAAGAAGGCAAGCGCATATCTCTTCCTAGAAGGCTCCCTCTATCAAAGAGGGAGGGATCAAGTATGCAGAAGAGTACCAACTATTGAGGAAATTCCAGCCATTCTAAAAGGTTTGCATGAAGAAGCATGTGGTGGTCATTTTGCCCAAGAATTAACTGTGAAGAAGATTTTGCTTGCGGGGTATGTTTGGCCAAGTCTGCATGTGGATGTCCAACATTGGTGTAAAAGTTGTCACAATTGTCAGGTAAATGGGAATAGAAGATTGGTTTATGGTCCAAGGCAAATCGTGCTTGCAAATGGACCGTTTGAAAAGTGGGGCATTGATGCTATGGGTCCTTTGCCTAGGACAAAAAATGGTAAACTCTACATTCTAGTGGCTGTAGACTATATGACTAGGTGGGTGGAAGCACAAAGTGTGGCAAAGGTAAATGAGAAGATAGTGAGCAAATTCGTCTACACGCACATTTGTTGTAGATTTGGCACACCTTTGGAGATTGTTTCTGATAATGGTCCAGGGTTTAGAAAGGGATTGCTCACAGAAGTCTGTGAAGAACTTCACATTCTACATCGTCACAGTACACCCTACTATCCCCAATCAAATGGTTTGGTAGAAAGCTAATGGTGTCATTGCAGGCATCATTAGAAAGATGGTGAAAAACAAGACAAAGTTGTGGGATGACTTCTTGGATGGTGCCTTGTGGGCGTATCGAACCACATATAGGGAAGCCACGGAGTTTACACCATTTCACTTGGTCTATGGTCAAGAGGCTTTACAACCAATTGAGCTAAACATTCCAACAATGCGACTTCATGGCAAATCAGCACAAGATGATCAAGAAGCATGGATGGATCGACTTCTTACCTTAACTGAGCTTGAGTGGAAAAGAGAAGCAGCATACGAGTGCTATAAGAGGAAAGACACACAGACAAAGGAGAAGCTTGACAAGAAACTGAAGGACAAAGGCATCAATGAAGGAGATCTTGTGCTAAGGTATGACAATCGACTCGATAATCGTTTTGATGCCAAATTTGAAACAAGATGGCAAGGGCCATACATAGTCAAGAAGGCTTTCAATTCAAGTTACTATCAGCTTATGGACTTGAATGGTAAAGAGCACTCCAGGAAAGTAAACGGGTATCGCTTGAAGCACTATTTGAGTCGCCTTCTACCAAAGGATCTACCAAAGATCTGTCAAAAGGCCATTGTCTCATGTAAGTATTGTTACATGAAGCATGAGTGTAGCTCTAGCCAAAATTCTGAGGGGCCAAACAATAAAGATCTCGTCAAGGACTCTGAAGCACTCTCTTTGGAAAAGATGCTCTTTGATGGTACATGAATATACCATCATCCAGAAGGAGGGCTAATGATAGCCGTTTTTCGGCTCTTTGTAATTGTCACAGTGAGTTACCTCACCCTACCAAAATCACCCAAACACTGTGGCTATCCCTACCATTTCACTGTACATAGACGTGCGTGAGTCACGGGACTTTTCCCATATCTTCTTAAAAAACCCTCAATTAGCTAGTCATTGGGCTAGTTGAGCCAAAAAAAAAATTAAAAAAAAAAATATAAGTATATTATGGCCCATGCGTATGTAAATATTTCTTTGTATATAGGGCATAAATAAAAGATTTTTTCATAATTATTTTGGTATTTATTGAAATATTTCTACCTAGGTGTGTGTTATTTATGCTCTGTACATTGCCTCACCATTACCACAATTTTTCTTACCATTTTTCATATTCTTTATTCCATATAGAAATATTTTCATGTAAGCTTCTCTTATATTTGGTGTAACTCCACCCCAACAAAAATCCAAAAAAACTAGTTTTATTTATGTGTATATTTTTTCACTATTGTGATTTTTCCCTTCCTACATCTATTTTTGTTTTTTTTTAGAACACCAAAAATATTTATCTTTTTATGGTAGCCTCATAATGAGAGAGATTTCTTTTGACCCCTTTATATTTTTTCCACTTATATTATTTATATTTGACATGTACATATTTTTTAGACCCCTCAATATTTGATTTTCTTAGTTGTACTATTCACTTATATCATAATCTCAACAATATCTTCAATTATAGACCTACCAAATAAGGTCAAGGGTAGGTGGCATGCATACATGCACTATGGAGGGCTCACTCTTGGAGGTATTCAAAAGAATCATCCAAAGAAGGACCCCACAAGGACCTTGTGCAGTGAAAAAAACGGTCGGTTTTGCTGAATTTTTAAAGTTCACTTGCTCTCCAAATTTGAAAAGGTGATACAAACAAAAGTTGTAGCTCCTGGGCTGAACTTTTGCCTCAAATTTTTTCATATTTGTTTGAGCTACGAGCTGTGAGCTATGGTTTTATTAGTGGACCCCAGTTTTCCCATGCTATGAAGCCACACTCTCTCTTCCACTTTATCATTTTCCTCTTTCACACACACTTCTCCACTCATCATCCCCACCTCTCTCACCCCTCCTCTCTGCACCCTACTCACCTTCTCCTCAACCTTGAAGAATAAGAGAAACCATGGTGAACTCATACCTCCCACACACAATTCCATTCCAAAATTGACCACCTAGTCTCATTTTTCCTCCTCCAATTTACCCATATCTATAAAAAAACCACAAAATTCAGCCTCTTCTCTTAAAAGACAGCATCATGGTGGTTGATTACTCAGCTTCAATTACCTTGTCTCTCAAGGAAGGTCAAGAGTGGAGAAAAAATGTACCGTCAAAGCTAGTGGACCGTCAACATGCGTCAAAATTGGCCCTACTCAAGACACTTGGAGCATCAACCTTGTAAGAAATCCACCTTTTCTTACCTCTTAAGAGTTTTTCTTCCTTATTTGTATCCTACATGGATACTCCCATTGTAAATATCCAATTCCATTTGTAAATTAATACTAACTCTACTAACACTAACCCACTATGAAAAGTCCTATCACCTCCATTTCTCTCCTCTCTTTCCCCACCAACTTCTTGATAATTCCAAGCAAAAGAAATTAGATAAATTGCTGAAAATCTAACCCAACCATGGTTAGAGGAGTAACCCTAGCCTTCAAAATTGCTATAAAAGGAGGGTGTAGCTAGCACAAAAGGAGGAGCCATAAGCAAGAGCACTATGCTATAGCTTGAGAAGCCAAGCTCAACCTCTCTAGAAGGAGCTCTTGAGTGGAAGCTCATTGTCTTATGCATGTGCATGTGTTGTAATAGGGGATTAGCAAGGGAACTCTATGCCATTGTAAGAGAGAGAGTGATCATTCAATTGAGAGTAGGAAATCTATCATTTCTCCTACTAGTGTAAGCCCAACATTTGCTGAATCAAGGAGGGTGGATTTGGACTAAGCTTGGATATTTTGTCTCCCTTCCAACGTGAAGTAATGGAAAACAATGATGCGTAACTGTCTTGGTGTTTTTTGTTAAGTTCTTGATAGCTTGTCTCTGGTGTTGTCATCAATCTAGCCATAAATCCCACATACTGTAAGAGGGCGACAGGGTGGAGAGGACTCCCCTGGCTTTAAGACAGTGATTGGGGTGGCTTTTCTTGTGATGTGTTGTGGTGAAATTTACGCAAGCTATGTTGAACAAATACTAATTTCACTTTGATTTGTCATGACAGATTTGTAAGAAGGTATTAATGCAACAAGCACCCCCTCCCCCTTTCTCTCTCTTTCTTAAATATATAGTTGTGTTTGCTTGATCATTGCCGATACGTTTCAAAGCAGCGAGCACTATCTCTCTCTCTCTCTCTCTCTCTCTCTCTCTCTCTCTCTCTCGTGTTTTAGTGTGTGAGAGTGTTCCATTGGTGTTAGGGTTAGTGTAAATTCCTTGCTTGTTTGTGGGTTGCTCTAACGATTCTCCTCTTTTGCGTCCTAGTTCACTCTTAAACTAGGTGGTGCCCCTTGTGTAGTTGGGATTTGGCTGTGGGTTTGTTGTTTTGGTTTGTGTTGTGTTGTGCCCCAGCCCCATTGAGCAGCACGGGAGCGTTGAAGGGTGTCTAGAGGTTGCTCTTCTTGTTGCCTGCCCCGGACCGCCTCAACACACACACACACTCAATCCACACAAGTGTGTGCGTGTGTGTGTGTGTGTGTGAGAGAGAGAGAGAGAGGTAGACACACACACACACATCTTTGACCGACACATTAGTTTTAACCACAATCAAACCATGAGACCATGAGACTCTAAACACACCTGTGGAAGGGGGGGGGGGTGGAGAGAGAGAGAGATAGATAGATAGATTGAATTATCGTCCGCGGAGGTCAGATATGATCCATGGGACCAAAAACAAAACATTACAACCAGTTCTTCTAAGTGCGGGCAATCGATACATATCAGCTAAGGACTGAGGGTCCATCAAAAGAAAAATAAAAGCCTAAGGAGAGGTCCTATGGGGTAGGGGCTAGTTTAGGCGTTCGAAACTCTTGAATGATGGCCTTCTCTCCGTGGTATACTGCCCACTTGCCTTTGGCTCGTGCTTCATGCACTTTTTTCAACTCTTCACCTTTGTGCTTGACTTGTGTCGGGGTGAGTTCTTCGGCGATCCAAAAATCCGGTGTCTCTAAGGAGACGCGATTGCTGGAGTAATCGGAGCCGTTCCTCCTTGTCTTTGAACTCAAGAATGGCATGTCCACTAGGTGTGCGCTTGGTGTTGACTTGTTGACGATACATTTCACCGGATTGGTAGTCGATATGGACCGGTTTAAGAGTTTCGTTGAGGAGGTCGATTAACTTGCAGAAGTCTTGTTGGCATCATCCCATGCTTGGGCAGCCCTCCAATGCGAAGCTTGAGGGCATTCTCTTCTTGAAGCTGATGTTCCGCAATTCTGTCTTCACACAAGTTTCCACTTTGGCGAGTGCAATCGTATGAGCTTGAGTGACCTTTTCTTCGACTTCCTTCACCTTGTCTGTTGTGAGGCCGATCATGGAGTCAAATCGTGCCTCGAGCGTGCTAAGGCGTGCTTTGAGGTTGCGGTTTTCTTCCATGACCATGTCAAGAGCAGCCTGCAATTGTCCGATGCGGTCTGTCTTGCTAGGAGCTGCGAGGACAGCGGCAAAGCTAGCCCGTGCTCTCCCCGATGTTTTGGGGCTATTGGTGGCCATCTTCTCGCTTGTTGGAGGCTTTGGTGAGAACATGTTCTCAAAGCTCTTGAAAACTTGAAACAAGTTCACCTTCTTGTTGAGGGTGTGAGTCGAAAACTGTTCGAAAACAGAGACCTAGCTCGAAAAACAGAGACCTGAGGGGTGCTCTGTGTAGGCGGGAACAGAGGCTTTTTAATTTAAGTTGAAGCCTTAGGGGCGGCAGCAAATGTGCTTGCTGTATAGTCAGCAGAGAAGCGCTCTGTGTAGTCGGCAGTTGTATAGTCGCATCGGCAACAGCAAATCTGTGTTGTATGCAGAGTTGCCTCGGGCGCAATTGAATTCGACAGGAGGGCGCAGTTGAAGTCCCTGTGTGGCGGTGTCGGCAGCTGCAGGCAGCGGGCTTGTATTGAGCTTGGGCCTTGGAGAGAGAGATTCTGAGAGATTGGGAGAGAGAGAGAGAGAGAGAGAGCGAGAGAGAGACGAGAGATGAGGAGAGAGAGAGGAGAGGAGAGAGAGAGAGAGAGAAGAGAGAGAGAGAGAGAGAGAGGAGAGAGAGAGAGAGAGAGAGAGAGATTTCTACTAGAGCGCATGTGCACACATAAAAAATCGATTAGCACTTCTATTGAGGTGTGAGAAAGAGAAGAAAGATCCATGTAAAGAAAGCTACAAATATGGCAATTAAAAATGAGTTTATAGAAAGAGAGAGAGAGAGAGAGAGAGGAGAGAGAGAGAGAGAGAGAGAGAGAGAGAGAGAGAGAGAGAGAGAAGGGTATAGTCTATGAAGCAAGTTCTACCATTGTGTTAGAAGTAAAACATCTGTTGACTGTGTTCTTTGCTCCTATGGTTTTATCTCGGGTTTTGATGGTAGTAGTGAAAAGTCAACTCTCTCTCTCTCTCTCTCTCTCTCTCTCTCTCTCTCTCTCTCTCTCTCTCTCTCTCTCTCTCTCTCTTTGGGCCGTAGAATCAATCAATGAATTTCATATGCAGGTGAATACTACAGTTATTTCAAGACTTGCACGGCCTACAATAGATCGATACAATCTAAGAAAATTCATAAGTGTCATAAGATGCAACTATTTGCAATCCCAAAATATATGATACTAGCTACATGTCAAACCAAAAGAAGCAAAGATAATTTTTTCATTGAAAATCTTGTGATTTCACAAGAGAAATGTCATCAACACCATATAAGTTTATAGAACCATTGAAAATGGCATCACCTAACAAGTTTCACATCCTTTTTTGAGGACTGTGATTAATACACTATACTAGTACCGTTTTCATCAAATTATTGTGGAATGTATTCTTCTTAACTAAACATCTATAGTCGACAATATAGAAATGTATTTTGGTGTTTTTTCCACTAAGAGAGATTGCCACGCATTAGTCATAATTATACCTTATGAATTCTCTTCATAATAGATGAGTTAAACTTTTAGATAAGTGAAGAATGTGTATAAATGGCAAGCCAATTAACAAAAGAAAGCAAATAATAGGAGGCTAATTAAGGACACTAAGGACAACTTCATGTCTTGTAGAGCTACCAACCTAGTGTTAAGTACATGTCGTACATGTATACATTCAGGTCTTGTCTCTCTTTATTTGCATCCAATAAAGAGGCCACATTCATCGATCATGAACATCAAAGCACTACCAAATTAAAAGATGTAAAGAAGAGTACTCAATGATAAAATCCCGGGGCATCCACTAGGAAATATGTAAGATAGCACGAGCGAACAAAATAAGGGATGTATAATTAGGTACTTTTACAAAAAACTTTACTTACATAAAGCATTTTTGAATTGAGAAGGTGAAAATTTGTATACATAAGGAAAATGCATATATAACGGGTACCGGAAAGTACATAGGTAAGGGATTATTTAAATACCTGTGGTTCTCATGTGCTATATGCAATTTTTTATACATAGCGGACTCCCAGGGATAAAATATCTAGAGAAATGTCCTCGCACTATCTTTTTTAAGGAAGAGCTACATAATAGGGAGCAATTTTTTTCCTTTCTTAGAGTACTCAATGATAAAATGCTTAGAGAAATTTCTTTGTAGAACCGAGTGTAGAGAGACAAGACCTACTAGAACCTATCTTTGGTCTCAATTCCACTTTCGGGGATGCTTGGAGTGAAACACAATTTCTAAAAAATGTGGCATACTTTCAGCAAGTTCGGTTCTAGGTATTTTATTAGTGTCAATAGCTCCATCCACACGAGCTATAAAATCTTCTTTATTTAGAGTTCAAAATAAGCTCATAAATCACATGATACGGAAAGAAATAGCAAGAGGAGGGCCTTGCCCAAAACTTGAAAATACTGCAAGAGACTTATTTTGCGTGGAGATTTGAAGTGGAATGACAAAGCCATTCATAGCAAACTTTTTGAGAAGGAGATACAAGTATATGAAGTAAGAGGTGCATAGAAGTTCACTCGATTGTGAACTGAATTGATTATCCAAAAAGCTTGCATCCGTTTTATAAGAATCAGCTTATATATTCTATTCAAAATGTTGAAATAAGGTTTCCATTGCTAATTTCAACACTGACTATTTTTTTAGAGGCGATACTAGAAGAAGAAGAAGAAGAAGAAGAAGAGAGTTTTTACGTCGTAGGAAACTATCCCAAGAAACCTTAAAGATCTAGCCCACGAGGAGAGAGAGAGAAGAAGAAGAAGAAGAAGAAGGTTAATCCGTACTGGGTTGAGGATTCTAAAACCCTTGGCAATATGCCAATTTAAAAGGAAAGGGCATATGAATTTAAAAGGAAAGGGCATGTGGTTGTCATCATCATTGGTTGCCTATGCATAGCTCTTCCCTGCGTTAGGCCATATACCATCCAGGAAATGCATACCATCGCTTGCAATCAAAAACCTCTCTCTCTCTCTCTCTCTCTCTCTCTCTCTCTCTCTCTCTCTCTCTCTCTCTCTCTCTCTCTCTCTCTCTCTCTCTCTCTCTCTCTCTCTCTCTCTCTCTCTCTCTCTCTCTCTCAAGATGGAGGCAAGATATAGTACCCAACGGGCCCGATCGGGCCCGCATATATATAATTCTACGCTTGCAATCAAAAACCTCTCTCTCTCTCTCTCTCTCTCTCTAGTAGGCGTTATGCACCATAGAGGCTTGCATCTTTTGTTTTGCAACTCTCCCGGCCACACCATTGAGCAGATCATTGCCAAGCACAATCTGTGGGAAAAGAGACTAATGTGTCACCTAGCTCGTACTGATGTGTCGCCGGCACATGGAAAAAATCTATTGCTTCTCTTAACGCACGACAAGTCATCAAGCGCACAGGCCTAAAAGGATCTAGTTAATGAGACCCTATGTATGTGTGTGTGTGTGTGTGTGTGTGTGTGAGAGAGAGAGACAGAGAGAGAGAGAGAGAGAGAGAGAGAGAGAGAGAGAGAGAGTGACCTCAGTTATTTGAAGTGCTTGGGAAAACCAGGCATCCAACAACTAAATAAAGTTCCGTTGAAAAAAATTGAATTAACCTTGGGACAAAAAACTTAATTCTAGGTATCACAACTACAAGCTCTCCTTTTAGCTATAAGAGTCACCCATCCCCTCTGTTGGCAGGATTCCATCATCATCTCTCTCTATCTCTCCTGGAATAGTTTCCTACGGCGTTAAAAAAATCTTTTTCTTCTTCTTCTTCTTCTTCTGACGTCTCTTGACTATATTTTCCTCCCTCTTCATCTCTCTCCCCCGTTTCTTGGATTCTAGTTAATGAAGCACCTCAAAAAGCGTTTAAGACACCTACTCCCTCTAGATCTATTTGACAAGTCTTGAACGCTAAACTTGAGCTTGAAGAGGCAACTGGGATGATAGAGAAAATTGTGTGTGTGTGTGTGTGTGTGTGTGTGAGAGAGAGAGAGAGAGAGAGAGAGAGCTGAAAGGTGATAGAAAAATTAACGACTGCGCTTAGAAATTACACGAGCACTGATGAGAGGACGGACGGCACTAGGATCTTTGAACTTGGCGATGCGGGGCTGATGGCCATGAGGGTGGAGGGAAGTAGTAGGTCAAAGCCATGCAAGGCATATTCTTGGATTCTACTTAATGAGGCACCTCAAAAAACATTTGAGACACCTACTCCCTAGAGATCTATCTGACAAGTCCTGAAAGCAAAACTTGAGCTTGAAGAGGGAATTGGGGTGATAGAGAAAATTGTGTGTGTGTGTGTGTGTGTGTGTGTGTGTGAGAGAGAGAGAGAGAGAGAGAGAGAGAGAGAGAGAGAGAGAGATCAATGTAGTATAGAACAAAGGATTTACCAGAAAAGAAAAGAGAGAGAGAGAGACAGAGCTTTGACCGACACATTGCGTTTTGACCACAGTCAAACCATGAGACTATATACACGCCTTTGGAACTGAAAGATGATAGGATTAAAATTAACGATTGCGCTTAGAAATTACACGAGCACTGATGAGACCTATGGATGATTTTGCATGAAGTGAAGGGCCTCCTGCTGTGTGAGAGGGCGGACGGCACTAGGATCTCTCAACTTGGCGATGCGAGGTTGCTGGCCATGAGGGTAGAGGGTGAACTCTGTGTAGCGATACTTGGCAGCATTGCGGCGGAGGTGCAGGAAAACGCATTAGTAGGGGTTCTCGCAGCAGTAGCATAGTTGCAGGCTGCCACGATGCTATTTCCGGTTGTTGAAGTACCTAAAACGCACGTAGGCGCTTTGCTGGCAATTGGGACATGTGGGACGCTCTTGAGCGGCCAGATAACGCAGATCCTGGCGGTCCTGCAAGGCCAAGTCATTAAACGCAAGAAACCCAGGTGGAAGCAGCCGCGTCCTGTTTCACGACTTCCTCTACCATTGTGAGAGCAATGAGATCAAGGTACTCCTCTTAGCCTTACATGTTCTAACATATTTTGGAGTGAAATTGGTTACTTGGTTGGTTGTGATTGGTGTCTCCTTGGCTATTTTGGTGGAACACGAGCGGATGAGTAGAACCAATTGACATGCAACAACCATGGCTTAGAGTGGGACCTAATGCTCATTGTGAAGAAGCAAGTTGTGTCCCATAGAGATCACAATATGGCAAAGGACTATGAACTATGAACCACCTATTTAAATATAAAGCACAAGAAGGCTCCAAAATACCCATCTTGATCTTTTCATTAAGCAACCCAATGAGTTTTGGCAAATGAGTCTTTGGAACTAGAATAGGCCTCATGTTTTAAGGTACATGAGGGATAGTGAAGATCACCATAGGAGCAACAATGGATGGATCAACACACTGTTACCATATACATGTGGTAGTGATGTGTGCGAACGCACTAGGACCACTGGGGCATTTCTTCCCTCTTTAGGAGGTTTTTTCCCCCTTGCATTGTATATAGGCCCATCACTCTAGGGCTACCGATCTCTCCATTGCACAGTAAGTAACATACTCTCTACTGTGTGCCTTGAGCTTCCTTGGTCTTCTCCAAGCTGTGTGCATTTGCTTTACAACCCGAATTCCAACAATTGGTATCAGAGCAGGTTGCGTCCTCCCCGGCTCAGTCGCCGGTAGCTCCAGCACACGCCTGCTCACTTTCTCCGATTTCTGTGATCTATGGCGAGCGTTCCCAGGTTGACAAAATTTTCAGGAGAGCTTGAAGAGCTTAGTCTGCTCAAATTTTTGATTCGGACTCATTGCGGTCTCTACTTCCACTACAGGCAGTACTGCACAAGCTATTTTGTCATTTTGTGCAAAATTTTTGTCAGTGCCGTTTTCTGCATAACAGGTGCCTTACAAATTTCTCCATCCAGCTTAGTTGAGGAGAAGCCGCTTGAGTGCCTCTCAGGCACGTTCATGGTTGTGCATGCTCACATTAGGGAGGTTATGTTTCCTAATGTCTCATCGAAAAAACTTACCGAGCAGCGAATATTCATGTACTCCCACAAGTACGTGGTGCCAAAGTCAAGCCAAAGCTATGGTAGGTTAGAAGCCGTGGGGACACCCTCATTGCAGAGTGCAGAATGGCCAACTCCAAACCACTGGGCTTTGCTTTCTTTCAAGCGCAAGGTGCTGCAAGATTTCCAAGGGTCCCTAAAGTTCGGTAAGGCAACCAGATCAGTGGGTCTCAGTTGGCATTGTCCCATTCATTTTTTTGTGCATGCATTCCGCTCTCTGCCGATTGTAGAAACACCAACAGTGTTTGTTTGCAAAGAAGTTGACATAGCTGCAATGGACACCATTATAGATGTCAATTGGGGCTATGTTGACGGTTTGCATGATCGTGACCGTTATAAGTGCAATGTGTCCCCCACACAGCTTTGCCTTCAGTATTTGAAAGCAAGGTGCACCTTGTATGCACGATTTAGCTACAAGAGGTGGATGCACAAACGTGGCAAATGGATACCCTTGCAGCTGACAGCCGAAGAGGTTCAATCCTTTGAAATTTGTGTCCGCATGCCCAATAATGAGGTGGAGGTGGTTGCAGTGAATCCGCATTGGACTCTTGCCAATCTTCGGGAACACTTTCTCATAATGGGACTCGAGGATGTCGGCAATGCAAGTTTCAAACTGGAACAACGCAAGGTCTGCTTTGTGCTTGCTAAGCTACCTTTTCTTATTTTTTGTGGATATTTGTATTTTGATTGCCCATTTTTTGGTTGTATAGATTGGAAGGCAGATGGAGGCCACTATGCTTGTTTACAAAGATTGGGCTACAGACGAAATTATCTTGTCTAAGTGAATTGGCTTGTAACTTTAATCGTTTATATATTGGATATTTTATTAAATATTTTGAAAAGTTTTAAGGTGTTGTACTTGATTTTGTACTTGAGTTTTAAGGTGGTGTAAATTTATTTTTTAAATGCATATTTTTTATTTTTTTCGAGATGGAATCTGTCTATATAAGGGGGACCACCTCCTCATTTCACCATTTTCATCCTAGCATTGCAGAGAGACCTAGCATACCCAATCACGCAAAGAGAAGACATGGCTGCTACTAGTGCTTTAGATGCATTCCTTACTGAGGTTGGGCATGCAAATCGCCCTGAGCTTCAAGCATTTTTCACAACCCAACCCGATTTGGAAACCACCTTGACCCTCCACTCTCAATCTCTTGAGCACATTAGTTCATACATTTCCACGTGCATGGGGAGACTCATTGTTGAGTTACCAAACCGGCCAGGGCAATGGGTCCCTGAAGGCCTTCTCCACCACATCTACCAAGGGGACAGGCCATTTCATCAGCAGCTTGCACGCTTTGCCACCATAGCACAACCCACCGGACAATATGTGCGGCTTGAAGCTGATGATGTGCGAGCAATGCGTAAGGGAAGGATTGGAAACACTTTTTTCTCTATTTAGGCCATAATGATCTTCCTCCTTCACGAGTGCCCAGCAGGCCTTGACGTAGTTCTACCACACTTGCAGATCGGCAGGGTACTGGCTGGGGCCAAGCCCACGGCCATTGGCTTATCCGCCGCAGAGGAGAGGACGCATGCCTTGACCTACCGTGTAGGGATTCAAGGCCTCTTGGAGGCCTCTCCATCTGTCAGTTCATCCTCGGGACCGCCAGAAGGAACCACCACTCGGGATGCCATCCCTGATGTAGAGATTACCCGCTTCTCCTCCATTGTGGTGGGTGGGGAGGAGTTTGTGTTTATGCATGATCTGGAGAAATCCTTTGAGCTTCGTATGGATGAGTGTTTTGCAATACTCGATGCCCATGGCAAGTTTGAGGTTGATACCACCACCTCCCATGACGATGATCTCCTACTGCCCATGGGGAATACTTTGGCGGACACATTGGCAATCGCACAAGCCGAGGTGGTAGCGGACGAGCCGGCCAAGGTCTCTGAGGAGGATTTTGTGGCCGTGCAAGCCATGTGTTTGGCTAAACGCGCAAGAGTGGATTCACCACCACCTGATCCAACACCTGTTCTACTTGATCCAAAGGGGAAGTCAAGTGTGGATTTTTACTTGCACCCGGATGCCAATGAGGAGGATCGTAGAGAAGAGGTATAGATGCTCACTTACATTTGATTGTTACAAATGATTTTGTTAATGTTATATCATAATTCTGTGCCATATCAAATAAAACCTATGTTTTGCAAGATGTTCTGGAGGTTGACGCCTGGGCGCAATGGTCAGGGGGGAGGAGGACGCCGTTCGAACCTCAAGAGGCACTTTCTCACTACCTTCCGACTGGTGTCGTGGTGTTTGTCCATGCCGACTACTCTCCCAATGGTCGCTACGACATTTTTGCTCTCGGTTCACTCTCCAAGGCGTTGTGTTTAACAACACTTGCCCAAACGGCCAATCTTGTAGGGCTTGTAAAGAAAGATTTTGCAATATCCACTTTCGGTGTTAACTTTCACGGGCGCCTTATTGCCCATGTTGGCATGAACCAAGCTGTAGGGGTTAATGACACCCGAGAAATCACAACCACTTTACTTAACAGGGTGCCACCCCAAAAGGCCAAGTGCTAGAAAATTGTAATTCGAAAGATCCTAAAGCAAAAGCCGGATATCATGTAAAGCATTGATTTCCTTAATAAAACTACTTTTTGGTGTCTACGACTCTCTGAATTGCAAGGTTTTGAATTTCTTATATGTTGGGCTTCCATTCTCTATGAGGAGCACCATGATTTCTGATATGAATACTAAAGGGTTTGGCAGGCATTAAAATTAATAAAATGCATACTTTGTTATATCTAGGCTTCCAAAGTTATGGGATGTGCCTACTGAAGGGCTTGGAAGTCCCTAAAATGGGCTGCCACAAGGGCGCGCATTGGTGCCTTCCATCAGCAAATGAAATGGGCAAATGCGCGCCCTTGTGGCAGATGATTTTGGACCCATATAAGAGCATATTCAGGTGCAAAACAGAGAGACAAGACATTAATACCCAGTTGAAAAACAGATAGACAAGCATACCCAGGTAACCGTAAGCCCATCTTGCCCCAGATACTTAAAGTTGTATTAACAAACCCCGAGAGAAAACTATGTGGCAATATCAAGCCCATTTTGGAGTCTAGGACTGACTTTACAGATGCAACAACCATCCTTCAAAATTTCTATGCTACATGGACTAAGGGGGATGATTACCAGAAGCATCTATGCTAATTGAAGCATTGAATCAAACAAAACATACTTATTGCTTGTGAAAATTATATGGAAACCATTGGAAAGTGTTTGGAATTCACTAGAAAATGCTGCCACAAGGGCGCGCATTGTGTCCATCCATATGCCTCTGGAAGCCCAAAATGCGCGCCCTTTGTTGGAGCTATATATGGCTCACTCTACTCAACTTGGTCTCACCTATATATTTGTATCTTGTCCTCAATATGAATCAGTCTTTGGGAGCGTATATGGTGTGTCTCTTGTCTCGTCTCTCTCTTTCTCTCTACATCTCAACATGGTATCAGAGCAGTAACGATCATGCGCCGATTCAATTCATGGTGACAAAACAGTATGTGTATGCGATTTGCATGTAAGATTCAAAAATTGCTACAAATTTTATTTTTGAGCATTGATTCTTGTTAATTGTGGTTGTTTTGTGTTAAGAAGAATATGATTAGTGTTTTGTGTGACGTTTATTGCTAATCAATCTAATCGTTGATTACGTTTTCTTGTTCATGACACCCTGAACTTCATCTCAATTTTTCTCGCTGTTCTGCTCAAAATTTGGAGAAACGGGAAAAGCGCAATGGAGCGTACCGCAATGGCACTTTTCATCCAAAACTTGTTCGTCTCCTCGAGCTCTTCGATTTGAGTTCTAGGTTTGCGTCAATCGGAGCTCGCAGCAGAAAGTTATGCTGTTTTTACTGCAATTGAGCTTGACGCAGCTTTCTTCGTCCTACTTCTTCGTGAAGCGTCCGCGATCGTTTTTCTTATTTTGGCGTTAACTTTTTCGAGAAGATTTAGCTTTTTGCTATTCATATTGTGTCCGTCAATCTTGCATCTCACGCCACTCTATTTTGAGGACTCTTTTATTATTAACGTCTCCTTTACCCTGCCGTTTTTGGGTGACGTCTCTTACATTTTTGGAAGTTCCTTGAGCATCTTTCTTACGTTTATCGTTGACAGAACGCAGTCCTCATATCTCTCTCATTCTCAATTGCGGCCTTCACCATATATGGTGTGCAAATTCTGCGATCTTATCTTATACGTCTTCTCGCAACAAGATATGGCTATGAATATTCTCGTCAACGGCTTTCCTTCTGGCCAGCGTTCTGTTCCTCCTTTCCAAGGTCAAGGTTTTCCAGGCTGGAAAGCAAAGATGTTGTTAATTCTTGAAGGCGATGAACTCTCCGATGTTGTTCTTGGAAATCGTGTTTGTCCGCCTCAGCCTGTTGATACGGATAATGATAACGTGCTTATCACTGAAGGACCTATATTTGAAGATTGGAATGTTGCCTATACGGATTGGCAACGACGTGATAAAGCAGCTCGTCGGTATATTCTTTCTGCTCTTACTGATTCCCTTTTGCTTGATATGTACGAACTGCCTACTTCCCACGACGTATGGAAGTACCTTATTGCAAACTTTCAGAAGAAATCTGTCACAGAAATACTTTATTTGAGAGGGTTGCTTAACAAGTTACAATATGAAGTTGGTACTGCCATGACGGGACATATTGAATCTTTCAAATCTATTATTAATCAACTTGCTGCTGCCGGTGATCCTGTTCCATAAAAGCAACTGATTACACTTCTCCTTGATACGGTGAAGGACTCTTCTTATGATAACATTGTTACTATTCTCTCTAATAAAGATGGTCTTGATTTCGACCAAGCCTGCATGTCTTTAATTGAATACTCTCAACGTCAAGAACATCGTAATGCTAGTCATGAAACAGCTATGATTTCACACGAGGAGACTGAGTCACAACAGATGGAACGGGCTTTTTATGCTCGAAGGCGTCCATTTCAACGAGGAAACCGCAGAGGTGGCCGTCGCGGTAATATTTTCTCTCGTCTCAAATTTCCTAATAAGCAATGTTCTTACTGCAACAGAAATGGCCATACTAAAGATGATTGTTGGGCACGTCAATATGATGAAGAACACAATATTACCACAAAACAACCACGTTTATCTAGAGACTCTTCTTCTTCTTCTTGTGAATATTGTGGACGATCTGATCATCCCACTCATATGTGCTATAAGCGTCGATTCGACACAGATCGGAATAGAGCATATGCTACTGAACATCGAAACAACATTGTACCAGAAACAAGCTGCGTCCTATGTTCAGTTGCTCCAGACAGAATACTTCATGTACGCGATGGATCACTTTTTATTGTCAATTCTGGTGCTACAAGAAATATGACATATCAGTCTAAGTGGCTTCATAACTATCATCCACTGCCAGTTCAACGTGTTGTTTATCTTGCCGATGATACTACTTGTCAAGTAAAGGGTATTGGAGACTTATATCTTGGTACCTTATCTTCTTCCACTCGAATTTTGCGAGGAGTATTACATGTACCAGATCTTCAACGTAATCTTCTTTCAGTTGCTAGACTTGTTGATCTTGGTCTGTTTGTTGGATTTGATCATACCAAATGCCGAATTGAGAAAGATGGACAGACTATAGCCACTGCTCCTCGAAATGGTAATTTGTTTGAACTCTCTCTCAACGATGCTATAGCAAATGTTGTCACTGCTCCAGGTGATCATGATTGCAAAGTATGGCATCACCGTTTTGTTCATGCTGATTTCTCAAAACTCCTTGATCTTCAACGTCGTGATCTTGTTCATGGCATAAATCTTAAAGCCCATCCTCATATGGGAATTTGTGAATTTTGTGCTCTTGGGAAACACAATCGCAAACCCTTTCCTCTTTCAAATACAACTCATTCTCATGACATATTGGATCTTGTTCATACTGATATATGTGGACCTCTACCTTCTTCGAGATCACAATATCGCTACTTCATTACTTTCATTGATGATTTCTCAAGGTATACGACTGTATTTCTACTTAGACAAAAATCTGAAGCCTTATCTGTTTTCAAACAATTCCACAAGGCTGCGGAACTTCAAACTGGTCGTCGCCTTAAGAAGCTTCGTAGTGACAATGGAGGCGAATATGTTTCTCGAGAGTTTGTGAGTTACTGTGCTGACAGTGGAATTCATCATGAACACACTATTCCATATTCGCCTCAACAGAACGGTGTTGCTGAACGAAAGAATCGCACTATTCTCAATGCTGTAAGATGTATGCTGATTCATTCTGCCTTATCTCGTGTTTTCTGGGCTGAAGCTACTTTGACAGCAACATTTATTCAGAATCATCTTCCTACTACTGCACTCTCTGGTAAGATACCCATCACAGCATGGACAGGTGACATTCCTTCTGTATCTCATTTTCGAACCTTTGGATGTATTGCTTATATTCATGTTCCCAAAGAAACACGAACAAAGCTTGATGCTCCTGGTCTTAAAGTTATTTTTATTGGATATTCTGACACTTCCAAAGGCTACAAATTCTATGACCCTTCCTCCAAGAAAGTAATTGTGAATCATGATGCTACTTTTAACGAACAGCTTATGGGAGGCTCATGGTCCATGGATGATTCTGATGATACTAAATCATTGCTTCAAGCTTTTCCATTTCTTTCAGAAGATGAAACTCTTCCTATAGAGCAACTTTCCTCTTCACGACCATCCATTCCGAATGTCGCCAATGATGATATTGATATTTTTGTTGATCTGCCTATTGATTTTGAACATGGCTCATGTCATGTTTATGATGACGATATTGCTGATAATGCTTTTTCTACTTCCGAAGATCCAGTTACTTATGATGAAGCTATTTCTTCACCACAAAAGGATCAATGGCAAGAGGCTATGGAAGCAGAGTACGATTCTCTTATCTCTAAAGGTACATGGATACTAACTGAATTACCTCCTGGTCGTACAGCTATTAAATGTAAGTGGGTGTATAAGACAAAAGTAAAAGCAGATGGATCTTTTGACAAGTTCAAGGCGCGTTTAGTTGCAAAAGGTTATTCCCAAGTAGCTGGTGTTGATTATCAAGAGACTTTTTCACCAGTTGTTCGCATTACAAGTGTTCGAGTTTTATTGGCATTTTCTGTTCAATTTGATTTAGAAGCTCATCAAATGGATGTGCGAACTGCTTTTCTTAATGGTGACTTGGAAGAGGAAATTTATATGGAACAACCAGAAGGGTTTGTTATTCCAGGTAAAGAAGACCTTGTTGCTCAACTCCATAAGGCACTATATGGTCTCAAACAAGCTTCGCGAGCCTGGTATACAAAATTTGATCTTTTTCTCACCTCTAAAGGATTCATCTCTTGCTCGTCAGACCCCAACTTATACATAAAACGCCAAGGTAGCAGTTTTGTGATTCTTGCTCTTTATGTGGATGATACCATCCTTGTTTCCAATGATTTGGGATTTCTTCAGCAAGTGAAAAAGTTATTGTCTTCTGCATTTGATATGGTGGATCTTGGAGAGATTCACTCGTGTCTTGGCATTCAAATCCAACGAAACCGTACAAAAGGTATTTTATTCCTTCGACAGTCAAAGTTTATTGCAGATACTATTCAAAAATTTGGTATGGAATCTGCACATTCAGCCAACACACCTTGTCTTGCAAGCTAACTTGATTGGATGTCTTCAGTTTGTTGGCATGAACACTCGTCCTGATATTTTGTTTGCTGCTAATTATCTTGGACAACATCTTGCATGTCCTTCTCTTAAGCATTGGTCTGCTGCAAAGCGTGTGTTGAAATACTTGAAAGGCACTACAGATTTTGGTTTAGTCTATCGACGACAACTCACATCGGATTCTATGCAATCTCTTTCTCTTTTGGGTTACACAGATGCAGACTGGGCAAGCTCACATTTATCTATGCGATCTACTAGTGGAAATTGCTTCTTTATAAATGGTTGTTTTGTTTCTTGGACTAGCAAGAAACAACGTTGTGTTGCAGTTTCTACGACTGAGTCAGAATATGTTGCGGCATCACTTGCAGCTCGTGAGTTGATTTGGCTTCGACAAATGCTAGTTGATATTGGTCACTCTCCTCTTTCTAGCACACCCTTGCGGTGTGACAACCAAAGTGCTATTAGTCTTGCAAAAGACTATGTTCAACATAATAAGTCAAAGCACATTGCTGTCCATTATCATTATGTCAGGTATGAAGTACGCAAAGGAACCATTATGGTTGAACACTGTCCAAGTGACCAGATGATTGCAGACATTTTGACTAAAGGCCTCAACGAGTCACGTTTCATCCTCTTGCGCTCGGAGCTTGGAGTTGCTTCGACCTCACTCTTTCTAGATTAGCTTCTTTGCTATTGTAATAGCTTTGTACATATGACATTGTAATCTTTTAGGTACCATGCACTATGCACACTCCACATTTGCACATTGTGATCTCTAAGTCACTTGAATATTTGTACATAGATGCACAATTCACTTTCACATCATCATCGCTGGTTCATATTTTCACATTGTATAGGGGCTTGGGTTTTTCCCTTGAACTCCCCAAGGGTTTTTTCATCCAAAGCTAGAGACCTTTGTTTGAGTGGGGGTGTTGGAGCTATATATGGCTCACTCTACTCAACTTGGTCTCACCTATATATTTGTATCTTGTCCTCAATATGAATCAGTCTTTGGGAGCGTATATGGTGTGTCTCTTGTCTCGTCTCTCTCTTTCTCTCTACATCTCAACACCCTTGTGGCAGGCAGTTTGGGGGCATTCCAAGGCATTTTCAACACTTTGTAGATGCTTTTGCCATGCAATAGTGAGTCACATAGCATGGATACATCAGGAAGTGCATGCCCCACTTAGCCAAGGTGCTAAACATAGGCAAGTTTTCACAATAACAAGCTAATGGCTACATACATACAATAGAAGGTAGACAAAACTTGGACCAGTGCTACATCGCATGGTATAGAATTAAAACAATACAATGCGCAGTGGGGTATACAATAAAAGACGCTTATATTCAAATTCTTTCCAATACAATGCACAGAGTGGGGTATACAATCAAAAGACGCTTGTATTCAAATTCTTCCCAATCTTGGAAGTTCCGTAAATACAAAAAGGTTTGATGCCTAATTACAAGCTACTCCTCATGGCGCAAACGGCGAGCAAGCTGCATATCCTTGGGCATAATGGTTACACGCTTTGCATGGATGGCACATAGGTTAGAATCCTCAAATATGCTAGTTAAATATTGCTCTGCTGCCTCTTGGATTGTCTCTATGGCCACAGTGCCCATCTGAAACTGAGTGTTGTACAATTGCAAAACCTCCCTGCATAGCCTTGCAAAAGGGGCCCTCCAAATCAAGAGCTCGGTGGTCTTTTGATAGTGTCAAATCTCCGCAAAAGCACGGCTGCGCTTTTGTACCTTCTGAGGTCGACGTGGAGGTGCATTTTTGGCACGAGTTGGGGCAGGTTGCTTCCTCTTCTTGTAGACAATGCTCTTCCTCTTTTTTTTCTGCACAGGCACTTCCAACACCTCATAATCTGATTCCACCCACTCTCCATCTGATTTGTGCTCTTCACTATTGAGTGTATGTGATGGTGTAGGTCCACTCCCTTTAGGAAGTGTCTTACCCCCAATAGACATGTGAGCCTGATAAGTTTGTATTTTGATGCCAACCCATGGGGCATCTTCATCCATTTGATTCTCTTCCGATCCTTCTGACGGCTGCTTTTGGCTGTTTGCTTCTTTGCCTTGGTCGCTCTCATCCTCCTTGTTGCCATCAGAATCGTTGGAGTCCGATGAATAGACAACAAGGCGATGATTCCTTCTCTCTTTTGCTGCTATAGAGGATTGGCTATGCTGATTTGAAGCTCCAGCTTCTTCACCTTGAGCTTGTGAAGTTCCAGCTTCTGTTGTTGTACCTTTAAGTCGTTGCCGATCCGGCCCCGCTGGATACGCAATCCTTGCCGTTTGTTTTGTTCTTGCCATGGTAGCACCTAGTAGGAAAATTGACATGCATAGACTACATTGCAATGTGTATTGTTGCTCACAATATAGGTGATCGATATGTGGATTGACTAGCGTGCATTGAAAATATCATATTGTGCATCATGGTTATTTTCATATTGGATGGTTTTTAAATTTTAATATATATTGAAAATAAGAAAGAAAATGTTTCAAAAATTGAACATCTGGTTCTTTTGTCTTCAATTTTAATTTAAAAGCAATGGAGCAAAATGTGGGCACAAGTGGTACGAAGAAGCCAAAGAATAAAAAAGCTCCTGGCAAAGAGTGGGATTATGATCACAACATATGTGGCCAATATATGGAGTGGCAATGTAAACTTTGTCACACAACAAAATCAGGCGGTGCACCACGTTGGTACAACCAAAGTGTGTCGACCATAGAAGATGGCACGGGCAAATATGTGCAGGTTAGTAGAAGCATGGAAAAAGGCTGGAGCAACTAGGAGGATCATGGGCTGACAAGCAGCAACGAAAATTTATGCCTGATGCGGCTTATAGGCCAGGAAGGGCTAATTTGAGTAGCATGTGAAGAAGATGCAAGAGGCAGTCTTTGAGTCCAGGAATGAAGAGATTGAAGTGCTGAAGGAGCAGGTGCAAATGGCTCATCAAACCGAGCTACGGAGATAAATTTATTGAAGGTTAAAGGTTCAGTGTGTAGCAGATTCTTGTCGGACAGGGCACGTGGGGACAGGTGGTCCAAGTGGAAGTCAGGGGGTAGGCTTATAGTGCTCAATGTATTGAGCCTACCTGTCTTTTCAGATTGCAGATAGGAATTACGGACTGCAGGTTATGGCCCGTTGAAACAAGCTTGTCATTGGATCTGCATACTTGGCTGTACTATCTCCCTATGCAATAATAATAAATATTTGCCCCTACTTCTTGTGTTGCTTATCCCCATCCCCCTCCTTTTCTCTTGCTCTTTGTGTACTAGCCAATGTTTGTAGAGGGTTTGCCTGCAGCTTGAAGGGTGTCACCAAGAGGGCAGAATTGGGGTGTCTTGTGAGCCGAAAAGGGTGAGTCGGGCAGTGTGGGTGCGTTTGTGCTATAAGGTGTTTTTTTGCAAGGTGGGAGGCGGTTGTTCTGTATGCTAAAGTGGAATTGTTAGTGCAAATTATCCAATTTGAAGGTGTTGTTAGAGAGGTTACAGGTGCTCTGGAATCCTTGGGCTATAGAGAGGCAAACATTTTGTGTGCTGGGTGTGTTCCCTATTCCCCCTCTCCAATGTATTAGGGATCATTTTCTGGGTAGCGCTAAAAAGAGTTGTAAGAAATGTGAACATCCTCAGCCACCTGCAGTTGCAAAGCGTTTGAGAGAAGAGCTCGCCAAAAAGGGTGGCAAGAGACAACAGATATATAGCTCTGTCGCTTCGAGTCAAGAGTTACCAGAGCCAAATATCAACTCCTCAGATCCTGTAGTGACGCCAACTAACCTAGGAAACCAACCTGTGCAAGGAGAGGAAATTCCAGGTAGTGTTCCTTTTAAACGTTGCAATGAAGGTGGACGTTGTCAAATTCATCAAAATCATTACATCAAAGATTTCGAGAGCAGTCTCTAGAAGAAGCACAAAATACACTCACCAAAGCAATATTCTTTACTAGAAGTGTTTTGATCATGGTAGATAGCAATCATTGGAAGGCTTCTTGGAAGAAGATCGGTTTGGTCCAGGATTTTCAGTTCCTTCTTATCACACGATAAGAAATGTTTTCCCGGACAAATGTTACATTGAAGTCAAACACCGTGTTGGCAAAATAATAGTTGGAAATATTTCGCTTTTAGGATGTACGATTGTGAGTCATGGCTAGTCAAATATTCAGAGAAGACCGATGATCAATGTAATGCTGGTTTGTCCAAGGGGAGAAACGTTTATAAAGGCGATTGATAGTTTCGGTGCAATTAAAAGTGGCAAATACATTTTTGAGGTCTTGATTAATGTAATTATAGAAATTGGTGCCGAACATGTCGTTCAAGTAGTCATGGACAACACAAAGAATTGTAAAAACGCTAGTAAATTAATAAAGAAGTGGTTTCCACACATTTTTGCAAATGGTTGTAATACGCACATCTTAAACATGGTACTGAAAGATTTGTACACTAGCGAAAAAACCACATGGTTCACCAAAATAATTGATACAACACGTCAGGTTGTGAAATTTATCTTGAAACGATAAAGAGAGCTCGATTTGTATAGGATGCACATATCAGTGATGTTGAAACTTCCTGCTGAAACTCGGTTTTGCACACACTTTTATAGCTTGGAATCACTTCTCCATAATAAATGCGCTATGATTGACACATTCAATTGCATGGTCTTTGATGAACGGCAGCTTGAGCAGAAAGAAAAAGTGAAAGATAAAATTACATGTCTACGTGGCAATGTAAACAAGGCTGCTTGGTGGAGGAGTGTAATGGATGCATACCATGTAATTGTGCCCGTTATGTTGGCAATCCACAATCTTGATCAAAGGGTGCCAAACTTGGGCAAAGTGTGGATGACATGGTGGTCAGTCCAACAGAGTCTTGAAAATCCTGAAGAGCTGAAAGAATCTGTAGTAGAGAAGGAGTGGCGATTACCATTCTCTGGCAAATATCAAAATAATTTGGCTAAGTATTTTCATGCAAGTTGGAAGAACGCTCATAGTCCACTCCATAGCGTTGCTTACATGCTCGATCCAAAGTATTGAAATTTAGATATGATGTCCAATACAAAGGTGGTAAGCAATTTCTATCACATGGTCAACACGTTCTACTCCAACATTTAGGACCGAATTGATTGCATCAAAGAAATGAGTGCATTTAGATTAAAAGAAGGTCCTTTTGCGAATGATTTTGTACAGGTAATGGCAAAAGAGCAACCTATTCTCATCATCATACCCCAATCACTGATGCCGACACGAGGTTTATTGGCAGGAGTAAAATCCTACATTATGTTGAATGGGTGCAGGTCACTGTGCACTATAAGAACCGAGTGGACAGCCACAACGCCGTCAATTAAGGCATGACAAATGGTTGGCATCTTCTTGATCACTGCTTTGATCCGCACCGTGTCTATCTCGCTTATAGGAAGATTTGCTACAGGCAATGACCTCCAGCCGTGTTGTAGCCTATGCATGTGTTGTCTAAACAATCCGTGAGCGAATGGTAAGCGACACATCATGTCGCCCACGGTACCCCCCATTGTAGTATGGGAAATGATTCAAGGAGCTTCGGTAGTAAATCCAATGCACCTTACAATGGAGGGGTGAAGCATTTTCATTTCTTGATATGTGTGAAAAATGTTAAATTTTGCCTCACTCCCTCCCTTGTAACATTTTCCCACATATGTAATGTGGTTTGAAAAAAAATAAGATGCCTTTGATAGTGTACAATGTGCACACACCAAAGAAGCCTGCTCCAATCCTCATACATTCTACCAAGGCTTCGTGAGGGATGCTAACAAGATGAGCGTACTTTGCATTCAAAGCCGTGCGCATGATTTTGTCGGTGCCGCTGGCATCGGATCTACCACCCAAAGCTGCTTGCACATCTTGGGCAATCTTCAATCTCTTGGGTAAGGATGCTTAGTCCTGTGCTTTCACACGCTTCATCTTTACCTTTTGTTCTTCCCACAATTTATCCCAAAGCTCTAATTTTGACATGTCACAAGCAGGTGGGATATCTTCCTTTAAGTCTCTACAACATACTTTCTATTGCCCAACACTGTCCTAACCTTGTGGTGGGGGTCAAATTTTCAAATCCGTGCTGGAAGCAACAACTCGTATTGGCCTTCAAGTTGCAACCTGCGCTTTGTGTTCTGCCTGTTGGAGCTATATATGGCTCACTCTACTCAACTTGCTCTCACCTATATATTTGTATCTTGTCCTCAATCTGAATCAGTCTTTGGGAGCATATATGGTGTGTCTCTTCTCTCGTCTCTCTCTCTCTCTCTTTCTCTCTACATCTAAACATGGTATCAGAGCGGTAACGATCACGTGCCGATTCAATTCATGGTGACAAAACAGTGTGTGTATGCGATTCGCATGTAAGATTCAAAATTGGTACAAATTTTATTTTTGAGCGTTGATTCTTGTTGACTGTGGTTGTTTTGTATTAAGAAGAATATGATTAGTGTTTTGCATGGTGTTTATTACTAATCAATCTAATCGTTGGTTACGTTTTCTTATTAATGACACCCTGAACTTCATCTCAATTTTTGGGGGTCTTCTGCTCGAAATTTGGAGAAACGGGAACAACGCAATAGAGCATAGCACAATGGCACTTTTCATCCAAAACTTGTTCGTCTCCTCGAGGTGTTCGATTTGAGTTCTAGGTTTGCGTCAATCGGAGCTCGCAGCAGAAAGTTATGCTGTTTTTACTGCAATTGAGGTTGACGTAGCTTTCTTCGTCCTACTTCTTCGTGTAGCTTCCGCGATCATTTTTCTCATTTTGGCGTTAAACTTTTCGAGATGATTTAGCTTTTTGCTATTCGTATTGTGGCCGTCAATCTTGCGTCTCACGCCACTCTATTTTGAGGACTCATTTATTATTAACGTCTCCTTTACCCTGCCTTTTTTGGGTGACGTCTCTCATATCTTTGGACGTTCCTTGAGCATCCTTCTTGCGTTTATCGTTGACAGAACGCAGTCCTCATATTTCTCTCATTCTCAATTGCGGCTTTCACCATATATGGTGTGCAGATTCTGCGATCTTATGTTATACATCTTCTCGCAACCAGATATGGCTATGAATATTCTCGTCAATGGCTTTCCTTCTGGCCAGCGTTTTGTTGCTCCTTTCCAAGGGCAAGGATTTCCAGGCTGGAAAGCAAAGATGTTGTTAATTCTTGAAGGCGATTAACTCTTCGATGTTGTTCTTGGAAATCGTGTTTGTCCGCCTCAGCCTGTTGATACGGATAATGATAACATGCTTATCACTAAAGGACCTATATTTGAAGATTGGAATGTTGCCTATACGGATTGGAAATGACGTGATAAAGCAGCTCGTCGGTATATTCTTTCTGCTCTTACTAATTCCCTTTTGCTTGATATGTATGAGCTACCTACTTCCCACGACGTATGGAAGTACCTTATTGCAAACTTTCAGAAGAAATCTGTTACAGAAATACTTTATTTGAGAGGGTTTCTTAACAAGTTACAATATGAAGTTGGTACTGCCATGACGGGACATATTGAATCTTTCAAATCTATTATTAATCAACTTGCTGCTGCCGGTGATCCTGTTCCACAAAAGAAACTGATTACACTTCTTCTTGATACGGTGAAGGACTCTTCTTATGATAACATTGTTACTATTCTCTCTAATAAAGATGGTCTTGATTTCGACCAAGCCTGCATATCTTTAATTGAATACTCTCAACGCAAGAACATCGTAATGCTAGTCACGATACAGCTATGATTTCACAAGAGGAGACCGAGTCACAACAGATGGAACATGCTTTTTATGCTCGAAGGCGTCCATTTCAACGAGGAAACCGCAGAGATGGCCGTCGCGGTAATATTTTCTCTCGTCTCAAATTTCCTAATAAGCAATGTTCTTACTGCAATAGAAATGGCCATACTAAAGATGATTGTTGGGCACGTCAATATGATGAAGAACACAATATTACCACAAAACAACCACGTTTATCTAGAGACTCTTCTTCTTTTGCTTGTGAATATTGTGGACGATCTGATTCGACACAGATCGTAATAGAGCATATGCTACTGAACATCGAAACAACATTGTACCAGAAACAAGCTGCGTCCTATGTTCAGTTGCTCCAAACAGAATACTTCATGTACGTGATGGATCACTTTTTATTGTCGATTCTGGTGCTACAGGAAATATGACATATCAGTCTAAGTGGCTCCATAACTGTCATCCACTGCCAGTTCAACGTGTTTTTTATCTTGCCGATGATACTACTTGTCAAGTAAAGGGTATTGGAGACTTATATCTTGGTACCTTATCTTCTTCCACTCGAATTTCACTGCTCCAGGTGATCATGATTGCAAAGTATGCCATCACCGTTTTGTTCATGCTGATTTCTCAAAACTCCTTGATCTTCAACGTCGTGATCTTGTTCATGGCATGGATCTTAAAGCCCATCCCCATATGGGAATTTATGAATTTTGTGCTCTTGGGAAACACAATCGTAAACCCTTTCCTCTTTCAAATACAACTCATTCTCATAAAATATTGGATCTTGTTCATACTGATATATGTGGACGTCTACCTTCTTCGAGATCACAATATCGCTATTTCATTACTTTCATTGATGATTTCTCAAGGTATATGACTGTATTTCTACTTAGACAAAAATATGAAGCCTTACCTGTTTTCAAACAATTCCACAAGGCTGCGGAACTTCAAACTGGTCGTCGCCTTAATAGACTTCGTAGTGACAATGGAGGTGAATATGTTTCTCGAGAGTTTGTGAGTTACTGTGCTGACAGTGGAATTCATCATGAACACACTATTCCATATTCGCCTCAACAGAACGGCGTTGCTGAACGAAAGAATCGCACTATTCTCAATGCTGTAAGATGTATGCTGATTCATTTTGGCTTATCTCGTGTTTTCTGGGTTGAAGCTACTTTGACAGTAGTATTTATTCAGAATCATCTTCCTACTACTGCACCCTCTGGTAAGATACCCATCATAGCATGGACAAGTGACAATCCTTCTGTATCTCATTTTCGAACCTTTGGATGTATTGCTTATATTCATGTTCCCAAAGAAACACGAACAAAGCTTGATGCTCCTGGTCTTAAAGTTATTTTATTGGATATTCTGACACTTCCAAAGGATACAAATTCTATGACCCTTCCTCCAAGAAAGTAATCGTGAATCGTGATGCTACTTTTAACGAACAGCTTATGGGAGGCTCATGGTCCATAGATGATTCTGATGATACCAAATCATTGCTTCAGGCTTTTCGATTTCTTTCAGAAGATGAAACTCTTCCTATAGAGAAACTTTCCTCTTCACAACCATCGATTCCGAATGTTGCCAATGATGATATTGATATTTTTGTTGATCTGCCTATTGATTTTGAACATGGCTCATGTCATGTTTATGATGATGGTATTGCTGATAATGCTTTTTCTACTTGTGAAGATCCCGTTACTTATGGTGAAGCTGTCTCTTCAGCACAAAAGGATCAATGGCAAGAGGCTATGGAAGTAGAGTACGATTCTCTTATCTCTACAGGTTCATGGATACTAATTGAATTACCTCCTGGTCGTACAACTATTAAATGTAAGTGGGTGTATAAGACAAAAGTAAAAGCAGATGGATCTTTTGACAAGTTCAAGGCGCGTTTAGTAGCAAAAGGTTACTCTCAAGTAGCTGGTGTTGATTATCAAGAGACTTTTTCACCAGTTGTTCGCATTACAAGTGTTTGAGTTTTATTGGCATTTGCTGTTCAATTTCATTTAGAAGCTCATCAAATAGATGTGCGAACTGCTTTTCATAATGGTGACTTGGAAGAGGAAATTTATGTCATAATAATCAATATCTAATTCTCCTAAATGATTTTCTCATATTAAACCGATCATTTAATGTGGGAAAGTGCCAAGGAGAAAAAGCTAGAATATTGGTTAAGCTAGCAGACCAGGCCACAGTAGGGATCCAAAGGAGGGAAAATAGGGATCCAAAGGGGGGGCCATCTGCAAAAGAGCCATGTGAAACAATGGGCCAAAAAGACCCTAAGGTTCAGCCCATTAAGACTTCCAAAATGCTAAGGTTCCAAAATTCAAAGGTTGTGTCCAAAGGTCAATCCTAGGGAAAATTGGATGCTTAGTGTGTGCCCTAAAAGTCTTTGCACATCCCTACATGGGAGGGGGCGAGCCCCAAAGGTAGGAGATGAGAGAGAAAGCCATACACACACACACAGGCTCCCTTTACACATAGGGAATGAGGGACACATGTCAGCTCCCTAGGCCAGATGCCCACAAGGTGTGCCCAATTCCTATTGGAAGACCCTTGAAGTGGACCAATGAGAATTAAGCTAGAGTAAATCTAGTTTAATTAATTTAAAAACATTTAATAAAATAAACCAATGAGAATTAAGTCTCCTAGAAGACTATTGGGCAGTCTCCCAAGGGGTCCAATGAGCATTCAGGAGCCCCATGGCTTGCCTGATTCCTATTGGCCAGGAGGCAAAGGGGTCCAATGAGAGTTTAGTTTAATTATTTAATTACCTGAAGCTCTCACAAAAGGGGAAAGGGGGGGACACATGTCAGAAGGCTATCACTTATGCTGCTTAATTCCTATTGGCTTGACCTGGGGAGGTCCAATGAGGCAAAAGACAGACCTATTTAGCAGCTAGGGCTCGCCCAAGAGAAAGGGGGGGCTGATTTTTGCTTGGCATTGACACACACACACTCACACTTGACCATGTGTGAAGGAAGAATACTCTATCTCCTCCCAAGCTTTAATGGAGAGCTCATCACCTACTCCAAGCTTGTGAGATAGAAGCCTACATCAACACTCTCTTGGCATGTGGATGCAAATCCAACCAAGAGCCAAGCTTCAATGCATGCTCATCTTCTCTACCAAGCTAATTACTAAGCTAAGCTATGCTAATATGAGTGATTATGTGAGGAGATGTACATCTTTCTCGTAAGATACTTCTTTTTCCTTTCAATCTACTCTCATACCCTGCTAGCTCTCACCATCTTCGAAGGTGTGTGAGGTCTTGGGTCTGAGAACGGGGATAATTCAAGTTGTGTTTGATTAAGTGTTTTGCTTGGTGTATGAAGCTTCCATCTTCATTGCACTAGCTAGTCTTGAAGGAACACAAAGAATTGTATTGTACAATGTCTCTCTTGATGGGAGAAACCATAATACAAAGCCTTTTGGAGGGGGGACCGACTCCATGCAAATCCGGTCCTCAACTGTTGTCAATAGCTTAATATCTCTCTCTTTTGAAAGTATTGTCGATGCTATCTAACTAGGTGTTATGCTTTTTGTTGCTCTCTCCACCCAAGCACTCTTGTAATTCTCATTAGGAATCTATTCTAATGAAATGCCCACTATGTTCAAGCTAATTTCCGCTACACATAAGATTTTAGGCCATTAAATGTTACATTGGTATCAGAGCTCAAGGTTTCTCTTTTCTTGCTCAAGAAGGGAGGTCCTCAAGATAGCTACAAATGGTTGGTATTATTAATTGCCTGTGAGTAAGTAGAATAGGGATTTTTCAGCCTTGCAGTGCGCCTGCCTTTGTGCAGTTAACGGGGCATCACCGTCGAGAGCTATGGTCTTAATAGTGGAGTCCTACGGGGCTTGCCTATGGCTTAACCACTATTGAGCTATTAGAAGCTTGACAGGAGCCGGTGCTGTCTTGGTGTCGAAAGACCCTCTCTTCTATTCCTTGCAATTAATGGTATTCGAGCCGCGGGTACAGTAGCTTGAGTGCTTTTTCTAAAGGGGTAAAGAGGAGTAGCAACTAGGGCTTGAAGTGCCAAAGTACACCTAAAAAGTTTACACCTAAAAGTTGTTAGAATGGCTGACAATAGTAAAGAGAGTGAAATTAATGTTGATAACTTTGATTTTGCTCATGAGCAAGCTACTAATGATGCTTCAATGCTTGTTAACTATCTTGTTTCTAGGCTTCAACAAGCCATGGGCAATCCATCTCTCCAAAGTGAAGTGCAACGGCAGCTCCGTGCTCACGGGATTCTCCAAGCTCATCACCATGACGAGAGAACACCTAGGAAGCCTCCTTGTGAGACTACCAAAAGAGGTCTCTCTCCGATTCGGGAAGAAGAAGAGAATCCATATGAAGGGCTCAAGAACTTACTTCTTGATGATGCATCTCCTTCCCAAAGGAGAACTCAAGAGCCTCCACCGAAGGAACGAGAAAGAAGCGAGTCTCCCGCCACCTCGGCGGAGATGGCTCCACGAAGACGGCGGGCTAAACGCTCTCCATCACCACCAAAGCGGAGAAGACCATCACACTCTTCTCCACGCCATAATTCAAAGAGGGATGATAAAAAGCAAGAGAAGAAAAAGGCGAGAAAGAGGACACCCTCTTCTCCATCTTCTTCATCCTCTTCCTCTTATGAAAGCTATCGTGAAGACGACAAAGATCAAGACAAGAAAAAGGTGAGAAAGAGGTCACCCTCTTCTCCACCTTCTTCAAATTCTTCATCTTCTGAAGAAAGTGATGGTGCAACTTTTGAACCATCGAAAAGAAGAGGCCATAGGAAATCCTATGCCGCATGGAAGAGGTCGTCCAAGCTGAAGAAATTCAAAGAGGGAGGGAAGAGCATCTCTTTCCTTACCTATGATGGCACCTTCGGTGCTACAGACAAAGTTTTGGCCTTTATCCAACAATTCGATGCGGCGTTTGGAGATGAGGGCTTCACGGAGTCCTCTAAGCTACGCCATGTAGCTATGCACTTTCAAAAGTCCGCCAGACAATGGTGGTCTAGCCTACGAGCCAACGGTGAAGCTCCACGAACATGGAAGGCTTTAAGAGCTTCCATTATGAAGCAGTTTTTGGCCACCGATGCCAAAGACAAAGTACTCACCGAATGGCGAAGCTTAAAGCTCTCTCCCAATGAATCCATCCACAAATATGTAGACAAGTTTTGGGACCTACAACTCAAAGCTACTGTCTTCAAAAAGTTGGATTTTGGAGAGCAAAAGCAACAATTTTGTGCGGGCTTAACCGAAGAAATGGCGGAGTATGTCAACTCCCAAAGGCCACGTACCATATCGGCGGTAATACACCATACTATGGTGGCCTCGCGAATCAATTTCCAAACGGGGGGTAAAAGAAATAATAAGCCCCCGGAAAACAAGGGTTCCAATGAGCCTAAGGGGAAGGACAATGTCCAAAAGTCTCCTAAGAGCAATTCCAACAAAGCTAAAGAGAAGGGAGTTTACAAAGGAAATAATAAACTCTCTCCTGAAGAGCTTGAGCGTTATCGTAAAGATAACCGGTGTTTCAAGTGCGGCGAACAAGGGCATGCGTACCGCGCTTGTCCCCAAAAGAACAACCGCCAAGATCCTCCTAGAGCTTCTTTGGTTGAAATCCAAGAGGAGGAGATTCATCAAACTCACCACAAAGGATCTCCTCTATGCCATGCTTGGGGAAAGGTAAGAGAACATGATGCTTTTATTCTCTTTGACCCTGGTTCTACTCACAATTTCATATCTATGGAGTTAGCCACCAAGCTAGGCATACAATCCTACGAGATGGGAGATATCCTACCCGCAGACAGTGCCTTCAAGGGGCAAGAAGCTTCAGTCACTCCCTTAATCGGGAAATTGAGGCTTCATGTCCAAGGCTATGTGGACAAAGAGGACTTCTTTATCTCTCCTCTCAAGCATGAGGATGTAATCCTAGGGGCACCATGGTTTGACCGCCTGGCTGCCCATGTTAAATTTCCTGAAAGGAGAATCTCCTTTAAGTTCAGGGAAAAGGACATGTATATAGATGCTAAGGAGATGGGTAACACCATCCCCATTGTACATACACCAGCTTTCAACAAGTCAATAAAGAGCTCTATTTCCGTGTACATGATTTTTGTTAAAGATTCTCAAAATGAACCTAATGCTTTAGCAAAAGAAAATAAAAGCAACCAAAAGGAATTAGAGTTATCCAATTTTCTCAAGGGGTTTCAAGATGTCTTTATTGACGACATCCCTTGTGAGCTACCTCCTAAACGAGGTAATGACGACCATGCAATTGAACTTCTTCCAGGAAGTTCACCGCCTAACAAACCTCCTTATAGAGTTTCTCAAGCTCAACAAGAGGAGATTATGCGGCAAGTGCATGAGTTAGTTGAGAAGGGCATGGTTAGGCCTAGCTCATCTCCATTTTGCTCACCTGTGCTATTAGTGCAAAAGAAAGACGGCACATATCGTATGTGTGTCGACTACAGAGCACTAAATAGGATCACTATCAAGAATAGGTTTCCCGTTCCACGGGTAGAAGACCTATTTGATAAGCTACAAGGATCGACCTACTTCAGTAGGATTGACCTAAAAAGTGGCTATCATCAGATAAGGATAGTTGATCAAGACATTGTAAAGACCGCATTTCGTACTACATTTGGTCTTTACGAATACATTGTCATGCCTTTTGGCTTGACTAATGCACCAGCCACATTCAACCGCTTGATGGAGAAGCTGTTCAGGCCTCATCGAACCTTCACTGGAGTGTTCTTTGATGATATTATCATCTACTCTAATTCATTGCAGGAACACAAGCAACACCTCCAGGTAATATTTCAAGTTTTAAGAGAGAATAAACTTTATGTTAATCGAAAGAAAAGTGAATTTTTCTTGCAAGAGATTCAATATTTAGGTCACATTATCTCTCAAGATGGAATCGAAATGGATCCATCTAAGTTAGAGGTAATAAAAGGATGGCCTAAACCAAGGAATCTTCATGAACTAAGAAGCTTTATAGGTATGTGTGCATACTATAGACGCTTCATAGAAAAGTTCTCACAAATTGCGGGACCATTACATGACCTAACAAAGAAAAATGTTAGGTATACGTGGTCTGCTAAGGAGAACAATGCTTTCGAAAAGCTTAAAGAAAAGCTTATCTCTCAACCTGTGCTTACACTACCGAATCTCTCAAAACCATTTGAGGTCCAATGTGATGCTTGTGGTGATTGCCTTGGGGCTGTTTTGCTCCAAGAAGGGCACGCCATAGGCTATGAGAGTCGAAGGCTCGACCCTGTTGAGCAAGCTCTAGGCATATACGAAAAAGAACTCTTTGCAGTTCTACATGCCTTAGACTCATGGAAGCACTATTTATTGGGGACTCCTTTCATTCTGCGAACGGATCACCAAAGTCTTAAGTACTTCATGACGCAGACCAAGCTCTCCGACAAACAAATGAGGTGGGCAAATTTCCTTTCGCAATTTCATTTTCATATTGCTCACATTGCTGGCAAGCATAATCAAGTAGCCGATGCACTCTCAAGACGACCGAGAGTGAATGCGGTTTCCATAGCAACTCACAATGATCTATCTTCAATGATAGATGAGTATGCTATTGATCCCGATTTTAGAGATGTGATTTCAGCCCTTGCATTAGGGAAGAAAGAAGAACCATTTACTTTACAAGATGGTTATCTTCTCTATGGCAATAGACTATGCGTTACTAACTCACTACGTGAGAAAGTAATGTATGAATCTCATGCTCCCCCATATGCGGGGCATAGAGGGATTCAGTCTACCCTAAAGGGAATTGAAACATATTTCTATTGGCCTACCATGAGAGTGAACATACACGAGTATGTTTCCAAATGTGTGGTATGTCAAAAGACAAAATTTGATAGAGGGAAGCAACTTGGATTGCTTCAACCCTTGCCAATCCCTAATTCACCTTGGGAGAGCATATCCATGGATTTTATCTTTGGATTGCCTAAGTCTATCCATGGGAATACGGGAATATGGACAATAGTAGACAGGTTCAGTAAACAAGCTCATTTTATACCTGTCAAAAAGACTATCAAAGCCCATCAAATGGCAACCCTCTTCATTTCACAAATTTCCAAGTACCATGGCTTGCCAATGTCCATAGTGTCGGATAGAGATCCTAGAATGACCAGTAATTTCTGGAAGGGTCTCTTTGAGAATTTAGGAACAAGGCTAAACTTCTCTTCGGCCTATCATCCACAAACTGATGGCCAAAGTGAAATAGCTAACCTAACCATTCTTGATCTACTAAAAGCCTATGTAACGGAAGTAGATCAAAGATCCCAATGGGAGAAGTACTTACCTTTAGTAGAGTATGCTTACAATAACACTGTACATACTTCCACAGGAAAAGCACCTTTCGAGGTAATTGAGGGAAGATCAAAAAGTCCCTTGCTACTTAAGGTACATGGGAAGATCTTCGCTGCAGATGAGTATAGCCGAGACCTACAAGAATCTTTCCAAAAGATTAAGGATGCTATCTCTATCTCACAGCAAAGGCAAAAGGCTGCTGCTGACAAGCACAGAAGAGCCCAAGCCTTTAAAGAAAACGATTGGGTCTTGTTAAAGTTTCCCAAGGCTCGATTAAGGCACACGACGGGCAAGAATCCTACGGGCCACCAAAAGTACTATGCTAAATTAGCAAAAAGGTACTATGGTCCCTTCCAGATTCTTAGGCCAATCAATGAGATGGCCTATCAACTTAAGTTGCCCAATCATTGACTCATACACAATGCTTTTCATGTGAGCCTCTTAAAGCCTTACAAAGGAGAGCCACCTCAAGAACCAACTATTGAAGACCCACCGGAGATCGAGGACCACGAGGAAGTGCTGCAGCCCGAGTCCATTCTCCGACATGAAGACAAGGTATTAAGAGGCGGTAAGACTATCCGACGATATCTTATTAAGTTTAAGAATTATCCTTTTGAAGATGCTAGATGGATGCAAGGCATACAATTAAAGGATAACCTAAACCTTGTCAATGCTTACAATGCTTCCCAAGAGTAAGCAAATGTACAAAATGTTAAAAATGAACAAAAATTTTTGTCTTATAAGACTCTCTTTTTCTTTATTTGTGCACAAAAATGAAGTAGTATGCATGCTTAGATCAAGTTTGCGGAGACGACGTCTCCCAAACACCAAGTAGAGCTTGTCACTCTACTATGGAAGACTGATAGGACTAATGTGCAGACATGCTTGTGGAAGCCTCAGGCTCTCAAGCGCCAAATGGACTAGTCATCCATTATGGAATGATGTCGTAGGGTAACATAGGGATCCTCTACCCGCTAAGAAAAGGACTCATGCATATGCTTTATCTTCTCTACACCATAGTCGAGGACGACTATGATTTCAAGAGAGAGGTAATGTCATAATAATCAATATCTAATTCTCCTAAATGATTTTCTCATATTAAACTGATCATTTAATGTGGGGAAGTGCCAAGGAGAAAAATCTAGAATATTGGTTAAGCTAGCAGACCAGGCCACAGTAGGGATCCAAAGGAGGGAAAATAGGGATCCAAAGGGGGGGCCATCTGCAAAAGAGCCATGTGAAACAATGGGCCAAAAAGACCCTAAGGTTCAGCCCATTAAGACTTCCAAAATGCTAAGGTTCCAAAATTCAAAGGTTGTGTCCAAAGGTCAACCCTAGGGAAAATTGGATGCTTAGTGTGTGCCCTAAAAGTCTTTGCACATCCCTACATGGGAGGGGGCGAGCCCCAAAGGTAGGAGATGAGATAGAAAGCCACACACACACACACAGGCTCCCTTTACACAAAGGGAATGAGGGACACATGTCAGCTCCCTAGGCCAGATGCCCACAAGGTGTGCCCAATTCCTATTGGAAGACCCTTGAAGTGGACCAATGAGAATTAAGCTAGAGTAAATCTAGTTTAATTAATTTAAAAACATTTAATAAAAGAAACCAATGAGAATTAAGTCTCCTAGAAGACTATTGGGCAGTCTCCCAAGGGGTCCAATGAGCATTCAGGAGCCCCATGGCTTGCCTGATTCCTATTGGCCAGGAGGCAAAGGGGTCCAATGAGAGTTTAGTTTAATTATTTAATTACCTGAAGCTCTCACAAAAGGGGAAAGGGGGGGACACATGTCAGAAGGCTATCACTTATGCTGCTTAATTCCTATTGGCTTGACCTGGGGAGGTCCAATGAGGCAAAAGCCAGACCTATTTAGCAGCTAGGGCTCGCCCAAGAGAAAGGGGGGGCTGATTTTTGCTTGGCATTGACACACACACACTCACACTTGACCATGTGTGAAGGAAGAATACTCTATCTCCTCCCAAGCTTTAATGGAGAGCTCATCACCTACTCCAAGCTTGTGAGATAGAAGCCTACATCAACACTCTCTTGGCATGTGGATGCAAATCCAACCAAGAGCCAAGCTTCAATGCATGCTCATCTTCTCTACCAAGCTAATTACTAAGCTAAGCTATGCTAATATGAGTGATTATGTGAGGAGATGTACATCTTTCTCGTAAGATACTTCTTTTTCCTCTCAATCTACTCTCATACCCTGCTAGCTCTCACCATCTTCGAAGGTGTGTGAGGTCTTGGGTCTGAGAACGGGGATAATTCAAGTTGTGTTTGATTAAGTGTTTTGCTTGGTGTATGAAGCTTCCATCTTCATTGCACTAGCTAGTCTTGAAGGAACACAAAGAATTGTATTGTACAATGTCTCTCTTGATGGGAGAAACCATAATACAAAGCCTTTTGGAGGGGGGACCGGCTCCATGCAAATCCGGTCCTCAACTGTTGTCAATAGCTTAATATCTCTCTCTTTTGAAAGTATTGTCGATGCTATCTAACTAGGTGTTATGCTTTTTGTTGCTCTCTCCACCCAAGCACTCTTGTAATTCTCATTAGGAATCTATTCTAATGAAATGCCCACTATGTTCATGCTAATTTCCGCTACACATAAGATTTTAGGCCATTAAATGTTACAATTTATATGGAACAACCAGAAGGGTTTGTTATTCCAGGTAAAGAAGACCTTGTTGCTCAACTCCATAAGGCACTATATGGTCTCAAACAAGCTTCACGAGCCTGGTATACAAAATTTGATCTTTTTCTCACCTCTAAAGGATTCATCTCTTGCTCTTCAGACCCCAACTTATACATAAAACACCAGGGTAGCATTTTTGTGATTCTTGCTCTTTATGTGGATGATACCATCCTTGTTTCCAATGATTTTGGATTTCTTCAGCAAGTGAAAAAGTTATTGTCTTCTGCATTTGATATGGTGGATCTTGGAGAGATTCACTCGTGTCTTGGCATTTAAATCCAATGGAACCATACAAAAGGTATTTTATTCCTTCAACAGTCAAAGTTTATTGCAGATACTATTCAAAAATTTGGTATGGAATCTACACATTCAGCCAACACACCTTGTCTTGCGAGCTCTACGAAGAACACTTCTAACAATGGCGGCCAACTAATCACAAATCAACCTTATGCTAACTTGATTGGATGTCTTCAGTTTGTTGACATGAACACTCGTCCTGATATTCTGTTTGCTGCTAACTATCTTCGACAACATCTTGCATGTACTTCTCTTAAGCATTGGTCTGCTGCAAAGCGTGTATTGAAATACTTGAAAGGAACTACAGATTTTGGTTTACTCTATCGACGACAACTCACATCGGATGCTATGCAATCTCTTTCTCTTTTGGGTTACACAGATTCACACTGGGAAAGCTCACATTTATCTATGCGATCTACTAGTGGAAATTGCTTCTTTATAAATGGTTGTCTTGTTTCTTGGACCAGCAAGAAACAACGTTGTGTTGCAGTTTCTACGACTGAGTCTGAATATGTTGAGGCATCACTTGCAGCTCGTAAGCTGATTTGGCTTCGACAAATGCTAGTTGATATTGGTCACTATCCTCTTTCTAGCACACCCTTGCGGTGTGACAACTAAAGTGCTATTAGTCTTGCAAAAGACTATGTTCAACATAATAAGTCAAAGCACATTGTTGTCCATTATCATTATGTCAGGTATGAAGTACGCAAAGGAACCATTATGGTTGAACACTGTCCAAGTGACCAGATGATTGCAGACATTTTGACCAAAGGCCTCAACGAGTCACGTTTCATCCTCTTGGGCTCGGAGCTTGGAGTTACTTCGGCCTCACTATTTCTAGATTAGATTCTTTGCTATTATAATAGCTTTGTATATATGACATTGTAATCTTTTAGGTAGCATGCACTATGCACACTCCACATTTGCACATTGTGATCTCTCAGTCACTCGAATATTTGTACATAGATGCACAATTCACTTTCACATCATCATCGCTGGTTCATATTTTCACATTGTATAGGAGCTTGGGTTTTTCCCTTGAACTCCCCAAGGGTTTTTTCATCCAAAGCTAGAGACCTTTGTTTGAGTGGGGGTGTTGGAGCTATATATGGCTCACTCTACTCAACTTGGTCTCACATATATATTTGTATCTTGTCCCCAATATGATTAGTCTTTGGGAGCGTATATGGTGTGTCTCTTGTCTCGTATCTCTCTCTTTCTCTCTACATCTCAACACTCCCATGTAGTGCTAGTGAGCTCTTTGATGTAGACATTGCTTTCACTTATCTGTTGCATGCGATCAAGTGCACATGATGAGATTGCCAAAATACATTCTGTAAGAATGGCACACATAATACTTTTCTTTCGATCTAGCGTCATATTTGCATTGGACAATAAAAAACAGCATATCAAATACAAATTCATGGTAGCGAATGACACTAACACTCTCACACTATTTTAGGTAAACCCTTAACCACGACTTGAAGACTTTAAGAAATGTGCAAGGAAATATTGATAAAAATTGAAAACAATCTTCACTTAAAATTGCAATCTGTTACATGTGTAAAATGCAAATCAAACAAGTAGTTTATAAGAGCTTAATTCAGATCAAACAATACATGTTAACATTCTGGCACATTTCAGCATATATTGAATTTTTAACTTATATTTTTCTCTGTGCGCACATACTAATTCAAACAAAGCACACACCTACATAAAAAGTTCAAAAACATTTAAAACATTGGAAGTACACAAATTGGACTAGCAAATTGTGTTGACACACTTTTTTACATAGAATTTATGTAAATGTAGCAATAAAAAAAGTGATGATAATTGATGCTCTTTTAAAAGATACAAAAGAATATTTAACATGCAAATTGTGTGCATTTAGATATTTTACAGAGAATTTATGTAAAATGAAGCATTAAAAATAGCGATAATAGCAATTTGTGTGCAGAAGCTTTTTTACATATAAATTATATAAATGGAGTATTTAAAACAACGATGATTGATGAATAAAGTATTCTTTTGAATATTATTAGCTAGTATGTAATTTCAATTGGACAGTTAAAAACAATAAAATCAAACATTTCATACATTTTGTATGTGAAATACTCTTCACAGCCGCGTTACTGACCAAGTATTCCATATACTTAACACTTAAAAAATTAATTGCACATGCACATACAAATTGTATGACGTTCCTACGGCACAGTTAATGACCTGAATGCCACATTTATGCAAAAACAGATGCTTCTAACAAACGCCACTCTATTAGCCGCGTTACGGATCGAGTGCCGCCTGAATCTAAGGAGAAACAATGGCTTGCATACGAACATCATATAGCCGCGTTACTGATCGATGCCCATATGTTTTTTGGAAAAGGGGAAGGAAGTTGACTTACCATAAGGATACTAGATTCGTTGCGTTACCGACGTAGTAAACTGACAGTAAGCCAATACTTACCACTAGGACACCATCTTGCCCCCGTCACCGAGGTGATACCCCCGTGATAAGCACTGTTCCGTAGAACAACTTACACACACACACTCCCATTGTGTGGTAAGGTACCTTATTATTGCCATGCAATACAACAAAAGGCACGCTACCACACAACGCATACACACACACACACACTACACATACCGGGATCGTATGGTAAGGTACTTTGTTTCTACCATGCACTGCGACACAGAGCACGCTCCCACACGACCCCCTCTCTCCCTCTCTCCCTCTCTCCTCTCTCTTCTTGACGTACCTGCAAATGTGGTCAACCAGATCTCTCTCTCTGTCTCTCTCTCTCTCTCTCTCTCTCTCTCTCTCTCTCTCTCTCTCTCTCTCTCTCAAGATGAAAGCAAGAAATAACACCCAACGGGCCCGATCGGGCCCGCATATATATAATTCTGTGAGCCGGCCGGGTTTTTAAGTATTCCCGACGTGCCCGCAGGGAAAATGAAAAATCCCGGCGGGCCAGCAGGGGAAACTGAAAAGCCTGACGGAAATTTATTGGGTCCGCATGTCTCCTTGAATCGGATTCTGTGTGATTATGTTTAGTGTAATCATGTAAATGTGTCAATAGGACCTTGTGATCACACAAAATTTGTCGTAATTACATAAATATTAAGTCCCTGACCCCAATTGGTTCGAGTTTGACTCCACTCAGAGAATGCATCCAATAAAGAGACCACATTCATCGATCATGAACATCAAAGCACTACCAAATTAAGAGACATTGTGAAGAAGAGTACGCAATGATAGGATATCTAGAGAAATTTCCTTATATTATCTTTTTTAAGAAAGAGCTACATAATAGGGACCACATGTTTTTCTGTTTTAGAGTGCTCAATGGTAGAATGCTTAGTGAAATTTCTTTGTAGAACTGAATGTACAGAGACATGACCTAGTCACAAATTAATCTATCTTTCATGTCCACTTTTGGGGGTGCTTGGATTAAAACACAATTTTTAACAAATGTGGCATATTAATTTTAGCAAGTTGGATTCTAGGTATAATTTTATTAGTTTCAATAGCTCCATAAATGGGAGCTTTAAGCTCTCCTTTGCTTAAAGTTCAAAATAACCTCATAAATCACAAGATACAGAAAGAGTAGGAAGAGGAGGGCCTTGAAAAAAATTGAAAATACTGCGAGATACTTATTTTGCGTAGAAATTTCAAGTGGAATGACAAAGCCATTCATGAAAAACTTTTTGAGAGGGGGATACAAGTACATGAAGAAAGGGGTGCATATAAATACTCACTCGATTGTGAGGTCAATTGGTTATCCAAAAATCTTGCATACATTCTATAAGAAGGAAGGAGGTGCATAGATCAGTACTCACTCCTCTATGAGCTCAATTGATTATCCAAAAGACTTGCATCCATTACATATAATTCATCTTATATGTTTTATTCAAAAGGTTAAAATAAGGTTTCCAGTGCTAATTTCAACACATACTATTTTTTAAGTGGTGATACAACAATCATAGTCTTTCCACGACCGTGAGCAACAGTCACTATAAACCTTTGAAACCTTGATTAGAGAGAGAGAGAGAGAGAGAGAGAGAGAGAGAGAGAGGGGGGGGGGGGGGGGGGGGGGGCAGGAGAAGAAGAAGAAGAAGCATAATCCCTACAAACCTGAGAGATCTATCTAACAAGCGTTGAAAGCAAAGCTTGAGCTTGAAGAGGGAACTCGGCTAATAGAGAGGTTGTTCAAGTTTATTATTCATACTCACACACACACACACACACACACACAATCCACAGACGTGTGTGTGTGTGTGTGAGAGAGAGAGAGAGAGAGAGAGAGAGAGGTAGACACACACACACACACACAGATCTTTGAACGACACATTAGTTTTAACCACAATCAAACCATGAGACCATGAGACTCTAAACACACCCGTGGAAGGGGGGGTGGAGAGAGAGAGAGAGAGAGAGAGAGAGAGAGAGAGAGAGAGAGAGAGAGAGAGAGAGAGAGAGAGAGAGAGAGAGAAGAGAGAGAGAGAGAGAGAGAGAGAGAGAGAGAGAGATTTCTACTAGAGCGCATGTGCATACATAAAAAATCGACTATCACTTCTATTGAGGTCTGAGAAAGAGAAGAAAGATCCATGTAAAAGAAAGCTACAAATACAGCAATTAAAAAATGAGTTTATAGAAAGAGAGAGAGCTAAAAGGTGATAGAAAAATTAACGACTGCGCTTAGAAATTACACGAGCACTGATGAGAGGACGGACGGCACTAGGATCTTTGAACTTGGCGATGCGGGGCAAGTTCTCCAATTGTGTTAGAAGTAAAACATCTGTTGACTGTGTTCTTTGCTCCTATGGTTTTATCTCGGGTTTGATGGTAGTAGTGAAAAGTCAAGTCTCTCTGTCTCTCTCTCTCTCTCTCTGGGCCGTAGAATCAATCAATGAATTTCATATGCAGGTGAATACTACATTTATTTCAAGACTTGCACGGCCTACAATAGATCGATACAATCTAAGAAAATTAATAAGTGTCATAAGATGTAACTATTTGCAATCCCAAAATATATGATACTAGCTACGTGTCAAACCAAAAGAAGCAAAGCTAATTTTTTCATTGAAAATCTTGTGATTTCACAAGAGAAATGTCATCAACACCATATAAGTTTACAGAACCATTGAAAATGGCATCACCTAACAAGTTTCACATCCTTTTTTGAGGACTGTGAGTAATACACTGTACTAGTATCGTTTTCATCAAATTATTTTGCAATGTATTCTTCTTAACTAAACTTCTATAGTCGACAATATCGAAATGTATTTTGGTGTTTTTTCCACTAAGAGAGATTGCCACGCATTAGTCATAAACATACCTTATGAATTCTCTTCATAATAGATGAGTTAAAGTTTCAGATAAGAGAAGAATGTGTATAAATGGCAAGCCAATTAACAAAAGGAAGCAAGTAATAGGAGGCTAATTGTCACGGAAACCGAATAATAGAGATAGACAGCAAAACAGAGGAAGAAATCTTTGTATTGATAGTGTTTGATACAACAGAGGAGCAAAATATATAGGCGCACTCCGTTGTACGGAGCTCGAACCTCCCGACCACCCCCGAGCTTCAATCCGCTTGCATGCAGCGTCTCACTCGCACTCGCACTCGCAGAAGAGAGATCGGTGAATCCCCCCAGAACGCACCACCCGTCCTTCTATTCTCCTTTCTCCTCCAAAAGCCTGCGACCTCTTAAAATATCCGCTTTTCTATTTTTGGCGTTCGGTCAGGGTGTCTTCAACTGAACATAACTCCCAAACAGAGCCAAAACAGCCCAAGTCCGTCTCACACAATCTTGTTGCCCTCGTTGTGCTCTTCGACGGCTATGTGATGGAAAATTTCCATAGCCTGCTCTGATTTGCTGAAAATCAACCTGCAAAACAGTATTTTCTACAAAAAACGATGCAAAAACAGCAAATCCAACTTTTTTCTTAATCTTTGGCCCTCAACGAACATCAAAACATCAAAATCTCTAAAGACTCAAAGAACCAAAGATGTTCCTTATAACGCAGGCTTTAATCGCTTCATACATCACTTTTTGAAAATCCCACGTTAACACCTTCAAAAATGCCCCAGAAAGTGCCTTCCGGATCAAAAAATTGTATCGGACGAAAACAATCCACATATCCTTCTACACAGTGGACTAACTTTAAAACGACCAAAACTTCCTAGAAAACAAAATTTATTACTAAAACACCTCAAAATCAAGTCTTGTTACACTAATTAAGGACACTATGGACACCTTCATGCCTTGTAGAGCTACCAACCTAGTGTTAAGCACATGTCGTGCATGTATACATTCAGGTCTTGTCTCTCTTTATTTGCATCCAATAAAGAGGCCACATTCATTGATCATGAACATCAAAGCACTACCAAATTAAAAGATGTAAAGAAGAGTACTCAATGATAAAATCCCGGGGCATCCACTAGGAAATATGTAAGATAGCACGATCGAAAAAAATAAGGGATGTATAATTAGGTACTTTTACAAAAAACTTTACTTACATAAAGCGTTTTTGAATTGAGAAGATGAAAATTTGTATAGGTAAGGGCTAGTTTTTTTTTCAAAAATGCATATAGAACGGGTACCTGGAAGTACATAGGTAAGGGATTATTTAAATACCTCTGGTTCTCATGTGCTATATGCAATTTTTTATACATAGTGGACTCCCAAGGATAAAATATCTAGAGAAATGTCCTCGCACTATCTTTTTTAAGGAAGAGCTACATAATAGGGAGCAATTGTTTTTCTTTCTTGGAGTACTCAATGATAAAATGCTTAGATAAATTTCTTTGTAGAACCGAGTGTAGAGAAAAGACCTACTAGAACCTATCTTTGGTCTCAATTCCACTTTCGGGGATGCTTGGATTGAAACACAATTTCTAACAAATGTGGCATACTTTTAGCAAGTTCGGTTCTAGGTATTTTATTAGTGTAAATAGCTCCATCCACAGGAGCTATAAAATCTTCTTTACTTAGAGTTCAAAATAAGCTCATAAATCACATGATAAGGAAAGAAATAGCAAGAGGAGGGCCTTGCCCAAAACTTGAAAATACTGCAAGAGACTTATTTTGCGTAGAGATTTGAAGTGGAATGACAAGGCCATTCATAGCAAACTTTTTGAGAAGGAGATACAAGTATATGAAGTAAGAGGTGCATAGAAGTTCACTCGATTGTGAGCTGAATTGATTATCCAAAAAGCTTGCATCCATTTTATAAGAATCAGCTTATGTATTCTATTCAAAATGTTGAAATAATGTTTCCACTGCTAATTTCAACACTGACTATTTTTTAAGAGGCGATACTAGAAGAAGAAGAAGAAGAAGAAGAAGAAGAGAGTTTTAACGTCATAGGAAACTATCCCAAGAAACTTAACGAGGAGAGAGAGAGAGAAGAAGAAGAAGAAGGTTAATCCGTACTGGGTCGAGGATTCTAAAACCCTTGGCAATATGCCAATTTAGAAGGAAAGGGCATATGAATTTAAAAGGAAAGGGCATGTGGTTGTCATCATCATTGGTTGCCTGTGCATAGCTCTTCCCTGCGCTAGGCCATATACCATCCAGGAGATGCATACCACCGCTTGCAATCAAAAACCTCTCTCTCTCTCTCTCTCTCTCTCTCTCTGTGTGTGTCTGTCTCTAGTAGGCGTTATGCACCATAGAGGCTTGCATCTTCTCTTTTGAAACTCTCCCGACCACACCATTGAGCAGATCATTGCCAAGCACAATCAGTGGGAAAAGAGACTAATGTGTCACCTAGCTCGTATTGATGTGTCGCCTGCACATGGAAAAAATCTATTGGTTCTCTTAACGCACGGCAAGTCATCAATCGCACAGGCCTAAAAGGATCTAGTTAATGAGTCCCTGTGTATGTGTGTGTGTGTGTGTGTGTGTGTGTGTGATAGAGAGAGAGAGAGAGAGAGAGAGAGAGAGAGAGAGAGAGAGAGAGAGAGAGAGAGCTGAGTTATTTGAAGTGCTTGGGAAAACCAAGTATCCAACAACTAAATAAACTTCCGTTGAAAAAATTTGAATTAACCTTGGGACAAAAAACTTAATTCTAGGTATCACAACTACAAGCTCTCCTTTTAGCTATAAGAGTCACCCGTCCCCTCTGTTGGCAGGATTGCATGATCATCTCTCTCTATCTCTGCTGGAATAGTTTCCTACGGCATTAAAACAATCTTCTTCTTCTTCTTCTTCTGGACCTCTCTTGACTATATTTTCCTCCCTCTTTATCTCTCTCCCCCGTTTCTTGGATTGTAGTTAATGAAGCACCTCAAAAAGCGTTTGACACCTACTCCCTCCATATCTATTTGACAAGTCTTGAAAGCTAAACTTGAGCTTGAAGAGGCAACTGGGATGATAGAGAAAATTGTGTGTGTGTGTGTGTGTGTGTGTGTGTGAGAGAGAGAGAGAGCTGAAAGGTGATAGAAAAATTAACGACTGCGCTTAGAAATTACACGAGCACTGATGAGAGGACGGACGGCACTAGGATCTTTGAACTTGGCGATGCGGGGCTGATGGCCATGAGGGTGGAGGGAAGCAGTAGGTCAAAGCCATGCAAGGCATATTCTTGGATTCTACTTAATGAGGCACCTCAAAAAAACATTTGAGACACTTACTCCCTAGAGATCTATCTGACAAGTCCTGAAAGCAAAACTTGAGCTTGAAGAGGGAACTGGGGTGATAGAGAAATTGTGTGTGTGTGTGTGAGAGAGAGAGAGAGAGAGAGAGAGAGAGAGAGATCAATGTAGTATAGAACAAAGGATTTACCAGAAAAAAAGAGAGAGAGAGAGAGAGAGAGCTTTGACCGACACATTGCGTTTTGACCACAGTCAAACCATGAGACTATATACACGCCTTTGGAACTGAAAGATGATAGGATTAAAATTAACGACTGCGCTTAGAAATTACACGAGCACTAACGAGACCTATGGATGATTTTGCATGAAGTGAAGGGCCTTCTGTTGTGTGAGAGGGCGGACGGCACTAGGATCTCTGAACTTGGCGATGCGAGGTTGCTGGCCATGAGGGTAGAGGGTGAGCTCTGTGTAGCGATACTTGGCAGCATTGCGGAACAGGTGAAGGAAAACGCATTAGTAGGGGTTCTCGCAGCGGTAGCATAGTTGCAGGCTGCCACGATGCTATTTCCGGTTGTTGAAGTACCGAAAACGCACGTAGGCGCTTTGCTGGCAGTTGGGACATGTGGGACGCTCTTGAGCGGCCAGATAACGCAGATCCTGGCGGTCCTGCAAGGCCAAGTCATTAAGCACAAGAAACCCAGGTGGAATCAGCCGCGTCCTGTTCCTGCTCCTTGTCATATCGTCACGTCCTTGTTCTCCTGCTCCTGTTCCTGCCACACCCAGCCCGCGGCCGCCTCGCCCACAACCGCGGGCAACGTGGTCGCCGTCCTGCTGCAGCTTTACCGGCCTGCTACTCAATATGATGCATGCTGAGAATTAGCACGAGTGTTAGAGCGATCAATTCCTCCAGTACCAAACCTGCCTTGCCGTTATGAAACAAATACCCCCCTGTGTCCCCTTCTTCTCTTTAAATACTGAAGTTCACGCTGCTGCGCCATATTGCATGCGCAATTTCTCCAACCTGCGTGTAGATTAGTTATGCCGTGACCGCACCATTTTCTGTGAAGCTCATCATGATCATCGTCATGGTATTCAGCTCGTATTCCCGCATTCCTATGAAATCGACAAAAGCTTAAAAAAACTGCACTTGTTCCCACTGCTCTTAATTACGCCTCCTTTTTTAGGGAATTAAGCCTTCTTTTCGAGGGCACGTAATTTCCAATGTGGATTTATAAAAAGTTATCGACTGTCGCAGACCTTTTATTGTCTGCCATTGAAATACTTATTTAGGATATGCTACTAGTTCCTTCACCACATCCTCTAAATTTTCCCAAAGAGAACAACTAGTCTTGCTTGGTGGGCATTGCTATAGAATATAACAAGACATATGCAGATTGAGATCAGGCGTTTAGCAATGAAGTAAACAAGTACAAAGCACATTGGCAATTAAAAAAAACAAGAATTGCATGTGTATTTATTAAATATATATGATGGTTGATTACTTTTATAGCTTTCTCTAAAATGGTCGAGTTTTACGACGTTCTCTACCATTGTGGGAGCAATGAGATCAAGGTACTCCTCTTAGCCTTACATGTTCTAACATATTTTGGAGTGAAATTGGTTACTTGGTTGGTTGTGATTGGTGTCTCCTTGGCTATTTTTGTGGAACACGAGCGGATGAGTAGAACCAATTGACATGCAACAACCATGGCTTAGAGTGGGACCTAATGACCATTGTGAAGAAGCAAGTTGTGTCCCATAGAGATCACAATATGGCAAAGGAATATGAACTATGAACCACCTATTTAAATTTGGAGCACAAGAAGGCTCAAAAATACCCATCTTGATCTTTTCATTAAGCAACTCCAATGAGTTTTGGCAGATAAGTCTTTGGAACTAGAATAGGCCTCATGTTTTAAGGTACATGAGGGATAGTGAAGATCACCATAGGAACAGCAATGGATGGATCAACACACTGCTACCATAAACATGTGGTAGTGATGCGTGTGAACGCACTAGGACCACTGGGGCATTTCTTCCCTCTTTACGAGTTTTTTCCATCCCACATTGTATATAGGCCCATCACTCTAGGGCTACCGATCTCTCCATTGCACACTAAGTAACATACTCTCTACTGTGTGCCTTGAGCTTCCTTGGTCTTCTCCAAGCTGTGTGCATTTCCTTTACAACCCTAATTCCAACAATTGGTATCAGAGCAGGTTGCGTCCTCCTCGGCTTAGTCGCGCCGGTAGCTCCAGCACACGCCTGCTCACTTTCTTCGATTTTTGTGAGCTATGGCGAGCGTTCCCAGGTTGACAAAATTTTTGAGAGAGCTTGAAGAGCTTAGTCTGCTCAAATTTTTGATTCGAACTCATTGCGGCCTCTGTTTCCACTACAGGCAGTAGTGCACAAGCTATTTTGTCATTTTGTGCAGAATTCTTGTCAGTGCCGTTTTCTGCATAACAGGTGCCTTACAAATTTTATGGTTTGTGCTATAAATCATGTGTTGTTCCCACTTTGTTTCTCTTCTTTTCGGGTAGTTTTCACATCAGGTGCGGCATTTACCATGGCTGACAACAACGAAAATGTGTTCAAGATGTTTGCTGCTGAGAACATATTGGATGGGGACAATTATCCTATGTGGGCTTAGATGATGCAACATGTTCTTGTGTCAAAGGGCGTTTGGAATATTGTGCAGGGCATTGATGTACGTCCTGGTCCTGAGGATGTACGTCTGGAATTTTGCAGGTCTTGCTGCAAGAATTTCTTCCATTAGAGTTGTTTTGCCTACGATAGAACAATCTCGTTGGGATGTTAAGGATGCACATGCTCATGCATTGATTCTGTTGTCTGTGACACGCACCATTGTTTCTCACAGTGTGCAGATGTAAGAAGGCTTTTTATGGATTGAAGCAATCTCCTCATGCTTGGTATGAGAAAGCTGACACTCATTTGGTCAAATGAGGCTTTCGTAATAGTCCAACACAAAGCACATTCTATGTAAAGCGTGAGGGTGATGTACTTCTCATTGTGGTTCTTTATCTCGATGATTTGCTGATCACTGGACAAAATGAGAGACATATTGCTGAATTTAAGGCTGATTTGAATGCTACTTTCAAGATGAAAGATTTGGGACTGTTGCATCATTACTTGCATATACAATTTAAGCAGGGTGATGGTGGTATTGCCTTGTGTCAAAAAAGTTACATACAAACATTGCTATGTAAGTTTGGACTTGAGGATTGCAAACCTATTTCCACTCCCATGGAAACAGGTTTGAAGTTGATTCTACATGATGCTAGCGATCTTGCTGATGTCACTCTTTACCAAACTGCTGTTGGCTGTCTCATTTATGTATGCAACACGAGGCCGGATATTTAGTTTGCAGTCTCACAAGTTAGCAGATTTATGCATAGGCTGTAAGAAACTAGGCAACTAGGCTCTACTGGATCCTTCTCCCAACCTCCCTTTATAGGTGGGCTCCTAGCCCCTTGCCCTAGACGGATCCCCTGTCCACACTGCCTAGCCCGGCCCTTGGCTGTAGTCCTTGCCTAGCTTAGTTCTTTGGGTACAGGATCCGTGGCCTGACATTACTCCCACCTTGAAGAAGATTTTTCGTCCTCAAAAACAAAAGTGGGAAACTTCTTCTTAAGACATTAGGAAAAATATGGACTCTCCTTAGGCCTTTTTGATTAGTGAAGGCTTAAGGGAGAACCAATGAGAAGGCTCTTGAGATATCACCTAGAGGGGGAGGAATGGTAGGGGTGCGTCCTAAATGTCTCCCTCTTCAATGCTTGGTTCTTAGAGAGAGGTGGGAGGTAGGTTGGGGAGGGGGGGGGGGTGTAAATAGGAGGAGAGAGGTGTCATAAAAGAGGGAGGGACCCCCCAAAAAAATACGCGCATGCTTAAAAATCGTAAAAATTGAAAATTTTCCAAAGTTGACCCATTTGCCTCCAAAACTATCCCAAAACATAAACTAACTTAAAAAAGTCAATTTTCCCCCCCAAAATCCACTTTTCTCTCTCTCCCTCACTACTTTTCTCTCCCACACTCTCCCTCCTCCCATTCTCTCTCTACAGTCAAGGCAGCCATAGCCAAAATCTTTCCACCACTCTCTTCCTCTTTCTCCATAGATCCCCCTTCTCTCACACCTCCATCAACCCTCTACAGTCCCACACTCCATAGCCCACAGCTCCACTATCCTCTCACTCCTCCCCTCTTTCTCTATCTCCACTGTCAAAGCCACCATAGCCACCATAGGCAGCTCACCTCACCCTCCCCTCAGCTCCTCATTCTCTCTCCACAGTACCCAACTCTTTCAAATCCCTTCCTAAGCCCAACTTCTCAAGCATGTCCACGCATAGACGGCCCAAACCAGAGATAGAGAAGATTGTGTTGCACAACACAAAAGATTCAGAGGGGATATGGATCCCACAAGTATTCAAGAAGGGTGCATGGGTCTACATGCAACCGTCACGTGCTGGACCTCATCGCGTACGGTGTCGAGGCATATTGGAACGTCATTGGAAGGGCTGGCTATTTGCATTCAAAGAAACCAAGTCCGGAATGGTGACCATCGTGCAACACGTGTACAGTGCAGCTCAGATCCACCTCAAGAGAGCTTCAACTCAATTTGCACCTCATTGTAAGTTTTCATGGTTTAGCTGTCCCATGAATATGTCATGTTTACGTTTATGCGATCATTATGTTTAACTAAGGGCATTTGTAAAGATGTTTTTCCATCCAGCTTAGTTGAGGAGCAGCCGCTTGAGTGCCTCTCAGGCACATTCATGGTTGTGAATGCTCACATAGGGGAGCTTATGTTTCCTAATGTCTCATCGAAAAAACTTACCGAGCAACGAATATTTATGTACTCCCACAAGTACGTGGTGCCGAAGTCAAGCCAAAGCTATGGTAGGTTAGAAGCCGTGGAGACACCCTCATTGCAGAGTGTAAAATGGCCAACTCCAGACCATTGGGCTTTTCTTTCTTTCAAGCACAAGGTGCTGCAAGATTTTCAAGGGTCCCTAAAGTTCGGTAAGGCAACCAAATCAATGGGTCTCAGTTGGCATTGTCCCATTCATTTGTTTGTCCATGCATTCCGCTCTCTGCCGATTGTAGAAACACCAACAATGTTTGTTTGCAAAGAAGTTGACATAGGTGCAATGGACAGCATTCTAGGGGTCAATTGGGGCTATGTTGACGGTTTGCATGATGGTGACCGTTATAAGTGCAATGTGTCCCCCACACAGCTTTGCCTTCGGTATTTGAAAGCAAGGTGCACCTTGTATGCACGGTTTAGCTACGAGAGGTGGATGCACAAACGTGGTAAATGGATACCCTTGCAGCTGACAGCCGAAGAGGTTCAATCCTTTGAAATTCGTGTCCGCATGCCCAATAATGAGGTGGACGTGGTTGCAGTGAATCCGCATTGGACTCTTGCCAATCTTCGGAAACACTTTGTCATAATGGGATTCGAGGATGTCTGCAATGCAAGTTTCAAACTGGAACAACGCAAGGTCTGCTTTGTGCTTGCTTAGCTACCTTTTCTTATTTTTTGTGGGTATTTGTATTTTGATTGCCCATTTTTTGGTTGTATAGATTGGAAGGCGGATGGAGGCCACTATGCTTGTTTACAAAGATTGGGCTACAGACGAAATTATCTTGTCTAAGTGAATTGGCTTGTAACTTTAATCGTTTATATATTGGATATTTTATTAAAGATTTTGAAAAGTTTTAAGGTGTTGTACTTGAGTTTTAAGGTGGTGTAAATTTATTTTTAAATGCATATTTTTTATTTTTTTCGAGATGGAATATGTCTATATAAGGGGGACCACCTCCTCATTTCACCATTCTCATCCCAGCATTGCAGAGAGACCTAGCATAGCCAATCACGCAAAGAGAAGACATGGCTGCTACTAGTGCTTTAGATGCATTCCTTACTGAGGTTGGGCATGCAAATCGCCATGAGCTTCAAGCATTTTTCACAACCCAACCAGATTTGGAAACCACCTTGACCCTCCACTCTCAACCTCTTGAGCACATTACTTCATACATTTCCATGTGCATGGGGAGATTCATTGTTGAGTTACCAAACCGGCCAGGGCAATGGGTCCCTGAAGGCCTTCTCCACCACATCTACCAAGGGGACAGGCCATTTCATAAGTGGCTTGCACGCTTTGCCACCATAGCACAACCCACCGGACAATATGTGCGGCTTGAAGCTGATGATGTGCGAGCAATGCGTAAGGGAAGGATTGGAAACACTTTTTTCTCTATTCAGGCCAAAATGATCTTCCTCCTTCACGAGTTCCCAGCAGGCCTTGACGTAGTTCTACCACACTTGCAGATCGGCAGGGTACTGGCTGGGGCCAAGCCCACGGCCATTGTCTTATCCACCGCAGAGGAGAGGACGCATGCCTTGACCTACCCTGTAGGGATTCAAGGCCTCTTGGAGGCCTCTCCATCTGTCAGTTCATCCTCGGGACCGCCAGAAGGAACCACCACTCGGGATGCCATCCCTGATGTAGAGATTACCCGCTTCTCCTCCATTTTGGTGGGTGGGGAGGAGTTTGTGTTTATGCACGATCTGGAGAAATCCTTTGAGCTTCGTATGGATGAGTGTTTTGACATCCTCGATGCCCATGGCAAGTTTGAGGTTGATACCACCACCACCCATGACGATAAACTCCTACTGTCCATGGGGAATACTTTGGCGGACACAATGCCGATCGCACAAGCCGAGGTGCTAGCGGCGGAGTTGGCCACGATCTATGAGGAGGAGTTTGTGTCCGTGCAAGCCATGTGTTTGGCTAAATGCGCAAGAGTCGATTCACCACCACCTGCTCCAACACCTGTTCTGCTTGATCCAAAGGGGAAGTCAAGTGTGGATCTTTACTTGCACTAGGATGCCGATGAGGAGGATCGTAGACAATAGGTATAGATGCTCACTTACATTTGATTGTTACAAATGATTTTGTTAATTTTATATCATAATTCTGTGCCATATCAAACAAAACCTATGTTTTGCAGGATGTTTTGGAGGTTGACGCGTGGGCGCGACATTCAGGGGGAAGAGGACGCCGTTCGGACCTCAAGCGGCACTTGCTCACTACCTCGGCACACTTTCGACTGATGTCGTGGTGTTTGTCCATGCCGACTACTCTCCCAATGGTCGCTACAACATTTTTGCTCTCCGTTCACTCTCCAAGGCGTTGTGTTTAACAACACTTTCCCAAACGGCCAATCTTTTAGTGCTTGTAAAGAAAGATTTTGCAATATCCACTTTCGGTGTTCACTTTCGCGGGCACCTTATTGCCCATGTCGGCATGAACCAAGCTGTAGGGGTTAATGACACCCAAGAAATCACAACCACTTTACTTAACAGGGAGCCAACCCAAAAGGCCAAGCGCCACAAAATTGTAATTCGAAAGATCCTAAAGCAAAAGCCGGATATCATGTAAAGCATTGATTTCTTTAATGAAACTAATTTTTGGTGTCTACGACTCTCTTACTTGCAAGGTTTTGAATTTCTTATATGTTGGGCTTTCATTGTGTATGAGAAGCACCATGATTTCTGATATGACTACTAAAGGGTTTGGCAGGCATTTAAATTAATAAAATGCATACTTTGTTATATCTATGCTTCCAAAGTTATGGGATGTGCCTACTGAAGGGCTTGGAAGTCCCTAAAATGGTCTGCCACAAGGGCGCGCATTGGTGCCTTCCATCAGCAAATGAAATGGGAAAATGCGCGCCCTTGTGGCAGATGATTTTGGACCCATATAGGATCACATTCAGGTGCAAAACAGAGAGACAAGACATTAATACCCAGTTGCAAAACAGAAAGACAAGCATACCCAGGTAACCTTAAGCCCATCTTGCCCCAGATACTTAAAGTTGTATTAACAAACCCCAAGAGAAAACTATGTGGCAATATCAAGCCCATTTTGGAGTCTAGGACTAACTTCACAGATGCAACAACCATCCTTCAAAATTTCTATGCTACATGGACTAAGGGGGATGATTGCCAGAAGCATCTATGCTAATTGCAGCATTGAATCAAACAAAACATACTTATTTCTTGTGAAAATTATATGGAAACCATTGGAAAGTGTTTGGAATGAACTAGAAAATGCTGCCACAAGGGCGCGCATTGTGTCCATCCATATGCCTCTGGAAGCCCCAAATGTGCGCCCTTGTGGCAGCTAGTTTGGGGGAATTCCAAGCCATTTTCAACACTTTGTAGATGCTTTTGCCATGCAATAGTGAGTCACATAGCATGGATGCATCAGGAAGTGCATGCCCCACTTAGCCAAGGTGCTAAACATAGGCAAGTTTTCACAATAACAAGCTAATGGTTACATACATACAATAGAAGGTAGACAAAACTTGGACCAGTGCTACATCGCATGGTATAGAATTAAAACAATACAATGCGCAGTGGGGTATACAATAAAAGACGCTTATATTCAAATTCTTCCCAACACAATGCACAGAGTGGGGTATACAATCAAAAGACGCTTGTATTCAAATTCTTCCCAATCTTGGAAGTTCCGTAAATACAAAAAGGTTTGATGCCTAATTACAAGATACTCCTCATGGCGCAAACGCCGAGCAAGCTGCATATCCTTGGGCATAATGGTTACACGCTTTGCATGGATGACACATAGGTTAGAATCCTCGAATATGCTAGTTAAATATTCCTCTGCTGCCTCTTGGGCTGCCTCTATGGCCACGGTGCCCATCCGAAACTGAGTGTTGTACAATTGCAAAACCTCCCTGCATAGCCTTGCAAAAGGGGCCCTCCAAATCAAGAGCTCGGTGCTCTTCTGATAGTATCGAATCTCCACAAAAGAACGGCTGCACTTTCGTACCTTCTGAGGTCGACGTGGAGGTGCATTTTTGGCACGAGTTGGGGCATCTTGCTTCCTATTCTTGTAGACAATGCTCTTCCTCTTTTTTTCTGCACAGGCACTTCCAACACCTCATAATCTGATTCCACCCACTCTCCATTTGATTCGTGATCTTCACTATTGAGGGGATGTGATGGTGTAGGTCCACTCCCTTTGGGAAGTGTCTTACCCCCAATAGACATGTGAGCCTGATAAGTTTGTATTTTGACGCCAACCCATGGGGCATCTTCATCCATTTGTGTCTCTTCGGAGCCTTCTGACGGCTGCTTTTGGGTGTTTGTTTCTTTGCCTTGGTCGCTCTCTTCCTCCTTGTTGCCATCAGAATCGTTGGAGTCCGTTGAATAGACAACAAGGCGATGCTTCCTTCTCTCTTTTGCTGCTGTAGAGGACTAGCCATGCTGATTTGAAGCTCTAGCTTCTTCTGTGTGGACTTCACCTTGAGCTTGTGAAGTTCTAGCTTCTGTTGCTGTACCTTTGAGTCGTTGGCCATCCGGCCCCGCTGGATATGCAATCCTTGCCGTTTGTTTTCTTCTTGCCATGGTAGCACCTAGTAGGGAAAATGATAAAATGAGCGCCTTCAACCTTTCAACCTTTAAATAGGTTTTTTTGAGATTTGGGCCCTTTCACACTATGCGGCCAATTGAGTGACACTCAAATAAACTAATTGAACTTATCAACTAAACCTGGATCATGCGGATGTCTGACGCGACGCCCAAACGCTGCCTTTTCGATACTTAGTTGCACGCCAAGCTTCATGGCCCAGGGACGCTCGCGAGCGTTTCCACTTCTCGGATGCTGCAGTACGGGAGGCGTTGCGTAACTGCTTTGCTAACATCGACTCTCTTACTTTCTCAATAGTGTGAGTTCTCCCAAAGGTGTGCCTAAAAAACCTATCAAACATATCTTGGAGGTAGTTGGAGTGTGAACTACCACCACCATGCTGAGTATTCTTGAAGTACACTCCTTTTGCTCGATAGTGGTACTTCTCCATGCCTTGTGTACTCCATATATCAAGCGAACCATAGCGGTCCATGAAGTATACACCATGCACATAGAGAATGTGCTAAAACAACCAAAAGAAGATAATCCAATAGGAAAGTTGCATTTTCAAACATTGCATATGTATTAAGTCCGTTAAAACAAACTATGTAGTGTGTAATCTTGCTTTCTGGCCATCCGTCCTTAGCGGCCTTTGTGAATTCATAAAGCACCTTCTTGAACTCCTCTCGCTGCTCAACGGTGGTGCTTGAAAGATTCATCAATTGCACAACCTTTTGAAAGGATGACCATACTAGCCTGCGTTGGTTAGCAACCTCCACATTGGGATCTTTGTCCGTCGTGCTACAATGTTCACCCTTGATCGGTGACATCCAATCTCATTAAGGAGCGTCTCCACCCCCTGCAAGGAGTCTGTTGATCGTTGAAGGGGCTTCATTGTGAAATCATAATCAATGTGATGCTATAGGATCCTATCAAATATTCGCATAAATGCATGCAATGTACAAAAGTGAACATTGTTGAGGGAGAAGTGAATTATGGGGTTCCACCCAGGATCTTTGTTATCCCTATTGGGCACCTGTAGCATATCACATGAAAGAACCAAAGTTTTCCACTCCCTATTTATATGGTCATCATTATCTTCGTCCTCACCTTCCACTTGAGTTGCTCGACTTGTCTTGTGCCCTTTCACACAAAATGGATAGGGAAGTAAAGAATTTGCACCTTGTTTGCATCCAAGTATGCACTTTATGGTCTTTAGATCACCACCTAAATGCCATTCAACATCCAACTCCCCACGTCCTAGAACCATGAGCTTCTCACCGTTTATTTGAGCTTTAATGACCTCTGTGACCCATGGGATTCTACTGAAAATCCATGCAAGGACTTCATGTGTCTCTTTCGGAACTTCAATTACACCAAGCCAACATATATCCTTCTCCGATTGCACACTAAAAGAGGGCTTTGTCGCTTCACTCAAACTGCAAGATTGCTTGGCATAAGCTAGGGCTTCATTCATAAGCGTGATGCTCATTCTCTCCAACTTTGTCCCTTTAACAATTACACACTCATCCAACTTCAACACGAACACAAGCTTGCCTTCAAGAATTTCCAACAATATAAAGCCTGAGAATGCATGTTATGACGCATCATAGAGCATGTAGGAAACCCTAAACTAACCTGCATGACGCAAATTGTAGAAAACAGCCATGGACTGCTACAATCGTATCAAGTCCACAAAGATATTGTTGAATTTGGTGTAAACAAATCATTCGGTCCGCAACACACTGTTAGAAACAGCACCGCTTCCCTTCCCGCGGCCCTTCCTTCCATGTGATTTGCTACGGAGCGGCTGAAGAGGCATCGTGTCTTCAATATACAAGTAGTCCCCTAATCGGTGACCAACATCTTCATTTGACACCTTCTTGGCAATCGCCACTGTGTGAGGAAGTGGGAATAGGTTTTTCGTGACTCCTCGACTTCTTAATGCATCTTTTAACACTTGATGTATTGCTTGATAACCCTTCGTACTAATCCCAACAGCATCACAAATATCCTCAACATCTAGATCAGTGACAATATTAGAAAAATCACTAAGAACTCTCTTAGTGATTGCGTCTTTCAAGTGTTTTTCCTCTGGTGCATCAAGCATCCCAATAAAATCCTCTTTGTTGAAACAAGAACGAAGTACAGAAGCCGTAGCTGACGCATTCTCGCCGCCGCATGTTTCTTGGATGAAGTTCCTATTACCCAAAACAACAATGATGAGCGGTATTAGACTTAAACAACATGAGGGACAGAACATCTTACCTCATAGCTATCACCCTTCGTTTTCTTGCACCTCCACGTGGTGCAAGAGTCTGAATTTCGCGCAATCTCGTGTTTGTTGAGTCTCTTGCAGTAGCCAAACAAACCTTGCTCTCCATTTCCAACGTATTGCAACAGTGATGGAGTGTTTGTAAAAGACGGATGAACATTGAGAGAAGGATTCTTTGGATACAAGCATCCGTCTGTCCAGAGATCTACATTCTTCTCCCCTTGAGCGCAAGCATGTTTTCATTGTCGGAACATACTCTTGAGGTAGGCATAGGAAAAGCCCTGGAGACCAACCGCGTGAACCGCTTGCTGGGACATTGGTCACGTCGTCAAGAGGCATTGTAGTAGGTGCAGGTGCAAGGGGGATGGGTGTAGGAGAGGAGCTTAGATTAGGAGGGAAAGTTTTCAATTTTGGGGGGAATTTCCTAAAATTTTTGGAGGGAGTCAAAAAATGTTGAATTATGAGTAATTTAACTTAAAAATATTTATTTAAATATGTATATATGTTGGGGGTACTTTTTAGGGGGGAATAGAGTTTTTTTGAAAGGTTTTGAAAAAAGTCATTTTTTTAACCTCTTTGACCCACGGATTTTCTTGGGTGGCATGGGAGAGTTAAGAGGCCACTTACAAGTTGGCCAAAAAGCTAGAGAGAGAAGACCCCCTACCCCCCTACTTTTCAAATGGTTTATCCCCCCCTTCCCTACTTTTTAAATGGTTACCCCCCCCCCCCCCTTCCCCCTTCCTTTTTAGGGGTCAAAGGTGGAGGAGACCCTACCAAAATAGCCCCATTCAAAGCCTTTGTCCCTCTTAATCTTGGCAGGCTTCCTTGAAATTAGGGATTCTTACAAGGCCCATGGAGAGTCCATTTTTTTCCTAATGAATACTAATGTTTTTCCAAGTGGCACCTTCTTCAAGTCGGTCTTTCCACTTGATTAAGGCTTGTTTTCGCACATGATGACGTGTATGCAACTCGTGATAATCCATAACACGTTCAGGTTCATGCGGTAACGTAGGAGGTTTAATGTAGTCTACCAAAACGTGTTGATCGACGACGTTGTCGTCCCCATGTAATCGCTTGCGTAAACGTCTTACATGAAACACCAGATGAATGGGAGAGTGTGATGGTAGTAGTAGTTTGTAGGCACGATCACCAACTCGCTTGAGTATTTTGAAAGGCCCACAATATCGGGGAGATAATTTAGGTGTCGGTCCAGTTTTCAGACTTTCTGAATGTTCTGGCACACATAAAAATACTTCCTCCCCTTCTTCGAAGGTAACTTGCCGACGTTTCTCATCAGCATATTTCTTATACCGATCCTGTGCTTGTCGGACATTTTGACGAGCAAGTTTCAGCATATCCATGTGGTCTTGGAGGAAATCCTTAACCTGTTGAGTTTTTCCGTTGCCAACCCGACCGTAACTGGTGACCTAGGTTGAAACCTGTACATGAGCATGAAAGGACATGCTTAGAACTGTTGTAGGCAAACTGGAGAATAGGTAAGTATTCTTCCCAGTCTGTCTGTTTTTTGCTGACGTATTCTCTTAGCATATCCTCTAGCACCTGGTTAACCCGTTCCGTTTGACCATCTGTTTCTGGATGGTCAGCTGTACTGAGGTTAAGTTGTGTACCTAGGCGTTTAAATACAGCTCTCCAGAAATGGCTGTTAAACTTTGGGTCACGGTCATTGACAATATTACTTGGCAACCCATACAATTTGTATAGATTGTCCACAAATAATTTTTCTAGTTCTGGTGTCTGAACCGTTGATTTGGTTGGAATAAACTTACATAGTTTAGTCAACCTGTCTGCGACCACCCATACTGAGTCATGACCTCGTATAGTGGTTGGTAAACCTACTATGAAATCCATTGAGATACTTTCCCATTTTCCATTGGGAATTTCCAAGGGATGTAAGAGTCCTCCTACTTTCAGGCGCTTTGCTTTGTTCACTTGACATTTTTGGCAATGCAAGACCTAAGCTTGAACAAAGACATGGAGATTAGCCAGTAAAACTGTCGTCATACGAGAGAGTAAGTTTTTCTAATCCCCGAGTGCCCTGCACTTGGACTATCATGGCATTCATAAAGAATTTGGCGCCGAATGTTTGTGTCCGTCGGTACACAAACTCTCCCCTTGTGGAGTAGGTACCCATTGTCGATAGTAAAATGCTTCCATCGCTGTAGTTCATCACTTGATAAAGGAGAACTAGGTGTGGAGGTTAACTGTGCACTACCCGCATTGGAGTGAGAAGGATCCCTCTTTTGAACATGGCTCCACACTTTGGAATATGTTTCATCTTGCTCATATTTGCCCTTGAGAGATTCCAAAAATTCACTACGAAGTTCCGTGAACAAGAGCGAATTGATCTCTGGCATTCGACTGAGAGCGTCTGCCACTATATTGTATCGGCCTTTGCGATACCTTAACTTGGCGTCATATTCCTGAAGGATCTCGGCCCACTTGGCCTTTCGACCCTTTAAATATTTTTGTTGTGTAAACCATTTGATGCTTTCATGGTCAAACACAATCTCGAACTAAGCACCATACAAATAGTGATGCTATGTCTTTAAGGCAGACACTATTGCATAGAGTTCACGTTCGTAAGCAGAATAATTCTATTGAGCTGTATCTAGCTTCTTACTTTCAAATGCAATTGGCCGTCCGTCTTGTAACAGGATTGCTCCAATAGCACGGTCACTGGCATCCGTTTCCAAAACGAATGGTTTCAAAGGATCGACAATAGCCAGTATAGGAGCTGTAGCTAATGCGTCTTTGAGTGTTTCAAAACACTGCAGTTGAGCGGAACCCCACTAAAAAGACTTACCTTTGCCTTTTAGTTGGTCCGTCATAGGTACAACAAGGTGAGCATAGTTTTAACGAACCTTTGGTAAAAACCTGCGAAGCCTAAAAAGATCTGTAACTCTTCCAGATTTTTAGGAGGTGTCCATTTCCATATGGTATCGACTTTGGATTGATCCATGTATAGGCCATTAGCTGAAATGACATGCCCTAAATAATGAATTTCTTCCTTTAGAAAATCACATTTAGATTCCTTGGCATATAACTTGTTTGCACGTAACAACTCAAACACCTGCCTGAGATCTTGTAAGTGCTCTTCTTCAGAAGCACTGTAAACTAGAATGTCATCGAGGAACACAATGACAAATTTGCCCAAATATGGTTTCAAGACACTATCCATAAGTGTCATCAAAGTTGCGGGCACATTGGTTAACCCGAATGGTATCACCAAAAACTCGTAATGTCCAAACCGTGTTTGGAGTGCAGTCTTAGGTATATCAGCAAGACGGATACGGACTTGGTGATATTCTGACTGCAAGTCAATTTTTGAAAAAATTCATTTGTGAGTTAGCTTATCAAATAACTCATCGACCCTTGGCAATGGGTATTTGTTCTTAACAGTAACCGAATTTAAGCCCCGGTAGTCTACGCACATGCGCATACTGCCGTCCCTTTTCTTCACTAAAAGTATAGGCCAAGCCCATGGTGAAGAGCTGGGTCGTATAAATCCTCTGCTAAGGTAGTCATCATGCTGACATTCCACTTCATCAGCCTCTGAGTAACTCATACGGTATAGTGGTTTACTAACAGGCTTACAGCCTGCAGCCACGTCAATGCCATGTTGCACTGAACGTATCAGCGGTAATCCACTAGCAAATCATTAGGAAAAACATCTTGAAATTCCTTTAACAATTTTTGTAACTGATTAGCAACGTTTGCTTGTGTAGAATGACAAATTGGTGGAATAGAGGAGAGAGAAGCATGCGGCATTTGAGGAATCTTCAACAGACTCAAGATTAGAAAGAAAATGAGACAATGAGTAACACAAGAAAACCTGGTCTATTTCATTATCAGAAACGAGCTGCATCAGCTCAGTAGTACAAATCAGTGGTGATGATGGTATATCCTTTTCTCCGAACAACAACACATGTGCGCCATGGAAATCAAACATCAAACTGTTGTGCTCATAGCTACGCTTTAGTGATGGTCCTAGGCTATGCAACCACTCCCTACCAAGAACCACATCAGCCCTTTCCATGTCCATAACTTGAAAATCCAAACAAGTAGAGTACCCTTGTACTTCCAATGGAACAGCTTTGCATTGAGTATCCCATACTTCATTGTCATGTCCATTCATCATTGCTACCTTGTAGCGGTGGGTACTCGGAGTTTGAGGTAGTTTGAGTTTTTTCACCAATCCATAATTGATGAAATTGTGCATAGCACCGTCATCTACCAAGATGCGCACCTTGTGCCCTTGCAGATATCCGTGCATACGTACTAACTCATGTGGTCCAAAGGTCTGTTGCCACATGGAAGCTGTGAGAAGCTTGAGGAAGTTTCCAGGTGGCATGGGAATAATCCTACATGAGAAGAGGAAAAGGGAAAGTGGGGGGTATATAGGGCACATTGGGTGCCCACTAAGGTGTATAAAAGCTGAGAGGAGCTCTCTCAAGGCTTGGCTATGGGGGCTCATGGGCTCATGGGGAAGGGGATGGTGCAATTTTTAGTCCACACTGAGCTTCCCAAGAGCCTGGCCACTTGGCCCCACCCAATTCCTTGGTCAAAAGGGTCACCAACAACATACTTTTTGCCAATAAAGGCCTAAAAGGAGCCAATTCAAATATGCCTTAACAGAGGGTCTTGTCGGCTAACAAGAGAGAGAAAATCCTTGGGGATAAAAGATAAGAAGGCTCCCATTTTTATAGTTGCAACACCTGCACAACTTCCAGAGAACTCATTTTTTAGCAAGAAAGAGTGCACCCTTGACTTCGAGCGGTCATAGCTCTTTCATCATTCATCTGTTTTTTTCCTATGGATACTCTACGTACTAACATCTCCATGAGATGAGCTTTGTCATGATGTCCTCTTTTCTCCTAATTTTGAGGTGTTCCATGCTTGAAGGGTTTTTCATAAATCTCTATAGGTGTTTACCACAGGTGTTTTCGGTCGTGCAAAAGTTCTTGCTTCCGATGGTGTGGCTCATGGAAGGCTATAGAGGCATCTGTTTTCCTTCACGTTTGCACGCTAACAAAATTTTAGGTCTTATACACCACCCCCTGCTCTCCTACTTGCAGATGTGGGATTGCGCTTGGCCACGTGGGGGCTCCTCGTTGACTACCTCATTGAGCTCCAAAATTCCACCCAAAAAAAGACTTTACGAAGCCAAAAAAACTCCAACTTTTTGCCTCCTTGTGAGCTCTATTGATTCTTGCATTGTGACCTAATTTCCAAGCCGCAAATCCATGCTTGTAGATCCCATTCCAGACCGCAGCTTGTACCACACTTGAAGCATTTGGACCCCATTGGGAACACCAACCAATTATGCGACAAAAACACAAAAAAAATCATATGGAACCCTGTGGTGACCACGGTTGTCAAAACTCAACTGGACATATCTCATCATCGAGGCACCCGTTTGAAAAGAAATCAGTTCTTATTGACTTCACACATTGCATACCACATCCTAGAAGCCCATGGATCTTCAAAAATCAAGATATGGATCATTCTCCCAACAAGCAATCAAAGTGGCATAGAAACGGCCCCCGTCCAACCTTTATTTGCAAACGTCTCTCTCATCTGGCTCCAATTGCCAATCTAAAAAGGCTAGTAGGCTCTATAAATCAAGCACTACACATCTATAGATCCAAACTGACTTGAAATACCTCACACCACATGCCATGTCTGGCTAGAATCTGTAATCCTCTCTAGCTTTAAAGCTCAATATCTTGGGCTTTGTGGCTCTCTTTGACAAGCCGTCTAGAATTGTTTGTAGACCACTTCAAGTTATTCATATCCATGCCAAAAACCAGCACCTTGAACCTCCTTCATCTATGACCTTGTCACACCGTTTTTGGAGTCCATATGGTCTAAAAAACCACATCAGCCACACACATCCGCTTCTACCTGTCTGGCCAAGCTCTTTGTAGCTTCTTTAGCTCTTTTCCATGTATCTTTTGGCCTGTGTATCCTTGCTAGTACCACTTTCTATGGTCCACACACTTTGCATGCGCCAGCATCACAGAAGGACAACTCAACCAACAAAGTTGTAGATTCCAGGATAAAATAGACATGACAAGAAAAACCTTCAATGCCAACTTGGTCCTTCAATAATCCTCTTTTTGAGGATTCAAGCTTACTTTTACCTGAAGAAATGTTTGTAGTAAGCTCAAAAATGTAGAAAGTCAAGTCGTTGGGGTGCACAAAAATGCTCTTTTGCATTGTGAAAGCCAAGCTACTGAGCCGCAAAGTGAGCAAAGTCTTATTCCCAAAGCTTCAAGTCTTAATAAACTTTGTGCTATGAGTTGTAGTTATTAGGCTTACGCTCAAGCTCAAAGAGTTGAGCATATCTAAGTTGTGTTGTTCATGCTAGATGAGATGAGCATAGAGTCAAAGTCTATTAACTTAATCATGATGGATGTAGAGTCCAACGCTCATGCATAGTGCACCATAAGATGAGAGCACATACCCTCAATAGCGAAACCCCTTCTTAAATGGGTTCTCGCTTGTAAAGTCATGTCATATGATTTTATAGCTATACCTTCTTTTTGAAAAACCTCTAAAATATCTTTCTTGCACAACATGTTAGTTTTCCATGCATTTATGTGTATGCATATAGGATGTCCCAGCATTGGACATATGCATTAGACACTCTTTTTTGCTTCCACCTATGTACCTCGAGTGAACTACAACAGGCAAACCAATGTTCCATCATGCTAATCACACATTTGCTACCGTTTTATTTCCATATCCATCAAAAAATAATCCCTTCAGTACTTTATTAATATTTACTGCTAATAAGTATTCCAATGATGCATGTATCCCAAAGGCACCATTTTTCCCACAGGGTTTTCTCCCTTTGGTCATCTAGGTATTACACCGTGATTTAGATCTTCATCATTCTACATCTCTTGTAAAAACTCTTACAAATAAACAATAGCCTCACCATTATGTTGCTACAAGAGACAAATTTGACATAGTCTCTTACATTAGAGACAAATTTAAACCAATAAAGATGAGATGACAAAATGAACCTCATCAGAAAATTCAACAACAAATGAAGAAAAGCAGTCCATCAACGACCAACCAAAAATCTTTCATTGCCTCTAGGGACACTTCTCAACAGTGCTCAAGGACGGACACTAAAATCGGAAGGGAAGAATGTTAAGTGTGTCTACATCAGTTAACAAGAGCTGCTAAGGACCAAAGCCTTATGAATGCACATCAAAGATGAATATGAAGAAAAAGCGAAGATTCGAGTAATGCATTTTTCACATTTTCCCAAAATGGCCATGTATTATAATTTCTGGATTTATTTGGCCATTGTGATAATTGTAACGTGTCATGGATTGAATGATACGGAGACTCAAAGGTCTTGGGCACCCGACCATTTCACATTTCAGACCTTATGGCTAAGGTATAAAATCCAACTTTTGTAAGGGTTTTGTAAGTTTTGGATAATGAAAGTGAGCATATGCTGCAGAATTAACAATCTTGTGAGCTCTTTGCTATTTCAATCTTTTGTGTCTCCCTCCTATGGTGTTGCATTGCAAATCTGAGAATACCAATGCACTTGCATGTGAAAGCTCCCTCTTTTTTTGTAAGTTTCTAACGATGAAGTTGTGGTTTTATTCGTGTCCATCTACAAGATATTTTTGTTCCTTACCCACCATACACACATCCAAACTGGTTATTGACCATAGAAATAGATAGAGCACATCCTATGGAAGCTATATAGTTCTTTAGAGTTTGAAATTGATTGACCTAAAATAGGTTGTTTATCTTATGCACGATTTTTTTTGAGTATCAGAAATGACATTTGAGCACATGAGAGCATTAAAGATACTCTACAAATTCTAAGTTTTGTTGCATTTAGAGCATTGTAACTACATGAAATCAACGTAATAGGCTTCAGTAAGCAGGTTGTTTGTCTTATGCGCGATTTTTCTAGAGTGTCAGAAATGACTTTTGAACACATAGGGATTTTGAGAACACTCTACATAAACTAGGTATTAAGTTTGGTTGCAAACAGAGCACTGTAGCTATACAAATTCATCCTATCGGGTTTGAGGTAAGGAAAGTGGCTTTTGGTGTCTATTGAGACCGATCTAGGTGAGAGCACACTAGACTTGGGTTAGCTATCTCTTCTAGCCTTTATGGACTAGCTGCATCAGCTACGTCCCAAGGATTGACACTTTATGTCCATGGTTCTCTCTTTGCTAGCATCAATATGGTGAGGCTTGGTAGCCGATCGGTATTTTGGTATTTTTTCCACTAAGAGAGCTTGCCACACAAATAGTCATAAACATATCTTTATGAATTTTCTTCATAATTAGATGAGTTAAACTTGAAGATAAGAGAGGAATGTGTGTATATGACAAGCCAACAAAAGGCAACAAATAAGAGGAGCCTAATTAAGGACACTAAGGACACCTTCATGTATTATAGAGCTACCAAGCTTGTGTTAAGTACATGTGCTTTATCCCAATCAAGGATTTCATTAATGTAATCACGATCAGGTGATTACGTCAATAACTTTAGTATTTACACAAAAAAAACACGTGATCACGTTAATTGTTAACGTGACTTTGATTATGACCTGCAAAAACCTATAGAGTCGGTTAAACCTCCGGGTTTTTCATTTTTCCCTATAGGGCCCGTCGGGAAAATGAAAAAGCCCGGCGGGAATAATTATATATAGTAAATAGTGTGCTAACCGTGGTCTTTTAGCTAGGCAAATCCTTGGGGAGTGTATCCAAGTGCCGGGTATAGTCATCTCCTTGTGAATTGACCTAAGGTTACAGAGTCACATGTTCTTTTTTTGGGCCGAGCGTCATTCTTAATTCGGTAACCACTATAAATAATCATTATAATAATAATTTCATAGAGATATTCATAGCATTGTTATAGTTATTATGCCATGCATAGACTACATTGCAATGTGTATGGTTGCTCACAATATAGGTGATCGATATGTGGATTGACTAGCGTGCATTGAAAATCTCATATTGTGCATCATGGTTATTTTCATATTGAATGGTTTTTAAATTTTAATATATATTGAAAATAAGAAAAAAAATGTTTCAAAAATTGAACATCTGATTCTTTTGTCTTCAATTTTAATTTAAAAGCAATGGAGCAAAATGTGGGCACAAGTGGTACGAAGAAGCCAAAGAATAAAAAAGCTCCTGGCAAAGAGTGGGATTATGCTCACAACATATGTGGCCAATATATGGAGTGGCAATGTAAACTTTCTCACACAACAAAATCAGGCGGGGCACCACGTTGGTAATACCAAAGTGTGTCGACCATAGAAGATGGCATGGGAAAATATGTGCAGGTTAGTAGAAGCATGGCAAAAGACTAGAGAAACTAGGAGGATCATGGGCTGACAAGCAGCAACGAAAATGTATGTCTGCTGTGGCTTATAGGCCAGGGAGGGCTAATTTGAGTAGCAGGTGAAGGAGATGCAAGATGCAGTCTTTGAGTCCAGGAATGAAGAGCTTGAAGTGCTGAAGGAGCAGGTGCAAATGGCTCATCAAACCGAGCTAGGGAGATAATGTTATTGAAGGTTGAAGGTGGAAGTCAGCGGGTAGGCTTGTAGTGCTCAATGTATGGAGCCTACCTGTCTTTTCAGATTGCAGATAGACATTACGGACTACAGGTTTTGGCCCGTTGAAACAAGCTTGTCATTGGATCTGCATACATGACTGTACTATCTCCCTATGCAATAATAACAAATATTTGCCCCTACTTCTTGTGTTGCTTCTCCCCATCCCCCTCCTTTTCTCTTGCTCTTTGTGTACTTGCCAATGTTTGTAGAGGGTTTGCCTACAGCTTGAAGGGTGTCGCCAAGAGGGCAGAATTGGGGTGTCTTGTGAGCCGAAAAGGGTGAGTCAGGCAGTGTGGGTGCGTTTGTGCTATAAGGTGTTTTTTTGCAAGGTGGGAGGCTGTTGTTATGTATGCTAAAGTGGAATTGTTAGTGCAAATTATCGAATTTGAAGGTGTTGTTAGAGAGGCTACAGGTGCTCTGGAATCCCTGGGCTATAGAGAGATAAACATTTTTTGTGCTGGGTGTGTTCCCTATTCCCTCTCTCCAATGTATTAGGGATCATTTTTTGGGTAGCGCTAAAAAGAGTTGTAAGAAATGTGAACATCCTCAGGCACTTGCAGTTGCAAAGCGTTTGAGAGAAGAGCTCGCCAAAAAGGGTGGCAAGAGACGACAGATATATAGTGATAGCCGTTTTTCGGCTCTTTGTAATTACCACAGTGAGTTACCTCACCCTACAAAAATCACCCAAACACTATGGCTATCCCTACCATTTCACTGTACATAGGCGTGCGTGAGTCACGGGACTTTTCCCATATCTTCTTAAAAAACCCTCAATTAGCTAGGCATTGGGCTAGTTGAGCCAAAAAAAATAAAAAAATAAAAAATATAAGTATATTATGGCCCATGCGTATGTAAATATTTCTTTGTATATAGGGCCTAAATAAAAAAAATTTTCATAATTATTTTGGTATTTATTTAAATATTTTTACCTAGGTGTGTGTTATTTATGCTCTGTACATTGTCTCACCATTACCACAATTTTTCTTACCATTTTTCATACTCTTTATTCCATATAGAAATATTTTCATGTAAGCTTCTCTTATATTTGGTGTAACTCCACCCCAACAAAAATCCAAAAAAACTAGTTTTATTTATGTGTATATTTTTTCACTATTTTGATTTTTCCGTTCCTACATCTATTTTGTTTTTTTCTAAAAAATTAGAACACCAAAAATATTTATCTTTTTATGATAGCCTCATAATGAGAGAGATTTCTTTTGACCCCTTTATATTTTTTCCACTTATATTATTTATATTTGACATGTACATATTTTTTAGACCCCTCAATATTTGATTTTCTTAGTTGTACTATTCACTTATATCCTAATCTCAACAATATCTTCAATTATAGACCTACCAAATAAGGTCAAGGGTAGGTGGCATGCATACATGCACTATGGAGGGCTCACTCTTGGAGGTATTCAAAAGAATCATCCAAAGAAGGACCCCACAAGGACCTTGTGCAGTGGAAAAAAACGGTCGGTTTTGCTGAATTTTTAAAGTTCACTTGCTCTCCGAATTTGAAAAGGTGATACAAACAAAAGTTGTAGCTCGTGAGCTGAGCTTTTGCCTCAAATTTTTTCATATTTTTTTGAGCTACGAGCTGAGAGCTATGATTTTATTAGTGAACCCCAATTTTCCCATGTTATGCAGCCACACTCTCTCTTCCACTTTATCATTTTCCTCTTTCACACACACTTCTCCACTCATCATCCCCACCTCTCTCACCACTCCTCTCTGCACCCTACTCACCTTCTCCTCAACCTTGAAGAATAAGAGAAACCATGGTGAACTCATACTCCCACACACAATTCCATTCCAAAATTGACCACCTAGTCTCATTTTTCCTCCTCCAATTTACCCATATCTATCAAAAAAACCACAAAATTAAGCCTCTTCTCTTAAAAGACAGCATCATGGTGGTTGATTACTCAGCTTCAATTACCTTGTCTCTCAAGGAAGGTCAAGAGTGGAGAAAAAATGTACCGTCAAAGCTAGTGGACCGTCAACAAGCGTCAAAATTGGCCCTACTCAAGACACTTGGAGCATCAACCTTGTAAGAAATCCACCTTTTCTTACCTCTTAAGATTTTTTCTTCCTTATTTGTATCCTACATGGATACTCCCATTGTAAATATCCAATTCCATTTGTAAATTAATACTAACTCTACGAACACTAACCCACTATGAAAAGTCCTATCACCTCCATTTCTCTCCTCTCTCTTTCCCCACCAACTTCTTGATAATTCCAAGCAAAAGAAATTAGATAAATTGCTGAAAATCTAACCCAACCATGGTTAGAGGAGTAACCCTAGCCTTCAAAATTGCTATAAAAGGAGGGTGTAGCTAGCACAAAAAGGGGGGAGCCATAAGCAAGAGCACTATGCTATAGCTTGAGAAGCCAAGCTCAACCTCTCTAGAAGGATCTCTTGAGTGGAAGCTCATTGTCTTATGCACGTGCATGTGTTGTAATAGGGGATTAGCAAGGGAACTCTATGCCATTGTAAGAGAGAGAGTGATCATTCAATTGAGAGTAGGAAATCTATCATTTCTCCTACTAGTGTAAGCCCAACATTTGCTGAATCAAGGAGGGTGGATTTGGACTAAGCTTGGATACTTTGTCTCCCTTCCAACGTGAAGTAATGGACAACAATGATGCGTAAGTGTCTTGGTGTTTTTTGTTAAGTTCTTGATAGCTTGTCTCTGGTGTTGTCATCAATCTAGCCATAAATCCCACATACTGTAAGAGGGCGACAGGGTGGAGAGGAGGCCCCTGGCCTTAAGACAGTGATTGGGGTGGCTTTTCTTGTGATGTGTTGTGGTGAAATTTACGCAAGCTATGTTGAACAAATACTAATCTCACTTTGATTTGTCATGACAGATTTGTAAGAAGGTATTAATGAAACAAGCACCCCCTCCCCCTTTCTCTCTCTTTCTTAAATATATAGTTGTGTTTGCTTGATCATTGCCGATACGTTTCAAAGCAGCCCGAGCACTATCTCTCTCCCTCTCCCTCTCTCTCTCTCTCTCTCCCTCTCTCGTGTTTTAGTGTGTGAGAGTGTTCCATTGGTGTTAGGGTTAGTGTAAATTCCTTGCTTGTTTGTGGGTTGCTCTAACGATTCTCCTCTTTGCATCCTAGTTCGCTCTTAAACTAGGTGGTGCCCCTTGTGTAGTTGGGATTTGGCTGTGGGTTTGTTGTTTTGGTTTGTGTTGTGTCGTGCCCCAGCCCCATTGAGCAGCACGGGAGCCTTGAAGGGTGTCTAGAGGTTGCTCTTCTTGTTGCCCGCCCCGGACCGCCTCAATAGCTCTGTCGCTTCGAGTCAAGTGTTCCCAAAGCCAAATATTAACTCCTCAGATCCTGTAGTGACGCCAACTAACCTAGGAAACCAACCTGTGCAAGGAGAGGAAATTCCAGGTAGTGTTCCTTTTAAATGTCACAATGTAGGTGGACTTTATCAAATGCATCAAAAATCAATACATCAAAGATTTCGAGAGCAGTCTCTAGAAGAAGCACAAAATACACTCACCAAAGAAATATTCTTTACTAGAAGTGCTTTGGTCATGGTAGATAGAAATCATTGGAAGGCTTCTTGGAAGATGATTGGTGAGTTTGGTTAAGGATTTCCAGTTTCTTCTTATTACACGATAAGAAATGTTTTCCCGGACAAATGTTACATTGAAGTCAAACACCGTGTTGGCAAAATAATACATGGAAATATTTCGCTTTTAGGATGTACGATTGTGAGTGATGGCTAGTCAAATGTTCAGAGAAGACCGATGATCAATGTAATGCTGGTTTGTCCAAGGGGAGAAACATTTATAAAGGCGATTGATAGTTTTGGTGCAATTAAAAGTGGCAAATACATTTTTGAGGTCTTGATTAATGTAATTACAGAAATTGGTGCCGAACATGTCGTTCAAGTAGTCATGGACAACACAAAGAATTGTAAAAATGCTAGTAAATTAATAAAGAAGTGCTTTCCACACATTTTTGCCAATGGTTGTAATACGCACAGCTTAAACTTGGTACTGAAAGATTGGTACACTAGCAAAAAAACCACATGGTTCACCAAAATAATTGATACAACACATCAGATTGTGAAACTTATTTTGAAACGACAAAGAGCGCTCGATTTGTATAGGATGCACATATCAGTGATGTGGAAACTTCCTGCTGAAACTCGGTTCTACACGCACTTTTATAGCTTGGAATCACTTCTCCATAATAAATGCGCTACGATTGACACATTCAATTGCACAGTCTTTGATGAACGGCAGCTTGAGCAGAAAGAAAAAGTGAAAGATAAAATTACATGTCTACGTGGCAATGTAAACAATGTTGCTTGGTGGAGGAGTGTAATGGATGCATACCATGTAATTGTGCCTGGTATGTTCGCAATCCGCAATCTTGATCAAAGGGCGCCAAACTTGGGCAAAGTGTGGATGACATGGTGGTCAGTCCAACAGAGTCTTGAAAATCTTGAAGAGCTGAAAGAATCTGTAGTAGAGAAGGAGTGGCGATTACCATTCTCTGGCAAATATCAAAATAATTTGGCTAAGTATTTTCATGCAAGTTGGAAGAACGCTCATAGTCCACTCCATAGCGTTGCTTACATGCTCGATCCAAAGTATTGAAATTTAGATATGATGTCCAATACAAAGGTGGTAAGCAATTTCTATCACGCGGTCAACACGTTCTACTCCAACATTCAGGACCGAATTGATTGCATCAAAGAAATGAGTGCATTTAGATTAAAGAAGGTCTTTTTGCGAATTATTTTGTACAGGTAATGGCAAAAGAGCAACCTGTTCTCATCATCATACCCCAATTACTGATGTCGACACGAGGTTTATTGGCAGGAGTAAAGTCCTACATTATGTTGAACGGGTGTAGGTCACTGTGCACTATAAGAACCGAGTGGATAGCCACAACGCCCTCAATTAAGGCATGATAAATGGCTGGCATCTGCTTGATCACTGCTTTGATCTGCACCATGTCTATCTCGCTCATAGGAAGATTTGCTATAGGCAATGACCTCCAGCCGTGTTGTAGCCTGTGCATGTGTTGTTTAAACAATCCGTGAGCGAATGGTAAGTGACACATCATGTCGCCCACGGTACCCCCCATTGTAGTATGGGAAATTATCCAAGGCGCTTCGGTAGTAAATCCAATGCACCTTACAATGGAGGGGTGAAGCGTTTTTATTTCTTGATCTGTGTTGAAAACTCTTAAATTTTGCCTCACTCCCTCCCTTGTAACATTTTCCCACATATGTAATGTGGTTTGAAAAAACTGAGATGCCTTTGGTAGTGTACAATGTGCACACACCGAAGGAGCCTGTCACAGGAACAGAATAATAGAGATAGACAACAAAAGGTAGAGAAAGAGATGTTTGTATTGATGAATCTTTGCAGAATTTTGATACAACAGAGGAGCAATTGAATATGGGATTTAAATAATAGACTAAAGACGTATTTGATAAAGATTAATGAATAACAGAGAGTCTGTCTATGAACAGTAAAATTGATATTTTTATTAATATCAATGTTTTATATTTATGTGTTTTAGCTTAAAATGCATGGATAGTCTTCAAATAAGTTGTAAAAGTAGTGGAGACCCAAAAACAGAGGTTTTAAGAGTTGCGACGTAAAAGTTGCGTTTTTATCCAAACAAAGACGTTTTTCGAAATTCTGTTCGCGTTGCCTTGTAGACCAGACCTATTCCCGTTGTTTTGAGTACCTGGACTGCTCTGTTCTGAGTTCGTTTATAAAGTTATGATGAAAACAAACAGCAGGCAGCAGCAGTGTAGTATACACAGGGACAAACAGACATATAACATCATACAGTTTTCCCTGCTATCAACCAAGAAGTGGATTGTTTCTTCATGGTAGAGTATTGCAATTGAGATTATGAAGGTATATAATTATGTTTGTTTTTTATTATCATGTTGAATTGGTTGCACGAGTATGTTCTTTTGGCTATTTTGTAGGCGATGCAGAAATCAGTGTGTAAAAACAGGATCTGTGCAAAGCGTCATGATAGAAATCTAACCTTTACGGATCGCTTAGCGATCACGTTCTTATATTATTATCGCAGGTATACTTGGTGCGAAAATCGTGCAAGCTTTTCACGGAAAAGAAGGATAAAAGCACGACAGGTGGTGAGTTTGGGGATCATTCACCGATCTCTTCTTCTGCGAGTGAGATGCTGCATGCAAGCAAATTGAAGCTCGGGGGTGGTCTGGAGGTCCGAGCTCCGTACAACGGAGTGCGCCCATATTCAATTTCTCCTCTGTTGTATCAAAAGTCTACAAAGATTCATCAATACAAAGATCTCTTTCTCTACCTCTTGTTGTCTATCTCTATTATTCTGTTCCTGTGACAGAGCCTGCTCCAATCCTCATACCTTCTACCAAGGTTTCGTGAGGGATGCTAACAAGATGAGCGTACTTTGCATTCAAAGCCGTGCGCATGATTTTGCCGGTGCCGCTGGCATCGGATCTACCACCCAAAGCTGCTTGCATATCTTGGGCAATCTTCAATCTCTTGGGTAAGGATGCTTAGTCTTGCGCTTTCACACGCTTCATCTTTACCTTCTATTCTTCCCACAACTTATCCCAAAGCTCTAGTTTTGACATGTCACAGGCAGGTGGGATATCTTCCTTTAAGTCTCTACAACATACTTTCTATTGCCCAACACTGTCCTAACCTTGTGGTGGGGGTCAAATTTTCAAATCCCTGCTGGAAGCAACAACTCGTATTGGCCTTCAAGTTGCAACCTGCGTTTTGTGTTCTGCCTGTTGGAGCTATATATGGCTCACTCTACTCAACTTGGTCTCACCTATATATTTGTATCTTGTCCTCAATATGAATCAGTCTTTGGGAGAGTATATGGTGTGTCTCTTGTCTCGTCTCTCTCTCTTTCTCTCTACATCTCAACATGGTATAAGAGCGGTAACGATCACGCCCTGATTCAATTCATGGTGACAAAACAGTGTGTGTATGCGATTCGTATGTAAGATTCAAAATTGCTACAAATTTTATTTTTGAGCGTTGATTCTTGTTGACTGTGGTTGTTTTCTGTTAAGAAGAATATGATTAGTGTTTTGCATGGTGTTTATTACTAATCAATCTAATCGTTGATTATGTTTTCTTGTTGATGACACCCTGAACTTCATCTCAATTTTTGGGGATCTTCTGCTCAAAATTTGGAGAAACGGAAAAAGCGCAATGGAGCGTAGCACAATGGCACTTTTCATCCAAAACTTGTTAGTCTCCTCGAGGTCTTCGATTTGAGTTCTAGGTTTGTGTCAATCGGAGTTCGCAGTAGAAAGTTATGCGGTTTTTACTGCAATTGAGCTTGACGTAGCTTTCTTCGTCCCACTTCTTCGTGTAGCGTCCGCGATCGTTTTTTTTATTTTGGCATTAAATTTTTTGAGAAGATTTAGGTTTTTGCTATTCGTATTGTGACCGTCAATCTTGCGTCTCACGCCACTCTATTTTGAGGACTCTTTTATTATTAACGTCTCCTTTACCCTGCCTTTTTTGGGTGACGTCTCTCACATCTTTGGACGTTCCTTGAGCATCCTTCTTGCGTTTATCGTTGACAGAACGCAGTCCTCATATTTCTCTCATTCTCAATTGCGGCCTTCACCATATATGGTGTGCAAATTCTGCGATCTTATCTTATACGTCTTCTCGCAACCAGATATGGCTATGAATATTCTCGTCAATGGCTTTCCTTCTGGCCAGCGTTCTGCTCCTCCTTTCCAAGGGCAAGGATTTCCAGGGTGGAAATCAAAGATGTTGTTAATTCTTGAAGGCGATGAACTCTCCGATGTTGTTCTTGGAAATCGTGTTTGTCCGCCTCAGCCCGTTGATACGGATAATGATAACATGGTTATCACTAAAGGACCTATATTAGAAGATTGGAATGTTGCCTATGCGGATTGGCAACGACGTGATAAAGCAACTCGTCGGTATATTCTTTCTGCTCTTACTGATTCCCTTTTGCTTGATATGTATGAACTACCTACTTCCCACGACGTATGGAAGTACCTTATTGCAAACGTTCAGAAGAAATCTGTTACAGAAATACTTTATTTGAGAGGGTTGCTTAACAAGTTACAATATGAAGTTCGTACTGCCATGACGGGACATATTGAATCCTTCAAATCTATTATTAATCAACTTGCTGCTGCCGGTGATCCTGTTCCACAAAACCACCTGATTACACTTCTCCTTGATACGGTGAAGGACTCTTCTTATGATAACATTGTTACTATTCTCTCTAATAAAGATGGTCTTGATTTCGACCAAGCCTGCATGTCTTTAATTGAATACTCTCAAAGTCAAGAACGTCGTAATGCTGGTCACGATACAGCTATGATTTCACAAGAGGAGACTGAGTCACAACAGATGGAACATGCTTTTTGTGCTCGAAGGCGTCCATTTCAATGAGGAAACCGCAGAGGTGGCCGTCACGGTAATATTTTCTCTCGTCTCAAATTTCCTAATAAGCAATGTTCTTACTGCAACAGAAATGGCCATACTGAAGATGATTGTTGGGCACGTCAATATGATGAAGAACACAGTATTACCACGAAACAACCACGTTTATCTAGAGACTCTTCTTCTTCTGCTTGTGAATATTGTGGACGATTTGATCATCCCACTCATATGTGCTAAAAGCGTTGATTCGACATAGATCGTAATAGAGCATATGCTTGGACATCGAAACAACATTGTACCAGAAACAAGATGCGTCCTATGTTCAGTTGCTCCAAACAGAATACTTCATGTACGTGATGGATCTGTTGAGAGAGAAGGAGAGAGCACTGAAATAGAACCCCAAAGTGTGTCCAATGACTACACGAGATGAGTTTATATAGAGGGGACCAGGGTGCTATATATAGAGATACTATATATAGCTCAACACCCCCACTCAAATGAAGGTCCCTAACTGTGGATGAAAAAACCCTTGGGGGCTCAAGGGAAAAACCCACAGCTCTATATATACCCACTATTATATTAAAAAAATTTAAATGTACATTTACAATGTTCAAAGGAGCTACATCACTCCTGTTTTACAGTGAGCCCTTTGAAGGGTCTTCGTATAATCCAAGATATAGACGATTGAGGTACTGCAAATTCTTTGGTAGAGCAACTTCAACATCCTTGAGCCTCCGTACATACTGCTTGATGTGATTTAAATTCTGTAATAATAATCAACTCAAGAAAAGCATATCAAGTTGTGAAGGTTAGAAATAAATACATCACATTATCCTTAGAGACGGTTCGCGACACCGCTCTAGAGACGACATAGAAACAAACGTAATGCCGATGCAATCCCATGTGTAGATGACATAGAAACAAACGTAACATCAATGGTATCACTTGTGCACAAATATATACAAAGTCAACATGTAATAAATACATTGGGACCCCCAAGATCTCAACTAACAGTTGTCATCATCATGGCTTTACGTACCATGGCATCATGGTGTTCACCATGGCATTAAGACACTTAGAAAAAAAAATTGAAATAGCAATCATCATGGATTTAGATACCATGGCATCAGAGACGCTTTCAATATAAAAAAAAATTGAAATACCAATCATCATGACTTTACGTACCATGGCATCACGGTATTCACCATGGCATAAGAGACGCTTAGAAAAGCTTGAAAATACGAATCATCATGGTTTTACGTACCATGGCATCAGAGACGTTTTCTTCAAATCAAATAAAAATTGTAAAATAATAATCACCATCATAGCTTTACGTAGCATAGCATCAAAGACGCTAGTTTTGTGCAAAATTTGCAAAACCTCAAGACAATGACTAGTCAGTATAGATAACGGCTTGGTAAATCTTGTCATCTCTACATTGATGATTCCCATGAAAACCATCACACATGTTAGTGTGTGATCACATAAAACGAGTATTTTATGACAAATTGCAATGAGAGCAGTATTACTCATGCTATAAATCGCATCAAATGGTGTGACCATGCTACCATTGAAGTAGAAACAAATTACACAAATTGATGCTCAAACAACAACCTAAAGATGACAAGGTCAAGGTGGCTCTAGGGAAATCCCTAGTGATGACGAAGGCTGAACACCACATGCCCAATCTATTGATCAAAGGTTATTCAAAGATATGTAAACGTTTGACTAAATAAAACAACAATTGAACACGATCAAAACGATGCAAAAACCTATTACCGAACTATGAATAACTGAGCTAGCTGAGACATGCAGTCACGAGCTATGTGCATGACCTCTTAGCTTTTAAGCAACTCGAAAAATACAAGCCGCCAACAATTTTAACGCCAGTCATTCGCTATCCTTCAAACAAATTTAATAAAATTTAATATAGCACTGTTTGTGGTCGTGCTGCCAACCACAACACTGTTTCTCCTCCCCCATGTATTGAGTTTGAGAAACAAGGGCGCAAGCATACTAAAATCAACCCTTGCAAATCTATGCAAGAAGCACGTGCTTGCGACGAAGCTGCGGGATACATGCTTATGAGTAGAGAGAAGCTTTCCCATCGAGCAGAACCAGGTTGCGATGACCATAGACACTATGAGAAGGTGCAGGCCAACAAGAAGCAGCAATGGCAGACCAACCTGTGCTTTGCAGTCACGTCTACCTGAGTCCAGACCAACCACACAAATGCGCACACTTGGTTGCTTTGCAGCAGTACCTATCTACGGCCAAACGAAGAACACACAAGCGCGATTGACGACGTCCTTCTAAAGCTAAGAAATATTGACGCCGGCTCAGCTTAAGAAACAAAATGAGGCTCTAAACTTGTATGAAGGCCAAAAAAGTATGCGTCTCAATCAAGGTCTGCAGTCGAGAAGGCCTTATTGTAGGGCGAGGTTGAGGTAGCTTTCGAGAAGAGCTTAATGATCAAAACCTGCGACTGTGCTCTGCTGCGGATTTATGTAGTCGCACTTCCCAAGAAATCTTTTCACTATTCAGAAATCCTTTCGCTATCGTACCTAGCTTGCTTCAAAGACCGACGTCCTGCAATTTTTATTAGTGCTTCAGAGACCGACGTCCTGCTATTTTTAGTCACCTATTTTGGACAAAAAGCGACAGCGCACTTCTTTTGGATGCTAAAAATAGATTTGCAAGCTAGGTACGGCTCTACTTTACTTTGGCTCTACGCAGTTTGCAGTATGCACAGCGCCACAAGATCTTTTCTGATCTTGCATCTCATGACAGAATATACAATTAATTTATTTAGCCTCTCGTGACTTCCTTAATCACCGAGAGAAAGATTCCTAATAGCGATGAGCACATTCCCATGACATAAGTCCTTTGTGGTTCTCACAAGATCCCTTCTGTGTTCTGCTTATTTCTTGTAGGCTCGCTTAGAATTCTATATCTTGAACTCACAACTCAGTACAAACAAGTACAATTAAAGACAAGATAGATAATCAAGAAGAAACAAGTAAACTTATCTTTCTGTTTGAAGCATAACGAAGAGCTCTCCACATCTATATCTTGATAGAGAACGCATGTAATTGGCTCTGATACCATGTTGAGAGAGAAGGAGAGAGCACAGAAATAGAACCCCAAAGTGTGTCCAATGACTACACGAGATGAGTTTATATAGAGGGGACCAGGGTGCTATATATAGAGATACTATATATAGCTCAACAGGATCACTTTTTATTGTCGATTCTGGTGCTACAGGAAATATGACATATCAGTCTAAGTGGCTCCATAACTGTCATCCACTACCAGTTCAACGTGTTGTTTATCTTGCTGATGATACTACTTGTCAAGTAAAGGGTATTGGAGACTTATATCTTGGTACCTTATCTTCTTCCACTCGAATTTTGCGAGGAGTATTACATGTACCATATCTTCAACGTAATCTTCTTTCAGTTGCTAGACTTGTTGATCTTGGTCTGTTTGTTGGATTTGATCATACCAAATGCCGAATTGAGAAAGATGGATAGACTGTAGCCACTGCTCCTAGAAACAGTAATTTGTTTGAACTCTCTCTCAACGATGGTGTAGCAAATACTTTCACTGCTCCAGGTGATCATGATTGCAAAGTATGGCATCACCGTTTTGTTCATGCTGATTTCTCAAAACTCCTTGATCTTCAACGTCGTGATCTTGTTCATGGCATGGATCTTAAATCCCATCCCCATATGGGAATTTGTGAATTTTGTGCTCTTGGAAAACACAATCGTAAACCCTTTCCTCTTTCAAATGTAACTCATTCTCATGACATATTGGATCTTGTTCATACTGATATATGTGGACCTCTACCTTCTTCGAGATCACAATATCGCTACTTCATTACTTTCATTGATGATTTCTCAAGGTATACGACTGTATTTCTACTTAGACAAAAATCTGAAGCCTTATCTGTTTTCAAACAATTCCACAAGGCTGCGGAACTTCAAACTGGTCGTCACCTTAAGAAGCTTCGTAGTGACAATGGAGGCGAATATGTTTCTCGAGAGTTTGTGAGTTACTGTGCTGACAATGGAATTCATCATGAACACACTATTCCATATTTGCCTCAACAGAACGGCGTTGCTGAACGAAAGAATCGCACTATTCTCAATGCTATAAGATGTATGCTGACTCGGCTTATCTCGTGTTTTTTGGGCTGAAGCTACTTTGACAACAGTATTTATTCAGAGTCATCTTCCTACTACTGCACCGTCTGGTAAGACACCCATCACAACATGGACATGTGACATTCCTTATGTATCTCATTTTCGAACCTTTGGATGTATTGCTTATATTCATGTTCCCAAAGAAGCACGAACAAAGCTTGATGCTTCTGGTCTTAAAGTTATTTTTATTGGATATTCTGACACTTCCAAAGGCTACAAATTCTATGACCCTTCCTCCAAGAAAGTAATCATGAATCGTGATGCTACTTTTAACGAACAGCTTATGGGAGGCTCATGGTCCATGGATGATTCTGATGATACTAAATCATTGCTTCAAGCTTTTCTATTTCTTTTAGAAGATGAAACTCTTCCTATAGAGCAACTTTCCTCTTCACAACCATCCATTCCGAATGTTGCCAATGATGATATTGATATTTTTGTTGATCTGCCTATTGATTTTGAACATGGCTCATGTCATGTTTATGATGACGATATTGCTGATAATGCTTTTTCTACTTCTGAAGATCCCGTTACTTATGGTGAAGCTGTCTCTTCACCACAAAAGGATCAATGGCAAGAGGCTATGGAAGTAGAGTACGATTCTCTTATCTCTACAGGTATATGGATACTAACTGAATTACCTCCTGGTCGTACAACTATTAAATGTAAGTGGGTGTATAAGACAAAAGTAAAAGCAGATGGATCTTCTCACAAGTTCAAGGCGCATTTAGTTGCAAAAGGTTACTCTCAAGTAGCTGGTGTTGATTATCAAGATACTTTTTCACCAGTTTTCGCATTACAAGTGTTCGAGTTTTATTGAACACACCTTGTCTTGCGAGCTCTACGAAGAACACTTCTGACAATGGCGGTCAACTTGTCACAAATCAACCTTATGCTAACTAACACTCGTCCTAATATTTTGTTTGATGCTAATTATCTTGGACAACATCTTGCATGTCCTTCTCTTAAGCATTGGTATGCTACAAAGCGTGTATTGAAATAATTGAAAGGCACTACAGATTTTGGTTTAGTCTATCGACGACAACTCACATCGGATTCTATGCAATCTCTTTCTCTTTTGGGTTACACAGATGCAGACTGGGAAAGCTCACATTTATCTATGCGATCTACTAGTGGAAATTGCTTCTTTATAAATGGTTGTCTTGTTTCTTGGACCAGCAAGAAACAACGTTGTGTTGCAGTTTTTACGACTGAGTCAGAATATGTTGCGGCATCACTTGCACCTTGTAAGTTGATTTGGCTTCGAAAAATGCTAGTTGATATTGGTCACTCTCCTCTTTCTAGCACACCCTTGCGGTGTGACAACCAAAGTGCTATTAGTCTTGCAAAATACTTGTTCAACATAATAAGTCAAAGCACATTGCTGTCCATTATCATTATGTCAGGTATGAAGTACGCAAAGGAACCATTATGGTTGAACACTGTCCAAGTGACCAGATGATTGCAGACATTTTGACCGAAGGCCTCAACGAGTCACGTTTCATCCTCTTGGGCTCGGAGCTTGGAGTTGCTTCGGCCTCACTCTTTCTACATTATCTTCTTTGCTATTATAATAGCTTTGTACATATGACATTGTAGTCTTTTAGGTACCATGCACTATGCACACTCCACATTTGCACATTGTGATCTCTGAGTCACTCGAATATTTGTACATAGATGCACAATTCACTTTCACATCATCATCGCTGGTTCATATTTTCACATTGTATAGGGGCTTAGGTTTTTCCCTTGAACTCCCCAAGGGTTTTTTCTGTTGAGATGTAGAGAGAAAGAGAGAGACGAGACAAGAGACACACCATATACGCTCCCAAAGACTGATTCATATTGAGGACAAGATACAAATATATAGGTGAGACCAAGTTGAGTAGAGTGAGCCATATATAGCTCCAACACCCCCACTCAAACAAAGGTCTCTAGCTTTGGATGAAAAAACCCTTGGGGAGTTCAAGGGAAAAACCCAAGCCCCTATACAATGTGAAAATATGAACCAGCGATGATGATGTGAAAGTGAATTGTGCATCTATGTACAAATATTCAAGTGACTTAGAGATCACAATGTGAAAATGTGGAGTGTGCATAGTGCATGGTACCTAAAAGATTACAATGTCATATGTACAAAGCTATTACAATAGCAAAGAAGCTAATCTAGAAAGAGTGAGGTCGAAGCAACTCCAAGCTCCGAGCGCAAGAGGATGAAACGTGACTCGTTGAGGCCTTTAGTCAAAATGTCTGCAATCATCTGGTCACTTGGACAGTGTTCAACCATAATGGTTCCTTTGCGTACTTCATACCTGACATAATGATAATGGACAGCAATGTGCTTTGACTTATTATGTTGAACATAGTCTTTTGCAAGACTAATAGCACTTTGGTTGTCACACCGCAAGGGTGTGCTAGAAAGAGGAGAGTGACCAATATCAACTAGCATTTGTCGAAGCCAAATCAACTCACGAGCTGCAAGTGATGCCGCAACATATTCTGACTCAGTCGTAGAAACTGCAACACAACGTTGTTTCTTGCTAGTTCAAGAAACAAGACAACCATTTATAAAGAAGCAATTTCCACTAGTAGATCGCATAGATAAATGTGAGCTTGCCCAGTCTGCATCTGTGTAACCCAAAAGAGAAAGAGATTGCATAGAATCCGATGTGAGTTGTCGTTGATAGACTAAACCAAAATCTGTAGTGCCTTTCAAGTATTTCCACACACGCTTTGCAGCAGACCAATGCTTAAGAGAAGGACATGCAAGATGTTGTCCAAGATAATTAGCAGCAAACAAAATATCAGGTGATCAAGACAAGACATCAAGCGCCCAGGCCTAAAAGGATCTAGTTAATGAGACCCTCTGTGTGTGTGTGTGTGTGTGTGTGTGTGTGTGTGAGAGAGAGAGAGAGAGAGAGAGAGAGAGACCTCAGTTATTTGAAGTGCTTGGGAAAACCAAGCATCCAACAACTAAATAAACTTCCGTTGAAAAAATTTGAATTAACCTTGGGACAAAAAATTTAATTCTAGGTATCACAACTACAAGCTCTCCTTTTAGCTATAAGAGTCACCCGTCCCCTCTGTTGGCAGGATTGCATCATCATCTCTCTCTATCTCTCCTTGAATAGTTTCCTACGACGTTAAAACAATCTTCTTCTTCTTCTTCTTCTGGACGTCTCTTGACTATATTTTCCTCCCTCTTCATCTCTCTCCCCCGTTTCTTGGATTCTAGTTAATGAAGCACCTCAAAAAGCGTCTTGAAAGCTAAACTTAAGCTTGAAGAGGCAACTGGGATGATAGAGAAAATTGAGTGTGTGTGTGTGTGTGTGTGTGAGAGAGAGAGAGAGAGAGAGCTGAAAGGTGATAGAAAAATTAACGACTGTGCTTAGAAATTACACGAGCACTGATGAGAGGACGGACGGCACTAGGATCTTTGAACTTGGCGATGCGGGGCTGATGGCCATGAGGGTGGAGGGAAGCAGTAGGTCAAAGCCATGCAAGGCATATTCTTGGATTCTACTTAATAAGGCACCTCAAAAAACATTTGAGACACCTACTCCCTAGAGATCTATCTGACAAGTCCTGAAAGCAAAACTTGAGCTTGAAGAGGGAACTGGGGTGATAGAGAAAATTGTGTGTGTGTGTGTGTGTGAGAGAGAGAGAGATCAATGTAGTATAGAACAAAGGATTTACCAGAAAAGAAAAGAGAGAGAGAGAGACAGAGCTTTGACCGACACATTGCGTTTTGACCACAGTCAAACCATGAGACTATATACACGCCTTTGGAACTGAAAGATGATAGGATTAAAATTAACGACTGCGCTTAGAAATTACACGAGCACTGATGAGACCTATGGATGATTTTGCATGAAGTGAAGGGCCTCCTGCTGTGTGAGAGGGCGGACGGCACTAGGATCTCTGAACTTGGCGATGCGAGGTTGCTGGCCATGAGGGTAGAGAGTGAACTCTGTGTAGCGATACTTGGCAGCATTGCGGCGTAGGTGCAGGAAAACGCAGTAGTAGGGGTTCTCGCAGCAGTAGCGTAGTTGCAGGCTGCCGCGATGCTGTTTTCGGTTGTTGAAGTACCTAAAACGCACGTAGGCGCTTTGCTGGCAGTTGGGACATGTGGGACGCTCTTGAGCGGCCAGATAACGCAGATCCTGGCGGTCCTGCAAGGCCAAGTCATTAAACGCAAGAAAGCCAGGTGGAAGCAGCCGCGTCCTTAGCACCTCCCGCATCCTTGCCCTGTTCCTGCTCCTTGTCATATCGTCACGTCCTTGTCCTCCTGGTCCTGCTCCTGCCACACCCAGCCCGCGGCCACCTCGCCCACAACCGCGGCGACGTGGTCGCCGTCCTGCTGCAGCTTTACCGGCCTGCTCCTCAATATGATGCATGCTGAGAATTAGCACGAGTGTTAGAGCGATCAATTCCTCCAGTACCATACCTGCCTTGCCGTTATGAAACAAATACCCTTCTGCGTCCCCTTCTTCTCTTTAAATACTGAAGTTCACGCTGCTGCGCCATATTGCATGCGCAATTTCTCCAACCTGCGTGTAGATTAGTTATGCCGCGACCGCACCATTTTCTGTGAAGCTCATCATGATCATCGTCATGGCAATCAGCTCGTATTCCCGCATTCCTATGAAATCGACAAAAGCTTAAAAAAACTGCACTTGTTCTCACTGCTCTTAATTACGCCTCCTTTTTTAGGGAATTACGCCTTCTTTTCGAGGGCACGTAATTTCCAATGTGGATTTATAAAAAGTTATTGGCTGTCCAAAAATTATAGGCCAGACCTTTTATTGTCTGCCATTGAAATACTTATTTAGGATATGCTACTAGTTCCTTCACCACATCCTCTAAATTTTCCCAAAGAGAACAACTAGTCTTGCTTGGTGGGCATTGCTATAGATTATAACAAGACATATGAAGATTGAGATCAGGCGTTTAGCACTGAAGTAAACAAGTACAAAGCACATTGGCAATTAAAAAAAACAAGAATTGAATGCGTATTTATTAAATATATATGATGGTTGATTACTTTTATAGCTTTCTCTAAAATGGTCGAGTTTCACGACTTCCTCTACCATTGTGAGAGCAATGAGATCAAGGTACTCCTCTTAGCCTTACATGTTCTAACATATTTTGGAGTGAAATTGGTTACTTGGTTGGTTGTGATTGGTGTCTCCTTGGCTATTTTTGTGGAACACGAGCGGATGAGTAGAACCAATTGACATGCAACAACCATGGCTTAGAGTGGGACCTGATGACCATTGTGAAGAAGCAAGTTGTGTCCCATAGAGATCACAACATGGGAAAGGACTATGAACTATGAACCACCTATTTAAAAAAAAAGCACGAGAAGGCTCCAAAATACCCATCTTGATCTTTTCATTAAGCAACCCAATGAGTTTTGGCAAATGAGTCTTTGGGACTAGAATAGGCCTCATGTTTTAAGGTACATGAGGGATAGTGAAAATCACCATAGGAGCAACAATGGATGGATCAACACACTGTTACCATATACATGTGGTAGTGATGTGTGTGAACGCACTAGGACCACTGGGGCATTTCTTCCCTCTTTAGGAGGTTTTTTCCCCCCTGCATTGTATATAGGCCTGCAACATTCTCAACATCGCCTGCATCCTCAGGACCAGGACGTGCATCAATGCCCTGCACAATATTCCAGACGCCCTTTGACACATAGGATAATTGTCCCCATCCAATCTGTTCTCAACAGCAAACATCTTGAACACATCTGCGTTGTTGTCAGCCATGGTAAATGTTGCAAGAATTGCTTCCATTAGATTTTTTTTGCCTACGATAGAACAATCTGTTGTCTGTGACGTGCACCATTGTTCCTCACAGTGTGCAGATGTAAAAAGGCTTTGTATGAATTGAAGCAATGTGCTTGGTATGAGAAAGCTGACACTCATTTGGTCAAATGAGGCTTTCGTAACAGTCCAACAGAAAGCACATTCTATGTAAAGCGTGAGGGTGATGTACTTCTCATTGTGGTTCTTTATGTCGATGATTTGCTGATCACTGGACCAAATGAGAGACATATTGCTGAATTTAAGGCTGATTTGAATGCTACTTTCAAGATGAAAGATTTGGGACTGTTGCATCATTACTTGAATATATATACAATTTAAGCAGTGTGATGGTGGTATTGCCTTGTGTCAGAAAAGTTACATAGAGACATTGCTATGTAAGTTTGGACTTGAGGATTGCAAACCTATTGCCACTCCCATGGAAGCAGGTTTGAAGTTGAGTCTACATGATGCTAGCGATCGTGCTGATGTCACTCTTTACCAAACTACTGTTGGATGTCTCATTTATGTATGCAACACGAGGCCGGATATTCAGTTTGCAGTCTCACAGGTCAGCAGATTTATGCATAGGCTGTAAGAAACTAGGCAACTAGGCTCTACAAGATCCTCCTCCCAACCTCCCTTTATAGGTGGGATTCTAGCCCCTTGCCCTATATGGATCCTCTGTCCACACTGCCTAGCCCGGCCCTTGGCTGTAGTCCTTGCCTAGCCTAGTTCTTAGGGTACAGGACCCGTGTCCTGACATTACTCCCCCATTGAAGAAGAGTTTTCTTCCTCGAAAACAAAAGTGGGAAACTTCTTCTTAAGACATTAGGAAAAATATGGACTCTCCTTGGGCCTTTTTGATTAGTGAAGGCTTAAGGGAGAACCAATGAGAAGGCTCTTGGGATATCACCTAGAGGGGGAGGAATGGTAGGGGTGCAGCCTAATTGTCTCCCTCTTCAATGCTTGGTTCTTAGAGAGAGGTGGGAGGTAGGCTGGGGGGGGGGGGGGAGGGGGGGGTAAATAGGAGGAGAGAGGTGTCATAAAAGAGGGAGGGACCCCCCCAAAAAAAAAACGCGCATGCTTAAAAACCCTAAAAATTGAAAATTTTCCAAAGTTGACCCATTTGCCTCCAAAACTGTCCCAAAACATAAACTAACTTAAAGAAGTCAATTTCCCCCCCAAAATCCACTTTTCTCTCTCTCCCTCACTGCTTTTCTCTCCCACACTCTCCCTCTTCTCCCTCCTCCCATTCTCTCTCTACAGTCAAGGCAGCCATAGCCAAAAGCTTTCCACCACTCTCTTCCTCTCTCTCCATAGATCCCCCTTCTCTCACACCTTCATCAACCCTCTACAGTCCCACACTCCATAGCCCACAGCTCCACTATCCTCTCTACCTCTCACTCCTCCCCTCTTTCTCTATCTCCACTGTCAAAGCCACCATAGCCACCATAGGGAGCTCACCTCACCCTCCCCTTAGCTCCTCATTCTCTCTCCACAATACCCAACTCTTTCAAATCCCTTTCTAAGCCCAACTTCTCAAGCATGTCCACGCATAGACGGCCCAAACAAGCGATAGAGGAGATTGTGTTGCACAACACAAAAGATTTAGAGGGGGTATGGATCCCACAAGTATTCAAGAAGGTTGCATGGGTCTACATGCAACCGTCACGGGCTGGACCTCATCACGTACGGTGTTGAGGCATATTGAAACATCATTGGAAGGGACAGCTATTGGCATTCAAAGAAACCAAGTCCGGAATGGTGGCCATCGTGCAACACGTCTACAGTGAAGCTGAGATCCACCTCAAGAGAGCTTCAACTCAATTTGCACCTCATTGTAAGTTTTCATGGTTTAGCTGTCCCATGCATATGTCATGTTTACGTTTATGCGATCATTATGTTTAACTAAGGGCATTTGTAAACATGTTTTTCCATCCAGCTTAGTTGAGGAGCAGCCGCTTGAGTGCCTCTCAGGCACGTTCATGGTTGTGCATGCTCACATTAGGGAGCTTATGTTTCCTAATGTCTCATCGCAAAAGCTTACCGAGCAGCGAATATTCATGTACTCCCACAAGTACGTGGTGCCGTTGTCAAGCCAAAGATATGGTAGGTTAGAAGCCGTGGAGACACCCTCATTGCAGAGTGCAGAATGGCCAACTCAAGACCACTCGGCTTTTCTTTCTTTCAAGCGCAAGGTGCTGCAAGATTTCCAAGCGTCCCTAAAGTTCGGTAAGACAACCAGATCGGTGGGTCTCAATTGGCATTGTCCCATTCATTTTTTTGTGCATGCATTCCGCTCTCTGCCGATTGTAGAAACACCAATAATGTTTGTTTGCAAAGAAGTTGACATAGCTGCAATGGACACCATTCTAGATGTCAATTGGGGCTATGTTGATGGTTTGCATGATGGTGACCGTTATAAGTGCAATGTGTCCCCCACACAGCTTTGCCTTCGATATTTGAAAGCAAGGTGCACCTTGTATGCACGGTTTAGCTACGAGAAGTGGATGCACAAATGTGGCAAATGGATACCCTTGCAGCTGACAGCCGAAGAGGTTCAATCCTTTGAAATTTGTGTCCGCATTCCCAATAATGAGGTGGAGGTGGTTGCAGTGAATCCGCATTGGACTCTTGCCAATCATCGGGAACACTTTGTCATAATGGGATTCGAGGATGTCGGCAATGCAAGTTTCAAACTGGAACAACGCAAGGTCTGCTTTGTGCTTGCTTAGCTACCTTTTCTTAGTTTTTGTGGGTATTTGTATTTTGATTGCCCATTTTTTGGTTGTATAGATTGGAAGGCGGATGGAGGCCACTATGCTTGTTTACAAAGATTGGGCTACATACGAAATTATCTTGTCTAAGTGAATTGGCTTGTAACTTTAATCGTTTATATATTGGATATTTTATTAAAGATTTTGAAAAGTTTTGAGGTGTTGTACTTGAGTTTTAAGGTGGTGTATGTCTATATAAGGGGGACCACCTCCTCATTTCACCATTTTCATCCCAGCATCGCAGAGAGACCTAGCATACCCAATCACGCAAAGAGAAGACATGGCTGCTACTAGTGCTTTAGATGCATTCCTTACTGAGGTTGGGCATGCAAATCGCCCTGAGCATCAAGCATTTTTCACAACCCAACCCGATTTGGAAACCACCTTGACCCTCCACTCTCAATCTCTTGAGCACATTACTTCATACATTTCCACGTGCATGGGGAGATTCATTGTTGAGTTACCAAACTGGCCAGGGCAATGGGTCCCTAAAGGCCTTCTCCACCACATCTACCAAGGGGACAGGCCTTTTCATAAGCGGCTTGCACGCTTTGCCACCATAGCACAACCCGCCGGACAATATGTGCGGCTTGAAGCTGATGATGTGTGAGCAATGCGTAAGGGAAGGATCGGAAACACTTTTTTATCTGTTCACGCCATAATGATCTTTCTCCTTCACGAGTGCCCAGCATGCCCTGACGTAGTGCTACCACACTTGCAGATCGGTGGGGTACTGGTTGATGTGAAGGACCCCAAGCCCGTGGCCATTGACTCATCCGTAGAGGAGAGGACGCTTGCCTTGACCTACCCTATAGGGATTCAAGGCCTCTTGGAGGCCTCTCCATCTTTCGGTTCATCCTCGGGACCGCCAGAAGGAACCACCACTCGGCATGCCATCCCTGAGGTAGAGATTACCTGCTTCTCCTCCATTGTGGTGGGTGGGGAGGAGTTTGTGTTTATGCACGATCTGGAGAAATCCTTTGAGCTTCATATGGATGAGTGTTTTGCCATCCTCGATGCCCATGGCAAGTTTGAGGTTGATACCACCACCTCCCATGACGATGATCTCCTACTGCCCATGGGGAATACTTTGGCGGACACAGTGGCGATCGCACAAGCCGAGGTGGGAGCGGGCGAGTAGGCCAAGGTCTCTGAGGAGGAGTTTGTGGCCGTGAAAGCCATGTGTTTGGCTAAATGCACAAGAGTGGATTCACCACCACCTGCTCCAACACCTGTTCTGATTGATCCAAAGGGGACGTCAAGTGTGGATCTTTACTTGCACCCGGATGCCGATAAGGAGGATCGTAGACAAGAGGTATAGATGCTCACTTACATTTGATTGTTACAAATGATTTTGTTAATGTTATATCATAATTCTTTGCCATATCAAATAAAACCTATGTTTTGCAGGATGTTCCGGAGGTTGACGCCTGGGCGCAACGGTGAGGGGGGAGGAGGACGCCGTTCGGACCTTAAGAGGCACTTTCTCACTACCTCGGCACACTTCCGACTGGTGTCGTGGTGTTTGTCCATGCCGACAACTCTCGCAATGGTCGCTACAACATTTTAGGTCTCCGTTCACTCTCCAAGGCGTTGTGTTTAACAACACTTGCCCAAACGGCCAATCTTGTAGGGCTTGTAAAGAAAGATTTTGCAATATCCACTTTCGGTGTTAACTTTCGCGGGTGCCTTATTGCCCATGTCGGCATGAACCAAGCTATAGGGGTTTATGACACCCAAGAAATCACAACCACTTTACTTAACAGGGCGCCACCCCAAAAGGCCAAGCGCCAAAAAATTGTAATTCGAAAGATCCTAAAGCAAAAGCCGGATATCATGTAAAGCATTGATTTCTTTAATGAAACTACTTTTTGGTGTCTACGACTCTCTTACTTGCAAGGTTTTGAATTTCTTATATGTTGGGCTTCCATTGTGTATGAGAAGCACCATGATTTTTGATATGACTACTAAAGGGTTTGGCAGGCATTAAAATTAATAAAATGCATACTTTGTTATATCTAGGCTTCCAAAGTTATGGGATGTGCCTACTGAAGGGCTTGGAAGTCCCTAAAATGGTCTGCCACAAGGGTGCGCATTGGTGCCTTCCATCAGCAAATGAAATGGGCAAATGCACGCCCTTGTGGCAAATGATTTTGGACCCATATAGGAGCATATTCAGGTGCAAAACAGAGAGACAAGACATTAATACCCAGTTTCAAAACAGAAAGACAAGCATACCCAGGTAACCTTAAGCCCATCTTGCCCCAGATACTTAAAGTTGTATTAACAAACCCCAAGAGAAAACTATGTGGCAATATCAAGCCCATTTTGGAGTCTAGGACTGACTTCACAGATGCAACAACCATCCTTCGAAATTTCTATGCTACATGGACTAAGGGGGATGATTTCCAGAAGCATCTATGCTAATTGAAGCATTGAATCAAACAAAACATACTTATTGCTTGTGAAAATTATATGGAAACCATTGGAAAGTGTTTGGAATGCACTAGAAAATGCTGCACAAGGGCACGCATTGTGTCCATCCATATGCCTCTGGCAGCCCAAAATGCGCGCCCTTGTGGCAGGCAGTTTGGGGGCATTCCAAGCCATTTTCAACACTTTGTAGATGCTTCTGCCATGCAATAGTGAGTCACATAGCATGGATGCATCAGGAAGTGCATGCCCCACTTAGCCAAGGTGCTAAACATAGGCAAGTTTTCACAATAACAAGCTAATGGCTACATACATACAATAGAAGGTAGACAAAACTTGGACCAGTGCTACATCGCATGGTACAAAATTAAAACAATACAATGCGCAGTGGGGTATACAATAAAAGACGCTTATATTCAAATCCTTTCCGATACAATGCACAGAGTGGGGTATACAATCAAAAGATGCTTGTATTCAAATTCTTCCCAATCTTGGAAGTTCCGTAAATACAAAAAGGTTTGATGCCTAATTACAAGCTACTCCTCATGGCGCAAACAGCGAGCAAGCTGCATATCCTTGGGCATAATGGTTACACGCTTTGCATGGATGGCACATAGGTTAGAATCCTCGAATATGCTAGTTGAATATTGCTCTGCTGCCTCTTGGACTGTCTCTATGGCCACGGCGCCCATCCGAAACTGAGTGTTGTACAATTGCAAAACCTCCCTGCATAGCCTTGCAAAAGGGGCCCTCCGAATCAAGATCTCGGTGCTCTTTTGATAGTGTCGAATATCCGCAAAAGCACGGCTGCGCTTTTGTACCTTCTGAGGTCGACGTGGAGGTGCATTTTTGGCACGAGTTGGGGAAGCTTGCTTCCTCTTCTTGTAGACAATGCTCTTCCTCTTTTTTTTCTGCACAGGCTCTTCCAACAACTCATAATCTGATTCCACCCACTCTCCATCTGATTCGTGCTCTTCACTATTGAGCGGATGTGATGGTGTAGGTCCACACCCTTTAGGAAGTGTCTTACCCGCAATAGACATGTGAGCCTGATAAGTTTGTATTTTGATGCCAACCCATGGGGCATCTTCATCCGTTTGAGTCTCTTCGGAGCCTTATGATGGCTGCTTTTGGCTGTTTGCTTCTTTGCCTTGGTCACTCTCATCCTCCCTGTTGCCATCAGAATCATTGGAGTCCGATGAATAGACAACAAGGCGATGCTTCTTTCTCTCTTTTGCTGCTGTAGAGGATTGGCCATGATGATTTGAAACTCCAGCTTCTTCTGTGTGGACTTCACCTTGAGCTTGTGAATTTCTAGCTTATGTTGCTGTACCTTTGAGTCGTTGCCCAACCGGCCCCGCTGGATATGCAATCCTTGCCGTTTGTTTTGTTCTTGCCATGGTAGCACCTAGTAGGGAAAATGACAAAATGAGCGCCTTCAACCTTTAAATAGGTTTTTTTGAGATTTGGGCCCTTTCACACTATGCGGCCAATTGAGTGACACTCAAATAAACCAATTGAATTTAACAACTAAACTTGGATCATACTGCGGATGGCTGACGCGATGCCCAAACGCTGCCTTTTCGATACTTAGTTGCACGCCAAGCTTCATGGCCCAGGGACGCTCGTGAGCGTTTCCACTTCTAGGATGCTGCAGTATGGGAGGCGTTGTGTAACTGCTTTGCTAACATCGACTTTCTTGCTTTCTCAATAGTGCGAGTTCTCCCAAAGGTGTGCCTAAAAAACCAGTTAAACATCTCTTGGAGGTAGTTGGAGTGTGAACTACCACCGCCATGCCGAGTATTCTTGAAGCACACTCCTTTTTCTCGATAGTGGGACTTCTCCATGCCTTGTGTACTCCATATATCAAGTGAACCATAGCGGTCCATGAAGTATGCACCATGCACATAGAGAATTTGCTAAAACAACCAAAAGAAGATAAGCCAATAGAAAAGTTGCATTTTCAAACATTGCATATGTATTAAGTCTGTTAAAAAAAACCATGTAGTGTGTAATCTTGCTTTCAGACCATCCGTCCTTAGCGTCCTTTGTGAATTCATAAAGCACCTTCTTGAACTCCTCTCGCTGCTCAATAGTGGTGCTTGAAAGAATCACCAATTGCACAACCTTTTGAAAGGATGACCATACTAGATTTCGTTGGTTAGAAACCTCCACATTGGGATCTTTGTTTGTCGTGCATGAACACAAATCTTTCCACAACTCCCACCGCTTCTCACTTGCTAGATCGACACTTGCCTTGGATACCTGCATTGGAGACTTTGACATCTTCTTGAAAAATCGATGTGCCTTGGCTCCATTCATGGAAACCTTCTATGCCACCTCATATGTCTTCTCCCTACAAGTCTTTGCTACAATGTTCACCCTTGATCGGTGACATCCAATCTCATTAAGGAGCGTCTCCACCCCCTGCAAGGAGTCTGTTGATCGTTGAAGGGGCTTCATTGTGAAATCATAATCAATGTGATGCTTTAGGATCCTATCAAATATTCGCATAAACGCATGCAATGTACAAAAGTGAACATTGTTGAGGGAGAAGGGAATTATGGGGTTCCACCCAAGATCTTTTCTATCCCTATTGGGCACCTGTAGCATATCACATAAAAGAACCGAAGTTTTCCACTCCCTATTTATATGATCATCATTATCTTCGTCCTGACCTTCCACTCGAGTTGCTCGACTTGTCTTGTGCCCTTTCACACAAAATGGATAGGGAAGTAAAGAATTTGCACCTTGTTTGCATCTAAGCATGCACTTTATGGTCTTTAGATCACCACCTAAATGCCATTCAACATCAAACTCCCCACGTCCTGGAACCATGAGCTTCTCACCGTTTATTTGAGCTTTAATGACCTCTGTGACCCATGGGATTCTACTGAAAATCCATGCAAGGACTTCATGTGTCTCTTTCGGAACTTCAATTGCACCAAGCCACCATATATCTTTCTTTGATTGCACACTAAAAGAGGGTTTTGTCGCTTCACTCGAACTGCAAGATTGCTTGGCATAAGCTAGGGCTTCATTCATAAGCGTGATGCTCATTCTCTCCAACTTTCTCTCTTTAACAATTACACACTCATCCAACTTCAACACGAACACAAGCTTGCCTTCAAGAACTGCCAACAATATAAAGCCTCAGAATGCATGTTATGACACATCATAGAGCATGTACGTAGGCAACCCTAAACTAACCTGCATCACTCAAATTGTAGAAAATAGCCATGGACTGCTGCAATCGTATCAAGTCCACAAAGATATTGTTGAATTTGGTGTAAACAAACCCTTCGGTCCGCAACACACTGTTAGAAACAGCACCGCTTCCCTTCCCGCGGCCCTTCCTTCCTTGTGATTTGCTACGGAGCGTGGCTGAAGAGGCATCGTGTCTTCAATATACAAGTAGTCCCCTAATCGGTGAACAACATCTTCATTTGACACCTTCTTGACAATCGCCACTCTGTGAGGAAGTGGGAATAGGTTTTCCGTGACACCTCGACTTCTTAATGCATCTTTTAACACTTGATGTATTGCTTGATAGCCCTTTGTACTAATCCCAACAGCATCACAAATATCCTGAACATCTAGATCAGTGACAATATTAGAAAAATCACTAAGAACTCTCTTAGTGATTGCGTCTTTCAAGTGTTTTGCCTCTGGAGATTCAAGCATCCCAATAAAATCCTCTTTGTTGAAACAAGAACGACGTAAAGAAGCCCTAGCTCACGCATTCTCGCCACCGAACGTTTCTTGGACGAAGTTCCTAGTACCCAAAACAACAATGATGAGTGGTATTAGACTTAAACAACATGAGGGACAGAACATCTTACCTCATAGATGTCACCCTTTGTTTTCTTGCACCTCCACGTGGTGCAAGAGTCTGAATTTCGGACAACTCTCATTTCCTCACCCTACCTCCCATGGCAGTACTCTTCATGTGTGAAAAAGTATCCCCAAGCTTTTTAATTACATTTTCCTTGGTTGTGATGGTGCTCTTTGTCTCCTCAAGCGCACTAGTAGTTGTTTGCATCTGATCTTGAATATTGTGGAGACTCCCATTCAGCAACTGCCAATGACGCAAGTAGATCTCGGAAGGCGCAATCTCGTGTTTGTTGAGTCTCTTGCAGTAGCCCAACAAACCTTGCTCTCCATTTCCAATGTATTGCAACAGTGATGGAATGTTTGTAAAAGACGGATGAACATTGAGAGAAGGATCCTTTGGATACAAGCATCCGTTTGTCCAGAGATCCACATTCTTCTCCCGTTGAGCGCGGCGTTCGTTGGCTGAAGGTAATGTACCCAAGCATGTTTTCTTTGTCGGAGCATACTCTTGAGGCAGGCGTAAGAAAAGCCCTGGAGACCTACCACGTGAACCGCTTGTTGGGACATTGGTCACGTCGTCAAGCGGCATTGTAGGAAGGAGAGATGGAGCTTGAAGGATGGAGAGATAGATCTTGTAGGATGGAGAGATTGAGATTGAAGGATGGAGAGATGGGTGTGTAGGTGCAGCAGCAGGTGCAGGTGCAAGGGGGATGGGTGTAGGAGAGGAGCTTAGATTAGGAGGGAAAGTTTTCAATTTTGGGGGGAATTTTCTAAAAGTTTTGGAGGGAGTCAAAAAATGTTGAATTATGAGTAATTTAACTTAATATGTATATATGTTGGGGGTACTTTTTAGGGGGGAATAGAGTTTTTTTGAAAGTTTTTGAAAAAAGTCTTTTTTTTGACCTCTTTGACCCACGGATTTGCTTAGGTGGCATGGGAGAGTTAAGAGGCCACTTACAAGTTGGCCAAAAAGCTAGAGAGAGAAGACCCCCTACACCCTTACTTTTCAAATGGTTTACCCCCCCCTTCCCTACTTTTTAAATGATTACCCCCCCCCCCTTCCCCCTACCTTTTTAGGGGTCAAAGGTGGAGGAGACCCTACCAAAATAGCCCCATATAAAGCCTTTGTCCCCCTTAATCTTGGCAGGCTTCCTTGAAATTAGGGATTCTTACAAGGCCCATGGAGAGTCCCTTTTTTTCCTAATGAACACTAATGTTTTCCCAAGTGGCACCTTCTTCAGGTCGGTTTTTCCACTTGATTAAGGCTTGTTTTCGTACATGATGGCGTGTACGCAACTCGTGATAATCCATAACACGTTTAGGTTCATGCCGTAACGTAGGAGGTTCAATGTAGTCTACCAAAACGTGTTGATCGACGACGTTGTCGTCCCCATGTAATCGCTTGTGTAAACGGCTTACAAGAAACACCGGATGAATGCGAGAATGTGATGGTAGTAGTAGTTTGTAGGCACGATCACCAACTCGCTTGAGTATTTTGAAAGGCCCACAATATCGGGGAGATAATTTAGGTGTCGGTCCAGTTTTCCGACTTTCTGAATGTTCTGGCACACATAAAAATACTTCCTCCCCTTCTTCGAAGGTAACTTGCCGACATTTCTCATCAGCGTATTTCTTATACCGATCCTACGCTTGTCGGACTTTTGACGAGCAAGTTTCAACATATCCATGTGGTCTTGGACATATCCATGAAAGGACTAAAGTCTGTTGTGACATGCTTAGAACTGTTGTAGGCAAACTCGAGAATAGGTAAGTATTCTTCCCAGTCTGTCTGTTTTTTGCTGACGTATGCTTTTAGCATATCCTCTAGCACCTGGTTAACCCGTTCCATTTGACCATCTGTTTCTGGATGGTCAGCTATACTGAGGTTGAGTTGTGCACCTAGGCGTTTAAATATAGCTCTCCAGAAATGGCTGTTCAACTTTAGGTCACGGTCACTGACAATATTACCTTGCAACCCATACAATTTGTATAGATTGTCCACAAATAATTTTGCTAGTTCTGGTGTCTGAACCGTTGATTTGGTTGGAATAAACTTACATAGTTTAGTCAACCTGTCTACGACCCCCCATACTGAGTCATGACCTCGTATAGTGGTTGGTAAACCTACTATGAAATCCATTGAGATACTTTCCCATTTTACATTGGGAATTTCCAAGGGATGTAAGAGTCCTCCTGCTTTCAGGCACTCTGCTTTGCTAACATGACATTTTTGGCAATGCAAGACATAAGCTTGAACAAAGCCATGGAGACCTGGCCAGTAAAACTATCGTCATACGAGAGAGTAAGTTTTTCTAATCCCCGGGTGCCCTGCACTTGGACTATCATGACATTCATAAAGAATTTGGCGCCGAATGTCTGTGTTCGTCGGTACACAAACTCTCCCCTTGTGGAGTAGGTACCCATTGTCGATGGTAAAATTCTTCCATCGCTGTAGTTCATCACTTGATAAAGGAGAACTAGGTGTGGAGGTTAACTGTGCACTACCCGCATTGGAGTGAGAAGGATCCCTCTTTTGAACATGGCTCCACACTTTGGAATATGTTTCATCTTGCTCATATTTGCCCTTGAGAGATTCCAAAAATTCACTGCGAAGTTCTTTGAACAAGAGCGAATTGATCTCTGGTATTCGATTGAGAGAGTCTGCCACTATATTGTATCGGCCTTTGCGATACCTTAACTTGGCGTCATATTCCTGAAGGATCTCGGCCCACCTGGCCTTTCGACCCTTTAAATCTGTTTGTTGTGTAACCCATTTGATGCTTTCATGGTCAAACAAAATCTTGAACTGAGCACCATACAAAAAGTGACTCCATGTCTTTAAGGCAGACACTGTTGCATAGAATTCACGTTCGTAAGCAGAAAAATTCTGTTGAGCTGCATCTAGCTTCTTACTTTCGAATGCACTTGGCGGTCCGTCTTGTAACAGGAGTGCTCCAATAGCACGGTCACTGGCATCCGTTTCCAAAACGAATGGTTTCAAAGGATCGACAATAGCCAGTATAGGAGCTGTAGCTAATGCATCTTTGAGTGTTTCAAAACTCTGTAGTTGAGCGGAACCCCACTGAAAAGACTTACCTTTGCCTTTTAGTTGGTCCATCATAGGTACAGCAAGGTGATCATAGTTTTTAACGAACCTTTGGTAAAAAGCTACAAAGCCTAAAAGATCTGTAATTCTTTGAGATTTTTAGGAGGTGGCCATTTCCGTATGGTATCCACTTTGGATTGATCCATGTATAGGCCATTAGCTGAAATGACATGCCCTAAATAATGAATTTCTTCCTTTAGAAAATCACATTTAGATTCCTTGGCATATAACTTGTTTGCACGTAACAACTCAAACACCTGCCTGAGATCTTGTAAGTGCTCTTCTTCAGAAGCACTGTAAAGTAGAATGTCATCGAGGAACACAATGACAAATTCGCCCAAATATGGTTTCAAGACACTATCCATAAGTGTCATGAAAGTTGCGGGCGCATTGGTTAACCTGAAGGGCATCACCAAAAACTCGTAATGTCCAAACCGTGTTCGGAATGCAGTCTTAGGTATATCAGCAAGCCGGATACGGACTTGGTGATATCCTGACCGCAAGTCAATTTTTGAAAAAATTCGTTTGTGAGTTAGCTTATCAAATAACTCATCGACCCTTGGCAATGGGTATTTGTTCTTAAGGGTAACCGAATTTAAGCCCCGGTAGTCTACGCACATGTGCATACTGCCGTCCCTTTTCTTCACCAAAAGTATAGGTGAAGCCCATGGTGAAGAGCTCGGTCGTATAAATCCTCTGCTAAGGTAGTCATCAAGCTGACGTTCCACTTCAGCAGCCTCTGAGTAACTCATACGGTATGGTGGTTTACTAACAGGCTTATAGCCTACAGCCACATCAATGCCATGTTGCACTAAACGTGTCGGCGGTAAACCCACTGGCAAATCATTAGGAAAAACATCTTGAAATTCCTTTAACAATTTTTGTAACTGATTACCAACGTTTGCTTGTGTAGAATAAGAAATTGGTGGAATAGCTAGAGGAGAGAGAAGCATGCGGCGTTGAGGAATCTTCAACAGACTCAAGATTAGAAAGAAAATGAGACAGTGAGTAACACAAGAAAACCTGGTCTATTTCATTATCAGAAACGAGTTGCATCAGCTCAGTAGTACAAATCAGTGGTGATGATGGTATATCCTTTTCTCCGAACAACAACACATGTGCGCCATGGGAATCAAACATCAAACTGTTGTGCTCATAGCTACGCTTTAGTGATGGTCCTAGGCTATGCAACCACTCCCTACCAAGAACCACATCAGCCCTTACCATGTTCATAACTTGAAAATCCAAACAAGTAGAGTACCCTTGTACTTCCAATGGAACAGCTTTGCATTGAGTATCCCTTACTTCATTGTCATGTCCATTCATCATTGCTACCTTGTAGCGGTGGGTACTCGGAGTTTGAGGTAGTTTGAGTTTTTTCACCAATCCATAATTGATGAAATTGTGCATAGCACCGTCATCTACCAAGATGCGCACCTTGTGCCCTTGCAGATATCCGTGCATACGTACTAACTCATGTGGTCCAAAGGTTTGTTGCCACATGGAAGCTGTGAGAAGCTTGAGGAAGTTTCCATGTGGCATGGGAATAATCCCACATGAGAAGAGGAAAAGGGAAAGTGGGGGATATATAGGGCACATTGGGTGCCCACTAAGGTGTATAAAAGCTGAGAGGAGCTCTCTCAAGGCTTGGCTATGGGGGCTCATGGGATCATGGGGAAGGGGATGGTGCAATTTTTAGTCCACACTGAGCTTCCCAAGAGCCTGGCCACTTGGCCCCACCCAATTCCTTGGTCAAAAGGGTCACCAACAACACACTTTTTGCCAATAAAGGCCTAAAAGGATCCAATTAAAATATGCCTTAAGAGAGGGTCTTGTCGGCTAACAATAGAGAGAAAATCCTTGGGGATAAAAGATAAGAAGGCTCCCATTTTTATAGTTGCAACACCTGCACAACTTCCAGAGAACTCATTTTTTAGCAAGAAAGAGTGCACCCCCAACTTCGAGCGGTCATAACTCTTTCATCCTTCATCTTTTTTTTTTGTATGGATACTCTACGTACTGACAGCTCCATGAGACGAGCTTTGTCATGATGTCCCCTTTTCTCCTAATTTTGAGGTGTTCCATGCTTGAAGGGTTTTTCATAAATCTCTACATGTGTTTACCACAGGTGTTTCCGGTCGTGCAATAGTTCTTGCTTCCGATGGTGTGGCTCATACAAGGCTATAGAGGCATTTATTTTCCTTCACGTTTGCACGCTAACAAAATTTTAGGTCTTATACACCACCCCCTGCTCTCCTACTTGCAGATGTGGGATTGCGCTTGGCCACGTGGGGGCTCCTCGTTGACTACCTCCTTGAGCTCCAAAATTCCACCCAAAAAAAGACTTTACGAAGCCAAAAAAACTCCAACTTTTTGCCTCCTTGTGAGCTCTACCGATTCTTGCATTGTGACCTAATTTCCAAGCCGCAAATCCATGCTTGTAGATCCCATTCCAGACCGCAGCTTGTACCACACTTGAAGCATTTGGACCCCATTGGGAACACCAACCAATGCGACAAAAACACACAAAAAATCATATGGAACCCTGTGGTGACCACGCTTGTCAAAACTCAACTGGACATATCTCATCATCCAGGCACCCGTTTGACAAGCAATCAGTTCTTCTTGACTTCACACATTGCATACCACATGCTAGAAGCCCATGGATCTTCAAAAATCACGATATGGATCATTCTCCCAACAAGCAATCAAAGTGGCATAGAAACGGCCCCCGTCAAACCTTTATTTGCAAATGTCTCTCTCATCTGGCTCCAAATGCCAATCTAAAAAGGCTAGTAGGCTCTATAAATCAAGCACTACACATCTATAGATACAAACTGACTTGAAATACCTCACACCACATGCCATGTCTGGCTAGAATCTGTAATCCTCTCTAGCTTTAAAGCTCAATATCTTGGGCTTTGTGGCTCTCTTTGACAAGCCGTCTAGAATTGCTTGTAGACCACTTCATGTTATTCATATCCATGCCAAAAACCAGCACCTTGAACCTCCTTCATCTATGACCTTGTCACACCCTTTCTGGAGTCCATATGGTCTAAAAACCCACATCAGATACACGCATCTGCTTCTACCTGTCTGTCCAAGCTCTTTGTAACTTCTTTAGCTCTTTTCCATGTATCTTTTGGCCTGTGTATCCTTGCTAGTACCACTTTCTATGGTCAACACACTTTGCATGCACCAGCATCACAGAAGGACAACTCAACCAACAAAGTTGTAGATTCCAAGATAAAATAGACATGACAAGAAAAACCTTCAATGCCAACTTGGTCCTTCAATCCTCTTTTTGAGGATTCAAGCTTACTTTTATCTGAAGAAATGTTTGTAGTAAGCTCAAAAATGTAGAAAGTCAAGTCGTTGGGGTGCACAAAAACGCTCTTCTGCATTGAGAAAGTCAAGCTACTGAGCCGCAAAGTGAGCAAATTCTTAGTCCCAAAGCTTCAAGTCTTAATAAACTTTGTGCTATGAGTTGTAGTTATTAGGCTTACGCTCAAGCTCAAAGAGCATATCTAAGTTGTGTTGTTCATGCTAGATGAGATGAGAATAGAGTCAAAGTCTATTAACTTAATCATGATGGATGTAGAGTCCAACGCTCATGCATAGTGCACAATAAGATGAGAGCACATACCCTCAATAGCGAAACCCCTTCTTAAATGGGTTCTCGCTTGTAAAGTCATGTCATATGCTTTTATAGCTATACGTTCTTTTTGAAAAACCTCTAAAATATCTTTCTTGCACAACATGTTAGTTTTCCATGCATTTATGTGTATGCATATAGGATGTTCCAGCATTGGACATATGCATTAGACACTCTTGTTTGCTTCCACCTATGTACCTTGAGTGAACTACAACAGGCAAACCAATGTTCCATCATGCTAATCACACATTTGATACCGTTTTATTTCCATATCCATCAAAAAATAATCCCTTCAGTACTTTATTAATATTTACTGCTAATAAGTATTCCAATGATGCACGTATCCCAAAGGCACCATTTCTCCCACAGGGTTTTCTCCCTTTGGTCATCTAGGTATAGCACCCTAATTTAGATCTTCATCATTCTACATCTCTTGTAAAAACTCTTACAAATAAACAATAGCCTCACCATTATGTTGCTACAAGAGACAAATTTGACATAGTCTCTTACATTAGAGACAAATTTAAACCAATAAAGATGAGACGACAAAATGAACCTCATCGGAAAATTCAACAACAGATGAAGAAAATCAGTCCATCAACAACCAACCAAAAATCTTTCATTACCTCTAGGGACGCTTCTCAACAGTGCTCGAGGACGGGCACTAAAATCGGAAGGGAAGAATGTTAAGTGTGTCTACATCAGTTAACAAGAGCTGCTAAGGACCAAAGCCGTATGAATGCACATCAAAGATGAACATGAAGAAAAAGCGAAGATTCGAGTAATACATTTTTCACATTTTCCCAAAATGGCCATGTATTATAATTTCTTGATTTATTTGGCCATTGTGATAATTGTAACGTGTCATGGATTGAATGATGCGGAGCCTCAAAGGTCTTGGGCACCCGACCATTTCACATTTCAGACCTTATGGCTAAGGTATAAAAGCCAACTTTTGTAAGGGTTTTGTAAGTTTTGGATAATGAAAGTGAGCATATGCTGCAGAATTAACAATCTTGTGAGCTCTTTGCTATTTCAATCTTTTGTGTCTCTCTCCTATGGTGTTGCATTGCAAATTTGAGAATACCAATGCACTCTCATGTGAAATCTCCCTCTTTTTTTGTAAGTTTCTAACGATGAAGTTGTGGTTTTATTCGTGTCCGTCTACAAGATATTTTTGTTCCTTACACACCATACACACATCCAAACTGGTTATTGACCATAGAAATAGATAGAGCACATCCTATGGAAGCTATATAGTCCTTTAGAGTTTGAAATCGATTGACCTAAAATAGGTTGTTTATCTTATGCACGATTTTTTCTGAGTATCAGAAATGACATTTGAGCACATGAGAGCATTAAAGATACTCTACAAATTCTAAGTTTTGTTGCATTTGGAGCATTGTAACTACATGAAATCAACGTAATAGGCTTCAGTAAGCAGGTTGTTTGTCTTATGCGCAATTTTGCTAGAGTGTCAGAAATGACTTTTGAACACATAGGGATTTTGAGAACACTCTACATAAACTAGGTATTAACTTTGGTTGCAAACAGAGCACCGTAGCTATACAAATTCATCCTATTGGGTTTGTGGTAAGGAAAGTGTCTATTGAGTCCGATCTAGGTGAGAGCACACTAGACTTGGGTTAGCTATCTCTTGTAGCCTATATGGACTAGTTGCATCAGCTACGTCCCACGGATTGACACTTTATGTCGATGGTTCTCTCTTTGCTAGCATCAATATGGCGAGGCTTGGTAGCCGATCGGTATTTTGGTATTTTTTCCACTAAGAGAGCTTGCCACACAAATAGTCATAAACATATCTTTATGAATTCTCTTCATAATTAGATGAGTTAAACTTGAAGATAAGAGAGGAATGTGTGTATATGACAAGCCAACAAAAGGCAACAAATAAGAGGAGCCTAATTAAGGACACTAAGGACACCTTCATGTATTATAGAGCTACCAACCTTGTGTTAATTAAGTACATGTGCTTTATCCCAATCAAGGATTTCATTAATGTAATCACGATCAGGTGATTACGTGTCACGGGAACCGAATAATAGAGATAGACAGCAAAACAGAGGAAGAAATCTTTGTATTGATAGTGTTTGATACAACAGAGGAGCAATTGAATATATATATGGGCGCACTCCGTTGTACGGAGCTCGAACCTCCCGACCACCCCCGAGCTTCAATTCGCTTGCATGCAGCGTCTCACTCGCACTCGCACTCGCACTCGCACTCGCAGAAGAGAGAATGGTGAATCCCCCCAAAACGCACCACCCGTCCTTCTATTCTCCTCCAAAAGCCTGCGACCTCTTAAAATAGCCGCTTTTCTATTTTTGGCGCTCGGTCGACTCGACTTGCGCGCCAATATACCTGCGAGAACAAGGTAAAAAAAACGTGATCGCGAAGCGATCCGTAGAGGTTAGTTTTTTTCAACTGTCTTCAACTGAACATAACTCCCAAATGGAGCCAAAACAGCCCAAGTCCATCTCATACAATCTTGTTGCCCTCGCTGCGCTCTTCGACGGCTATGTGATGGAAAATTTCCATAGCCTGCTCCGATTTGCTGAAAATCAACCTGCAAAACATCATTTTCTACAAAAACGATGCAAAAACAGCAAATCCAACTTTTTTCTTAATCTTTGGCCTTCAACGAGCATCAAAACATCAAAATCTCTAAAGACTCAAAGAACCAAAGTTGTTCCTTATAACGCAGGCTTCAATCGCTTCATACATCACTTTTTCAAAATCCCACGTTAACGCCTTCAAAAATGCCCCAGAAAGTGTCTTCCGGATCAAAAAATTTTATCGGACGAAAACAATCCACACATCCTTCTACACAGTGGACTAACTTTAAAATGACAAAAACTTCCTAGAAAACAAAATTTATTACTAAAACACCTCGAAATCAAGTCTTGTTAATGTGACTTTGAATATGACCTGCAAAAACCTATAGAGTCGGTTAAACCTCCGGGTTTTTCATTTTTCCTTGCGAGGCCCGTCGGGAAAATGAAAAAGCCTGGCGGGAATAATTATATATAGTAAATAGTGTGCTAACCGTGGTCTTTTAGCTAGGCAAATCCTTGGGGAGTGTATCCGAGTGCCGGGTATAGTCATCTCCTTGTGAATTGACCTAAGGTTACAGAGTCACATGTTCTTTTTTTGGGCCGAGCATCATTCTTAATTCGGTAACCACTTCTAAAAAAATTTAATTTGTTTACCGACATAAAGGTACGAAACCAAAACAACTGAAAACTTGGAGAATCATGCTCATTGCGAAGAAGCCATTGGTCCAAATGAGGGCTGTAATTGGTTTTAGAAGGTGAGTATATGTAAATGATGACTCGATAGTCAAGGGTCGTATGTCCTATACTAGTGTACCGAGCTTATAAAGATCCTTGAAGTGTTGCATTTGACTTGATTTACACTTGTCACTCCACAATATAAGAGCTATAATCCTTAATTGGGCTAAAATAGATTTTATATATTGAATTGGTTGCATGGCTGGGCTATAATCCTTCACTGGGTACAAGTAGTCCTCAATTGAGTGATTATATTAAAGATTTATTTGCGTTAGTTCATGCATTGGTTTATACAGAGAGTGCATTATGTATTGTGATAGATTATTAGTGCATGAAATGACCAATCATATATTTTATTGCTTTCGTTTTTTTTTTGTAGCAATTGAAATTAGATGTGTCTTATTGTTTGCAAATCAAAGTGGACATATAAATAATCATTATAATAATAATTGCATAGAGATATTCATAGCATTGTTATAGTTATTATGCCATGCATAGACTACATTGCAATGTGTATGGTTGCTCACAATATAGGTGATCGATATGTGGATTGATTAGCAAGCATTGAAAATCTCATATTGTGCATCATGGTTATTTTCATATTGAATGGTTTTAAATTTTAATATATATTGAAAATAAGAAAAAAAATGTTTCAAAAATTGAACATCTGGTTCTTTTGTCTTCAGTTTTAATTTAAAAGCAATGGAGCAAAATGTGGGCACAAGTAGTACGAAGAAGCCAACGAATAAAAAAGCTCCTGGCAAAGAGTGGGATTATGATCACAACATATGTGGCCAATATATGGAGTGGCAATGTAAACTTTGTCACACAACAAAATGAGGTGGTGCACCACGTTGGTACAACCAAAGTGTGGCGACCATAGAAGATGGCATGGGCAAATATGTGCAGGTTAGTAGAAGCATGGAAAAAGGCTGGAGCAACTAGGAGGATCATGGGCTGACAAGCAGCAGCGAAAATGTATGCCTGATGCGGCTTATAGGCCAGGAAGGGCTAATTTGAGTAGCAGGTGAAGGAGATGCAAGATGCAGTCTTTGATTCCAGGAATGAAGAGCTTGAAGTGATGAAGGAGCAGGTGCAAATGGCTCGTCAAACCGAGCTACGCAGATAAAGTTATTGAAGGTTGAAGGTTCAGTGTGTAGCAGATTCTTGCCGGACAGGGCACGTGGGGGCAGGTGGTCCAAGTGGAAGTCAGGGGGTAGGCTTGTAGTGATAAATGTATGGAGCCTACCTGTCTTTTTAGATTGCAGATAGGCGTTACGGACTGCAGGTTATGGCCCGTTGAAACAAGCTTGGCACTGGATCTACCTACTTTACTGTACTATCTCCCTATGCAATAATAATAATTATTTTTCCCTACATCTTGTGTTGCTTCTCCCCATCCCCCTCCTTTTCTCTTGCTCTTTGTATACTTGCCAATGTTTGCAGAGGGTTTGCCTGCAGCTTGAAGGGTGTCACCAAGAGGGCATAATTGGGGTGTCTTGTGAGCCGGAAAGGGTGAGTCGGGCAGTGTGGGTGCGTTTGTGCTATAAGGTGTTTTTTTGCAAGGTGAGAGGCGGTTGTTCTGTATGCTAAAGTGGAATTGTTAGTGCAAATTATCCAATTTGAAGGTGTTGTTAGAGAGGTTACGGGTGCTCTAGAATCCCTGGGCTATAGAGAGGCAAACATTTTGTGTGTTGGGTGTGTTCCCTATTCCCCCTCTCCAACGTATTAGGGATTATTTTCTAGGTAGCGCTAAAAAGAGTTGTAAGAAATGTGAACATCCTCAGGCACCTGCAGTTGCAAAGCGTTTGAGAGAAGAGCTCGCCAAAAAGGGTGGCAAGAGACGACAGATATATAGCTTTGTCGCTTCGAGTCAAGAGTTCCCAGAGCCAAATATTAACTCCTCAGATCCTGTAGTGATGCCAACTAACCTAGGAAACCAACCTGTGCAAGGAGAGGAAATTCCAGGTAGTGTTCCTTTTAAATGTCACAATGAAGGTGGACTTTGTCAAATGCATCAAAAATCATTACATCAAAGATTGCGAGAGCAGTCTCTAGAAGAAGCACAAAATGCACTCACCAAAGCAATATTCTTTACTAGAAGTGCTTTGGTCATGGTAGATAGCAATCATTGGAAGGCTTCTTGAAAGAAGATTGGTGAGTTTGGTCCAGGATTTTCAGTTCCTTCTTATCACACGATAAGAAATGTTTTCTTGGAAAAATGTTACATTGAAGTCAAACACCGTGTTGGCAAAATAATACTTGGAAATATTTCGCTAGTCAAATGTTCAGAGAAGACCGATGATCAATGTAATGCTGGTTTGTCCAAGGGGAGAAACATTTATAAAGGCGATTGATAGTTCTAGTGCAATTAAAAGTGGCAAATATATTTTTGAGGTCTTGATTAATGTAATTACAGAAATTGGTGCCGAACATGTCGTTCAAGTAGTCATGAACAACACAAAGAATTGTAAAAACGCTAGTAAATTAATAAAGAAGTTCTTTCCACACATTTTTTCCAATGTTTGTAATACGCAGAGCTTAAACTTGCTACTGAAAGATTGGTACACTAGCGAAAAAACCACATGGTTCACCAAAATAATTGATACAATACGGCAGGTTGTGAAATTTATCATGAAACGACAAAGAGCGCTCGATTTGTATAGGATGCACATATCAATGATGTTGAAACTTTCTGCTAAAACTCGGTTCTGCATAGACTTTTATAGCTTGGGATCACTTCTCCATAATAAATGCGCTATGATTGACACATTCAATTGCACGGTCTTTGATGAATGGCAGCTTGAGCAGAAAGAAAAAGTGAAAGATAAAATTACATGTCTACGTGGCAATGTAAACAAGGCTGCTTGGTGGAGGAGTGTAATGGATGCATACCATGTAATTGTGCCCGTTATGTTCGCGATCCGCAATCTTGATCAAAGGGCGCCAAACTTGGGCAAACTGTGGATGACATGGTGGTCAGTCCAACAGAGTCTTGAAAATCATGAAGAGTTGAAAGAATCTGTAGTAGAGAAGGAGTGGCGATTACCATTCTCTGGAAAATATCAAAAACATTTGGCTAAGTATTTTCATGCAAGTTGGAAGAATGCTCATAGTCCACTCTATAGCGTTGCTTACATGCTCGATCCAAAGTACTGAAATTTAGATCTGATGTCCAATACAAAGGTGGTAAGCAATTTCTATCACGTGGTCAACACGTTCTACTCCAGCATTCAGGACCGAATTGATTGCATCAAAGAAATGAGTGCATTTAGATTAAAAGAATGTCCTTTTACGAATGATTTTGTACAGGTAATGGAAAAAGAGCAACCTGTTCTCAGCATCATACCCCAATCAATGATGCCGACACGAGGTTTATTGGCAGGAGTAAAATCCTACATTATGTTGAACGGGTGCAGGTCAGTGTGCACTATACCAACCGAGTGGACATCCACAACGCCATCAATTAAGGCATGAACAAAGGCTAGCATCTGCTTGATCATTGCTTTGATCCGCACTGTGTCTATCTCGCTTATAGGAAGATTTGCTACAGGCAATGACCTCCAGACGTGTTGTCGCGTGTGCATGTATTGTCTAAACAATCCGTGAGCGAATGGTAAGCGACACATCATGTCGCCCACGGTATCCCCCATTTCAGTATGGGAAATGATCCAAGGAGCTTCGGTAGTAAACCCAATGCACCTTACAATGGAGGGGTGAAGCGTTTGCATTTCTTGATCTGCATGAAAACTGTTAAATTTTGCCTCACTCCCTCCCTTGTAACATTTTCCCACATATGTAATGTGGTTTGAAAAAAATGAGATGCCTTTGATAGTGTACAATGTGCACACACCAAAGGAGCCTGCTCCAATCCTCATACCTTCTACCAAGGCTTCGTGAGGGATGCTGATAAGATGAGCGCACTTTGCATTCAAAGCCGTGCGCATGATTTTGCCGGTGCCGGTGGCATCGGATCTACCATCCAAAGCTGCTTGCACATCTTGGGCAATGTTCAATCTCTTGGGTAAGGGTTCTTGGTCCTGTGCTTTCACACACTTCATCTTTACCTTCTGTTCGTCCCACAATTCATCCCAGAGCTCTAATTTTGACATGTCACAGGCAGGTGGGATATCTTCCTTTAAGTCTCCACAACATACTTTCTATTGCCCAACACTGTCCTAACCTTGTAGTGGGGGTCAAATTTTCAAATCCCTGCTGGAAGCAACAACTCGTATTGCAATGCCTTCAAGTTGCAACCTGCGCTTTGTGTTCTCCCTGTTGGAGCTATATATGGCTCACTCTACTCAACTTGGTCTCACCTATATATTTGTATCTTGTCCTCAATATGAATTAGTCTTTGGGAGCGTATATGGTGTGTCTCTTGTTTCATCTCTCTCTCTTTCTCTCTACATCTCAACATGGTATCAGAGCGGTAACGATCACGCGCCGATTCAATTCATGGTGGCAAAACAGTATGTGTATGCGATTCGCATGTAAGATTCAAAATTGCTACAAATTTTATTTTTGAGCATTGATTCTTGTTGACTATGGTTGTTTTGTGTTAAAAGGAATATGATTAGTGTTTTGCGTGGTGTTTATTACTAATCAATCTAATCGTTGATTACGTTTTCTTGTTGATGACACCCTTAACTTCATCTCAATTTTTGGGGGTCTTCTGCTAAAAATTTGGAGAAACTTGGTGGCATGTTCTCCAATAACACTCAAGGAGGCATCCTCACTAATCCTCCCCTTGCCTTCCCTTCCTCTTTTGGCTCTCTTCCCGCAAGCTCTTCTTCCCTTGCGGAAGTTCCCTCCCCTTTTTCTCCCATTCTACCCGCAATCGAAAAGCCCTTATAATTCAATAAGATTGTTTCCCTTTCTTTAGTGGAGTTTAAAGCACTCAACCACAAGCTTAGTAAAGCCAACTCACACCTTTCTCATTTGCAAAACCTTCATTCTTTGCAAAAAGAACCCCATAGCCTTTGTATGAAGCCGCCTCGCCTTACCATAGAAGACTCTCAAGCTCAGGCACTCTTAAGCGCCAAGCTTAACGCTCTCAATATCCAATTCCAATTGGATTGCACTAAAGCATACATCCAAGCCCAAGAGTTGCTTGTCAATAACCTCCAAAAATCCTTTGATGAGTACCGCGATCTTGTGGAAGAGAGGCTGGCGGACCTCACCAAAAAGCTGGCACCCATCTCTCTCCCAAGAGTGCAACCCGCAACTTGGGCAAATCAACTCTTGCTTTGGAAGCAAACCTCCCTCGACGATTTTGATGCACATCTTCAAAATGAAATTCTCCAAGCCCATTTAGCCTCCTCCTTAAGCATAGCGGTACACAATGCTAGGAAGAGAACCCAATCCTCCATCTTGGAAGAAGTGGAGTCGTTACCTAAGGAGGAAACGGTGGGAGAATTGGTGCTTCATGAAGTCACAACACAAATGAAAAAGCTTCTTCCACCTCCCCGAAAGAAGCCCGCTAACAACTCCCACCGCTCAAACCACTACAAACCCTCTCCTCCAAAGGTAAACTCACATGGAAATACCACTCGCCAAATCTTCAAGAAGCCCTCCCCTTTGATTGGAGCCCCCCATGAAAACCTTGCCCATCAACCTTTTAAAAGGCCTAAAACCTCGCCTCCTTTGGGCCACCCCTGCTCTTCTTCCCCCTCTTACAATCCTCCCAATTTATATGATGTTTTTACTGCAATTGAGCTTGACGCAGCTTTCTTCGTCCTACTTCTTCGTGAAGTGTCCACGATCGTTTTTCTTATTTTGGCGTTAAATTTTTCGAGAAGATTTAGCTTTTTGCTATTCGTATTGTGGCCGTCAATCTTGCGTCTCACGCCACTCTATTTTGAGGACTCTTTTATTATTAACATCTCCTTTACCCTGCCTTTTTTGGGTGACGTCTCTCACATCTTTGGACGTTCCTTGAGCATCCTTCTTGCGTTTATCGTTGATAGAACGCAGTCCTCATATTTCTCTCATTATCAATTGCGGCCTTCACCATATATGGTGTGCAGATTCTGCAATCTTATCTTATACGTTGTCAGGAGTTTTTTGGAGCAAGGGATTGCGCATATGTACATATACATGCATGGTGCATCAAATAAAGGATTGCCCATTTTCCTTAGCCGGGTGGTTATGTGGGGCCCACATGTGTACAGGTAGGACAGCATGTACATAGTGCATCGATTTTCACTATTATCAGTACCAGTGTGTTTTTTCTACAATAAGGAGGAGTTGGTAGTGCATAAAACTTCTCGAGGAAGCTATCCGCGGGCCGACGACATGAGGTCAGCAAGTGCGTCAGATGGCATCTAGTGGCGTCAGGAGGGCGAACGAGGTCAATATTTGCACGCAGATGAGGACGGACACAACGTGGGTGTTTTCTTGTGAGAGTTATGCAGAAAGGTCATCATTAGGACCAATTTTTGGGGCCACTTCACGTGGTGGCGAGATGCATTATTGGAAAAAAGCTGAGTGCCAGGTGTGCGAATGATGCAAAAAGGTGACAACTATGCACTGCGAGGTCAGTTTTTGGCCTGTTCGGGGTCCGTTTGAGGTCATCTAAAAGGCCAAGGGTGCCCAACTAATAAAGCTAAGTGTGGGAACTGAAAAAACAGAGAGAAGACCAGAAAAAACGTGGAGAAGAGAGGAGGAACAGTCGCAGGTGTGTTTTTGGGGTTTTTGGAGCTTGTTTTGGCCGTAAACTTCTCATCCGATGTCGGATTTGAGCACTTTGACATTGTAGACTGCGGTTTTGGGCCGTTCCGGATGTGATGGCGCTGTCCATTTTGCCAAATTTCTCACCCTTTTTCTGCTATTTTTGCTGTGTAAGTTTCTCCTATGAGTGAAGCTTCTTCTCCAATTTGTGATTGTATCTGGCATATTTTACCCATATTGTGTGAGGTGTTTGCCCCATTGGTGTTGTCCCAAGCTCATTTGTATCTAATTATCAGAAGTTCTCCTGTTCTGAGCTGAGTTTTTTGGGTGTGTGTGTGTGTGTGTCTCTGTGTGGAGTGGGCAAGTGGATAGTCTCTCTCCTCTCACTCCATAGGTGTGTTCCCTGTCTCGGCCAGGTGTGTTGTGTAAGCCGAGTGGTGCCCCATAGTGTGTGTGTGTATCTTCCCAAGAGTGTGTGTCGGGTCGTTATAGAGGCGCTGTGTGTGTTTTCATCCCGCTCACATTCTTTTGGTGCCCCCACTGAGGATCTTCTTCGAGTACCTTCAGCTTCGAGCTTCGAGCTTTGAGCTTCGGGATTACAGGTTGCAGGTTACAGGTTACAGGGACAGGTACAAGTACAGGTGACTCACACAGGTACAAGTAGCTGGAGTACAGTGATATACTAGCAGTGATGTCACTTGCAGTTGTTGTGGGTATGCATCACTTGGCGCCTATTTGAGTGCATTGTCTGCTGGATTGTACGTTACTTGTGGAAACTGCCATTGTACGCCTTTGTGGAGCCATATATGGTTTTATTTGGTAGTCCCAGCCATTTCTGAGACTTGGTCTGGAAGATAGTCATTTCTGAGACTTGACTATACGCGATTTGCATTAGCTTTCGTGTGAGGGTCGATAGCGTGAGGTTTTTATTGAGCCGGGGGATTCTCAAATGTGGAGATCCTTTCGGTGATACAGGTAGCTGGAGCACCCTTTTCGTGACCTCGCCATAGGCTATGTACTAGTGAGTCCTACTTGATGCTCGGGTTCTATTGTTGACAGTTTATGCATACATAGACAGTCTATATTTTGGGTTCCTACTGCTCTACTTCTGGGGAAACTCTGTCGAAATTTTTCCAAGTTATGATGGCTGGTTTTTTGGTATTTTGAGCCATTTATGCTGTTATGCTGCTGAAATTTTGGAAAAATAAGAGGTTGAGTCAGGTGTGCCTTCTTGGGAGCTGCATGGTTGGCTTTAATGGATGATCAAAATGGACCTCAATTCACTCCTTTTCATTTAACTCAGAGAATCCAGATAAATGTTCATGTGTCTAGGAAGATTTTTTTCCAACAGCGCATAGTCTTTATGTTCGGGCCAAGAAGATTAAGGGAGATACTGGAATGTCCTTTGCCTGTTGTAATTCCGATGATCAACTATGAAAACTCATTTGATGTGCATGTGTTTGTCCTTATCTAAAGACAAGCTCCATTGAAGTTTCTGGGGATTGAGTAGTGAAAAGTTTTGGGTTCTTGCACGTGTGTTCAAAGGGGTTCTCAAAGCATCATAATTTGGGTAGCCATGGCTTTCTCTTATCCCGAGTTTCATGGAAGAAGTGATGAAGATGTGGAAGAATTTTTGGAAAAGATGGAGGTTGCCTGCATTAGCAACCAGATTCATGACGCAAATGTTACGCCTTCTCCAAATTTGTTTGAAGAGTGATGCACGAGTTTGGTCTAAAGCATTTGAAGAGGAGTTGCGTGTGGTTGATCCACCTGTAAGGTTGAGTTGGGACAATCTATGACATGGGTTGGAAGTGGAGTTTGTGAAGATAGAAGATCCTGACAAGGTGTGGCAAGAAATACAGGCTTTGGTGCAAAAGGAAGGTGAGCCAGTAGATGCGTACATACGTAAGTTTTCATTGGCATGGGAGCGAATGTGCAAGGCTTTAGCACCACAGGTACCCCCGCCTGACATGATGAAGAAGGACAGGTTCTTAGCTGGTATTTGGGAGAATATACGTTGGAGAGTGGAGCTAAAGAAGCCTAGGACATATGAAGATGCACTAGAGGTAGCAAGGAACAAAGGGTGGAGTCTTTGCCAATGAGGTCTGAATTTCAGCCTATAGAGTCTTTACAAGGGCGCATGTCAGGGGTTCATCATGAACCAGTGGTTCCTGTTACTACTCAGGTTATGCCAGCAGTGGTCACTACAGCAGTGCAAGATGATGGGCTAAGGCAAGACATGAGGCAAATGGTAGATTTGATGAAGAATCTCAGCCTAAACATGCTAGGTCAAGTGGGAAATAATCGAGGTCGAGGGAGGTTTGCAAATCAGCCAGGAGGTGAAGAAAGGCCTAGGAATGGTGTTGGACAAAGCAATGGTAGGTTTTGGAGGCAGACGCCCACATGTTATAATTGTGGAGAGTTGGGTCACATCAGCCCGCAATGTGATAAGCCACCAAGGATTGGGGGAGACATGTATCCATTGCCAAGAGAGGTGCTAACTAGGTCAAATGATTATGGCATCGAAATTAAGGGAGACGAAGGAACCAGTGGACTGACCCAGGAGGAAAAGGGAAAGACAAAAGTGCTAAGTGTAGTCACCTTGGAGAAGGCATCAAAGCTAGAGGATACATTAGTGATGCCTATTGGGAAGAGGACCACAGAGGATAAGGAAGGAAGAAGTGCCCCAGGTCCTAGTAAGAAGAAAGGAAAGAGCCATGAAGGCGAGGATGTCAAGGCCAAGAAGAAAAGGAGAGCTCGTCGAAAGTTTCATGTTTCAGATTTTCCACCAGGGGATGGGCAATTAAGCTATGACTTGAAGGAGGATCTGACGAGCAGGAAGGCAGATGTTACTTTTGGGCAGCTTATAGAGATGGTGCCTAAGCTAAAGCGACAGTGGAAGAGGATGGTTAACCCAATGGAGAAAGAGCCAGAGAGAGGTTCAGTAAAGGTGTTGGCAATGGATGAGCTACCAAACATTTGTCCAATAGTAGATGTGTGGCATAAAAGGAAAAATTTGGGACAAGGTTATGTGGATGGCGGAGCCCAAATATGCGTCATAACACACTCATGCGTTGAGAAGATGGGTCTCACAGTGGCTTGGGTGTCAGGTTTCCGGATTAGATTGGCAAACCATCAAAAAGTAAACTGCTTGGGTGTTGTAAAGAGCTTAGAAGTGGAGGCATATGATGCAAAGGCAGTGGTTGATTTTCATGTGATGCCAGCAGGGTTGGGAGCATATCCTATTATACTGAGTAGACCATGGTTACGTGTAGTGGGAGCTGTTCAAGATTGGCGACATGGTACGATTAGCCTCTATGGAAAGACAGGTACCAAGAAGCTTTATAATATGGACACAAGGAAACGATTAGAGGAGCTTTATGAAGATGAGGATGAGTCTAGTGATGAAGACTCTTCCACGGTGACAGATGAGGACAGTGATAGCACTACCAGCAGTGATAAGGATACTGATGTTGCATTTCTTTTGATGGATAAAGAAATCCAGGAGTGTGGTTTAGTCGCATTTGCGAATGAAGTTGAAGATGAAAGTGAAGGGCCTTATGAAGTGATTGAAGGGCTGATGCAAACCAAGGTTGAACTGTCAAAGAAGCAAGAATTGATGACACAAATGATTAGTGGAGACCTCTCAGCTATGGAGAAGGATATATATTTGCACATGCTGGCTAGTTTTCCTGATTTGTTCATTACTTCATATGAAGAGATCAGAGGGTTCAAGGGCGAAGAGATGCATATAGAGCTGAAAGAAGGTGCTAAGCTAGTGCGGCAAAGTCTAAGAAGGATGGGTCAAGAGAAAATGGAAGCCTTGAGAGAAGAGGTGGACAAGTTGTTGAAGGCAGGGTTCATAGTCCATGTGGAAACCAGAGAATGGGTGAGTCCAGTAGTAGTCAGTCCAAAGAAGGATGGGAAGTGGAGGATTTGTGTAGATTTTAAGCCCTTAAACGCAGCCACTAAGAAGAACCCATATCCTCTTCCATTCATTGATCAGATCTTGGATTCAGTGGCAGGTTATGAGAGGTACAGTGTGTGTGATGGTTTTTCAGGCTATTTTCAATTGCAGATTGCTCTTAAAGACCGCACAAAGACAACTTTTATTATGCCATGGGGCTGCTATTGCTACACAGTATTTCCATTTGGGTTGTCAAATGGACCTTCCTTCTATCAAGAGAGAGCAAATTGGGTGTTGGAACCATTCATTGGTAGTTGTGTTAAAGCTTTTATGGATGACTTCTGTGTCTATAGCAGTAGGTCTGAACACCATGAGAAGCTGCAGATGGTATTGGCTCGATATGATGAATGTGGAGGACAAATAAATCCAAAGAAATGTCATCTAGCACAGCCAAGGGTGAAGTTATTGGGCCACATGGTGTCAGAAAATGGCATTGAGGCTGATCCAGATAAGGTTAAGTCTATTATTCTTCTTCCATCACCTACGAGTACGAAGCAATTGGCAACCTTTATACACAAAGTGAAGTACATGGAAAGGTTTATTCCATTGTCTTCTCAGATTCTTTATCCATTACAACAAGTGGCAAAGCATGATCCATTGCAATGGGATGACAAGTGTGAAGAAGTGTTTCAAGAGGTGTTAGGGGGTTTGTCAGCCATGCAGGCTCCTGATTGGGAGAAAGTTTTTTATGTAAATCCATCAGTAGGGGATGATGCCATTGGAGCCATGCTATTGCAAAAGGGGAAGGGCAGCCATTATATGAGGCCAGTGTATTGTGCAAGCCGAGTGAAGTTGGTAGCGGAGAGAAAGTTATCGGAAGTAGAGCTAGTGATGGCCAGTGTAATATTTGCTTGTCGATGATTTCGTCATTACTTGCTACCATGGCCTTTTGTTTTCTTGACGAGTTATGCCTTTTTGCCACAGTTAATTAATGGTACTAACATGTCAAATGTGGTGAAGAAATGGGTAATTGAGCTGCAAGAGTTTGAGTTCTCTTTTCTAGTGGAAGATAGTACAAGGGCTACCCTAGCTGATTTGTTGACCTACAAGGAGAATCCCCTTATTGTTAAGGAAGAGGTGGTGAGAAAGGTAGTTGAAGAAGTGGCACAGATCAGCAATGCACATGTGTTGTTCTTTGATGGTTCATACAGAAAGAGCCATGATGCAGCTTCAGGGGGTATAGCACTTTATGATCCAGAGGGGAAGCTAGTATGCAAGAGAGGGTTCAAATTGGATGCGCATAGTAACAATGAGGCTGAATATGCTACATTGGAAGCCGGATTACACATTTGCTTGAAGCATGGGGTTCGAAGGTTGAGCATAAAAGGTGATGCCTTGTTAGTGGTGAAGCAAGTGCTGGGTGTGTGGAAGAGCAAGAACACCTCATTGAAGGAAATGTGTTTTTGAATTAAAGGCTTGTTAATTCCCTAGCAATTCTTAAGGCATTCTTTCTAGATGAGCTTCTTTGCTATTGTAAAAGCTTTGTACATATGACATTGTAATCTTTTAGGTACCATACACTATGCACACTCCACATTTGCACATTGTGATCTCTAAGTCACTTGAATATTTGTACATAGATGCACAATTCACTTTCACATCATCATCGCTGGTTCATTTTTTCACATTGTATAGGGGCTTGGGTTTTTCCCTTGAACTCCCCAAGGGTTTTTTCATCCAAACTTAGAGACCTTTGTTTGAGTGGGGGTGTTGGAGCTATATATGGCTCACTCTACTCAACTTGGTCTCACCTATATATTTGTATCTTGTCCTCAATATGAATCAGTCTTTGGGAGCGTATATGGTGTGTATCTTGTCTCGTCTCTCTCTCTTTCTCTCTACATCTCAACATGTGGAAGAGAGAGAGAGAGAGAGAGAGAGAGAGAGAGAGAGAGAGAGAACCGATGGTATTCATACAGGTGGAGTGAGGAGGAAAATTCTCACTGCACTTTTGAGTGATCACAACTTTGGGCACATAAAGTGTGTGTGTGTGTGTGTGTGTGTGTGTGTGTGTGAGAGAGAGAGAGAGAGAGAGAGAGATTAATTAGGGAGAGTGAAGAGCACTAGGGTTGAGTAAAAAATGGCAAAGGTTTTGACATGAAATACATGGGTGAGGCATCATATACTGGGTATGCGTATCCAGTGTGATAGGTCAAAGAAGATGCTTTACTTATCTCAAGAAGATAAGTTTGAAATGGATACGGTGCCGTATGCATCTCCATGTGGGAGCTTGATGTATGCAATGATTGCTACACGTCCGGATATTGCATTTGCAGTGGGAGTGGTTAGCAGATGTATGTCAAATCTCAGCAAGAAACATTGCGAGGTAGTGAAAGGTATCATGAGATACTTAAAACATACAAAGAGTATACGCATATGTTATGGTAGTCACGATTTGAGTGTCAGAGGATACAATGACTCAGATTATGTAGGAGACTTGGATAGGAGGAGATCTACATCAGGCTATGTCTTTACATTCGCAGGATGTGCCATATCATGGCGATCTTGATTACAAGATTGTAGTACGCAGTCTACTACAGAAGCTGAGTATGTTGCAGCAAATGAGGCATGCAAAGAAGCTATTTGACTTGGTAGATTGGTAGCAGACTTGGGAATCAAAGTAGATATGCCAGAGTTATATTGTGATAGTCAAAATGCTTTACAATTGGCAAAGAAACCAGTGTTCCATTCAAAGACTAAGCATATTGATGTGAAATATCACTTCATTAAAGAAGTACTTGAAGAGAAGCAGATACAACTGATAAAGATCCACACCAAGGACAATCCTGTTGATCTAATCACAAAGGAACTTCCAGGATAAATCTTTGTGCATTGTCGTGAGTTATTGGGCATTGGATAGATGGAAGCCATGTAAATCTTTGTACATTTATGTTCATTGATTTACAGTTATGTAAAGTGACACATTGGACTTTAAGTGCGAGGTTCTTGGGATTAAAGCCCAAGTGACCTCTTATACGGTGATCCAAGCCTATCACAAATTTTTGGTTACTATATTTTATTGGTTTTCGTTGCTTATAGAGGTTTACAATAAAAGAAAGAGTGCGAACAGCCTCTTGGAAAAATTCAAAAAATGACTTGATGGGAATTTTTCCTTGACTAGTTCACAGGAGGTGAACTAGTCAAGGAGGTGAAAGGTAGAACCTAGTGGTAAAGAGAAGGAAAAATATGTAAAGAAAAGATATGATGTGTTTGTGGAGCCATGCACCCATGGCTCCACAGGATCCATACACCCATGATTCAACGGTCATGAGAGGCTCATATCATCATGGCTTTGGAGCCATATGATGATTCAAACACATGGGACCCAGGTGGAAGACTTGGTGAAGGAAGGAAACAGACACATGATTTTGCTGGATTTTTTAAAAATACGTCCACTCCGATCCAAGAAAAGTTGTCTTCATCAAAGTTGTAGCTTATGAGCTGGATATTCTGACCATATTTTTTTTATAGTTTTTGCAACTACGGTCTAGGAGATATGGCAAAAATAGTGGACGCCAATTTTTTCAACTGTGGTGGAGACCACCCCCTCTACCTTTACACACACACCCTTCCTTTTCCACATTGAGTCCTTCTCTAAAAATCATTCATTAGTCTCCTCACCCTCCCCTCCTTCCTCCTCTCTCTCAAGCTCATAAAACCATCACAAATTCCTCTTCTAATCACCTCTCAAATCATGCTTAATCTTGTTGTAATTCATAAGTTTTCATTCAACCCCTTTCTATTATTACTAGATATGCATTGATTTTATGTAGATTCTTTACATTTTAAAATAAGGAAGCTCTTGGACTCAAGCTATGGAGGAAGGAGTGAAGACAACACAAGTGATGATGGAGCCAATTAGTTGCAAATTGGTCAACAAATCACTTGGAAGGAGCTTCTTCATTGGTGGAATGTCCCTACTCAAGCTTCATTTGTACAAATTGCACTTGGATCTTAATCTCACTCCTAATCACTCTCTTGCCTATATAAAGAGCCCCCCCCCTTTGTAATTTCAAGTCTCCCTCAGCCTCATTGAGTCTTTGTATCACTCATCATGAGCCCATAAAGCTCATTCATTCACTCTATTCTTTGCACATTCTAGATTGCAAATTGTTTATGCTAGTAACCTCCCCTCCTCTTACTTATGTTAATTAAGAGCGATCTTTTATGTGTGTGTGAGAGTGCTTGATGTGATTTTGGCTAAATCTTGAGTTGTTGTTTAGTAATCTACATGCTATTTGTGTTGGGAGTGCTTGAAGTTATCCATTCCTTGTACACACATTGAGGTTAATTCTTCATTCATAGTGATCTCTCTCTCTCTCTCTCTCTCTCCCACTTTGCGTAGCAGTCCTAGTCCACACTTCCAAGACTAGGTGGTGCCCTCATCTCATTTCCCTTGTGGCACAATGGAGTTTGTTTTGGTGTAGAGACCGCCATTCCAAATTTCCTTCATCATAAATTGGTGCCCCCACGGAGGAGTTCTCAAGCAGCGCTCCGCCAATCCTATGAAGGAAGGTCCATCAAATTCTCCAAGACTTCCACTATAGTCTTCCCAAGAAGCTCGAGAGAAGAAGTGTCTTTATCAACAAACGGCATTTATGCGGGTAAAGAGAGTTAACTACATATACCCTTCTTTGCTTCAAGGAAAATCTTGTAGTCATCAAGTCCCTAGGTCAAAGCATTGTGTTGAGTACTTCGTGGCTAGTGTGAAGACACTTCCTTTGAAGCCTCGACTTGAGGTGGTGAAAGCACTCTCAAACTCGGGTATTAACAAGTTTTTGGAGGGGGAGCTACACATCAATGGTGTGCGGTATTGGCAAGAGGCTACATATGGTGATGCACTCCAACTACTACTAGCAAGAAGGCTCAAGGTGGTTGAGAAGGTATCCATTGAACCCTATGAACTCTACAAAGTTGAAGATGGTCACACCAAATCTAGGCCAATCACTAGTGAGCAAATTCTTCGCATCTCTCAAATGGTGGGATCCAAGAGAGATGAACTTCAATGAAGTGCTTCATGGAAGTTTGTAGTTAATGCACAAATGAATAATCCCATTTTCTACAACTTTCAATCAGTTTAGAATATTAGGGTGAATGTGCGCATTGATAGAAAGATTTTTTTCCAACAAAGATTGGTCTTCTATTTTGGAGCTGAGAGGTTGAGAGAGACATAATATTTCCTATTTTGAATTATAATATATCTTTTGATGTTCACATCTTCATCTTGCTTTAAGCACACTCCATGAATCATAGGGATTTATATGGACCTATCCAACCTCTTGCTAAACAAACTGTGCATATAATAGCTAGCACAAAGCTTAGGTTCCAAAACGTCATAAGGAACTTACTAGGCCCTTGTCGTCTAGCTGAGATTAATGCATCTATCAATCCATTTATTCTACCCTTAATAAGATATGATTTGGGCCTAGACGTTTTCATCTTTGTGCTATATTGAGAGGAAGGCAACCCATCCTATCATGGCTTTCCCTAATTTTTTTGGGCGTAGTGGGGAAAATGCTGGGGATTTTTTGGATAACTTGGAGATGGCTTTTCTTGTCTCTGGAAGGGATGACGAAGCATTGAAATTGAGAGCTTTTCCTTTGGTGCTCAAAGAAGAAGCTAGGGTATGGTTCCAGGCTCTAGATCCAACCCAAAGAGCTGAATGGGAGGGATTGAAGGCGGCTTTCCTACGAAGATTTCAACGAGCCAATTCGGCAGAAGAACTATGGAAATGGCTTCTAGACCTTCATCAAGTTGACCCTCATGGTTATGGAACCTTTGAGGAAGGTTTCTAAAACTTTGGGGGTAATGGTCAGACTCACTAAACCCTGGTGAGTGAGCTCCCAATTGCCTCCAAAAGGATCGATTTATCTCAGGTTTGTACCCCTTGCTAAGGGAGAAGGTAAAGAGCAAATTTCCAAATACTTTTGAAGATGCCTTAAGAATTGCTAGGGAAAATAATCGAAAAGCTCAAGCCCCTGCTACTCAACCAAATGTGGGTATCATAAGGATGGAGGAGGTCGTCAAGGGCAGAAGCAACCAGGAAGAAATAGCTAAAGGGAAGATGAAGATAGATGAAGTGGCTACAATGCCTATCAAGCATGTGCTTGTCCAAGATGAAGTAAGTAAAGAAACAAGCAAGGATGCAAGCAATGAAGCAAGTACATCTCGGGCAACTAAAGATGAAGCCAAGAAGAGAAAGACCCCTACTAGGTCTCAAATTGACATCTCTGATTTCCCTATGGGATCTCGGGCAGAACCTTATGACTTGACAGCTGATGTGAGTTCTCAAGGGGCAAAGATTACTTGGCCACAACTACTTCATATCTCCCCAAAGCTGCGACGACAGTGGTAAAAAATGGTGAGCACGAGGGCAAAGCGAAGTAAGCTAGTAAGTGTAATCAAAGCCTATGGTCTCAAGGATATAGTGCCTTTGGTGGAGGCTCAAATCAAGGGACAACGGATTCCAAAAACTTACATTGACAGTGGACCAGAGGTTTGTGTCATGACAGAAAAGCTAATGCATCAATTCGGTTTAGAGGTAATGGAATCATCAAACTTTAGGGAAAAAATGGCCAATAATGTCTTTGTCACTTCTGTGGGTGTAGTGAAATCTTTGAGAGTTTCTTTTTTTGGAATCACTATAGAGGTTGATGCTTATGTGATGCCAGTGACGGGAGAAGGATAACCCCTTATTTTAGGAAGACCTTGGCTCATGGGTATAGGAGCTAGGCAAGATTGGGCAAGAGGAGACTTGAAGTTGAGGCCTCGTGTGGGTGGCCATAGTCGGAAGGTGGTTTATAACTTGAAGAATGGGCGACAAGAGAACCTTGAACTAGAGACATCAGCTGATGAGTGGAGCTCAAGTGGATGCTCCTCATCCATGGACGAGGAAGAGAGTTCAAGTGAAGAGATTGATAGCACTCTCGAAGTCATGGGCGTCACCATAAAGGAAACTACCTCATCAGAAGACAACCCAAGGATCCAAATGGAGAATGTGTGGGATGCCAGCCTAGAGAAGATGTTATCCAAGGATATCAAGGAAGAAGAAAGGGAGGTTTATGTAAATGTTCTCAAGAAGCATGCATCATTGTTTATTTTTTATTACACTCACATTACAGGTGTCACTGCAGTGAAGCATCATATCCATCTAAAAGAAGGGAGCAAGCCAGTAGTACAAAAACTAAGAAGATTAGGAGTTGTGCAACAAAATGCACTAGTGTCCAAGGTGAAAAGACTCTTAGAATCAGGATTCATATACCCAGTAGAAGATTCAGAATGGGTCTCCCCAGTAGTGGTGAGGCCAAAGAAGAATGGTAAATGGCGAGTGTGTGTGGATTACAAGCCACTAAATGCTGCAACAAAGAGCGACCACTTCCCTCTCTCATTTCAAGATGAGATTCTAAATGAAGTAGCAGGCCACGAGCGATACACAGTGTGTGATGGCTACTCCGGCTACTTTCAAATACGCATTGCAGAGGAGGACCAGAAAAAGACTACTTTCATCACACCATGGGGCTGTTTTGCATTTCGAGTCATGCCTTTTGGTCTCACCACCAATGCTCCTGCCACCTTTCAACGATTCATGAATATGGTCTTCCAACCTTACTTTGGTAAGTCCATAAGGGTTTTCATAGATGACTTTTGTATTTATAGCTCCAAAAGTATGCATCTCGGCAAGATTGATGAAGGATTTACTCTTTTAGCTAAGCTAGGTGGACAACTAAACAAGGACAAATGTCACATTGGGGAAAGCAAGGTTACACTATTGGGGCATGTAGTGTCTATTGATGGAATCGAGGCAGATCCTAAAAAGATAGAAACATTGCTAAATCTACCTTCCCCAACTTCCATCAAAAAATTAATCTCTTTCTTGCAAAAGCTAACATATTTGAGTAGATTCATACACTTACTCTCCCAAGTGATATTTCCTCTACAACAACTAACTCGTCAAGAGACGTTTGTTTGGAGTGAAGAAAGTGATGGTCATTTTAGAGAGATTTAAAAAATGTTAGGGTCACTCCCTGTAATCCTCCAACCTTGTTGGGAAGAAACATTCTTTGTAAACCCTAGTGTGGGAGAAGAGGCCATTGGTGCTACCCTCCTACAAAAAGATCCAAAAACATCCTTTATGAGGCCTGTGTATTTTTCTAGCCGCCTCATGGAAAATACAGAGAAGGCCTACACCCTGATGGAACAGCTAGTGTTAGCCCTCATGTTTGCGGTAACCAAATTTCGGCCATACTTGCTCCCAAAGAGGTTTGTAATTATCACTGTGGAGGATATGTTTCCCTATGCACTACAACATATGGAAATCTCTGACACAATAGCAAAGTGGGTGGTGCGACTTCAAGAGTTTGATTATACAATACAAGTTGAAAGAACAACTCGAGCATGCTTAGCCGACATTTTAACAAACAAGTTCTATGAAAAAGTTTTCCATTTAAAGAGAAAGGAACTTCCACCACCTCCAGCTCTAGAGGCTCTGGTCAATGCTTATAGCCTCTACTTTGATGGAGCATACAAGAGAACCAAGGATAAGGCAGCTGCAGGCATCGTGGTCTTATCTCCATTGGGAGAAAGGATCCATGGTGAAGGAATCACTCTAGAAGATGTCCACTCCAACAATGAAGCAGAATATCAAGCTCTAATTCATGGCCTTTGTTGGTGCCTAGATAATTCAATGAGAGATTAAATGCTTTTGGTGACTCCATGCTTTTGGTAAGGCAAATGCAAGGTACATGGGCTTGCAAAAATGCCAGCGTCTCTACTAAAATGAGAGAAGCCAAAGCTCTTATGAGGAGATTTAGGGAGGCACAAGTACATCATGTGCCAAGAGACCAGAACAAGGATGCAGACCACCTAGCATCATCGAAGTTAAATGAGTCAATAGTGGGAGCAGTGGCCATCAAACTTCCACTTCAGCAAGGCAAGGAGGACTTAGAAGATATTATGCACATTTTGGAGCAAGGAGAGGCTACTAAACACTTGAATGCAGGGGAAAGGCGATGGTTAGCTAGGAAGGCTACCAGGTATCGCATAGTAAATGATAATTTGTATTATCTTGGTAAGGATGGTGCGCTTAGGAGAGTGCCTTTGAAGAGTGAAATTGAAGAGATTTTAAAAGCTTGTCACTATGATGTGTGCGGAGGACACTTTGCACACGACATCACTAGTAGAAAGGTTCTACAAGCTGGGTTTACTTGGCCAAGTCTTCATCGTGATGTCAAATACTGGTGTCAAACATGTGATGAATGTAGGAAAGCAGGACCACGACGGCTCATAGATGAACCTCAGAACCCAATAAAGGTATATGGGTCCTTTGAGAAGTGGGGAATTGATGCCATAGGGCCTCTACCACGCACTCAGTCAGGTAAAGAGTACATCATTATGGGAGTAGATTACATGACTAGATATACTGAGTTTATTCCAACCAATAGAATTATTGCTAAGGATGTGATTCAGTTCATTTTTTACCACATCTGTTGCCGGTTTGGCACCCCTCTTGAAATACTATCTGATAGAGGACCAGGGTTTAGAGCAGACTTGGTAGGAGAACTCATGCAGAAGCTAAATATTCAGCATCAACACTCTACTCCTTACTACCCTTAGTGCAATGGCTTGGTGGAAAAGGTAAATGGAATCATTTGCAAAATTCTCACCAAACAGGTACATGCCAGGTGCCAAGATTTGGACAAACACCTGAATGGAGCTCTATGGGCCTATAGAACCTCCTTCAAAACCGCATTAGGGTACACACCCTTTCATTTGGTTTATGGAAAGGAGGCGCTTTTGCCCATTGAAGTGAAGTTAACAAGTCTTTGAATATTGGGTACCAGGTAGGCTCTCAAAAGGAGAAAGTACATCAAAGGATCATGGATCTAGAGAGGCTGCGATTGGATCGTAAAGAAGCCATCAACCACTACTCTCAAGAAGCAGACAAGCGCAGAGAAAAGTTCAAAAAAAAGCTAGCATCTAAAGACATCAAAAAGGGACCTTCAGTGCTTCGATATGACAATCGCTTCGACACTCGTAAGGATGGAAAGTTTCTTTTTCGATGGGAAGGCCCGTTCTTGGTCACCAAAAAGTTCAAAAATGGCTCTCACAGACTTCAAGACATTGTTGGTAAAGTGCACAAGACCAGGACAAATGGATGGCATCTAAAGCCTTATCACCTAAGAATAAGGTCAGCCCAAGATCAAAGAATGTAGGCTAGAGGCATAAATACCTCTAGCCAAGTTTGGGGAGGCTATGATCCGAGCCTATCATAATTTTTTGGTTACTATATTTTGTTGGTTTTCCCTACTTCTAGAGGTTTACAATAAAAGAAAGAGTGAGAACAACCTCTTGGAAAAATTCAAAAAATGACTTGATGGGAATTTTTCCTTGACTAGTTCACAGGAGGTGAAAGGTAGAACCTAGTGGTAAAGGGAAGGGAAAATATATAAATGTGAAAAGAAAAGATATGATGTGTTTGTGGAGCCATGCACCCGTGATTCAAGGGTCATGAGGGGCTCATATCATCATGGCTTTGGAGCCATATGATGATTCAAACAGATGGTGTTGAGCTTATATGTGAAGCTTCTCAATATATGGCTTCTCTATATATGGCACCCAGGTCCCCTCTATATATACATCATCTCATGTGTGTATTCTACACACTTTGGGGTTCTATTTCTGTGCTCTCTCTTTCTCTCTCAACATGGTATCAGAGAAGTATGTTTTTGTTTTTTGATTTCTATGCTAATTAAAAACGATTTTGCAGAAACTACCCACATGAGAGACTGGAAACGATGTGGTCTACAACTTTGCAGAAGGAAGAATTTTCAAATTCTTCATCGATTTTGAGTTATCGTTCGCGGACTGCGTACATGCCTGAAAAGCATGTTTTGCCTTTTATTTTTGATTTCTCTGCTAATTGAAAACGATTTTACAGAAACTACTCGCGAAAGAGACCGACATCGATGTGGTCTACAATTTTGCAGAAAGGAGTTTTTTCCAATTTTTCACCGATTTTGAGTTATCGTTCGCGGACTTCGTACATGCCTGAAAAGCATGTTCCGCTTTTTTTGTTTTTGATTTCTCTGCTAATTGAAAGCGGTTTTGCAGAAACTACCTCCTCCAGCGACCGGAATCGATGTGGTTTATAACTTTGCAGAAGGAAATTTTTTTCAATTTCTTCAGCGATTTTGAGTTATCGTTCGCGGACTGCGTACATGCCTGAAAAGCATGTTTCTCTTTTTGTTTTTGATTTTTCTACTAATTGAAAACGATTTTGCAGAAACTACCCGCGAGAGAGACCGGAATCAATGTGATCTACAACTTTGCAGAAGGAAGTTTTTTTCAAATTCTGCACCGATTTTGAGTTATCGTTCGCGGACTGCATACATATGTGAAAAGCAAGTTTCGTTTTATGTTTTGATTTTTCTGCTAATTGAAAACGATTTGCAAAAACTACCCGCGTGAGGGATCGGAATCGATGTGGTCTACAACTTTGCAGAAGAAACTAGCCGCTGCAAGCATCGGAATCGATGAGAAACTATTCGCTTGAGCCATCGGAATTGAAGTGGTCTATAACTTTGCAGAAGAAAGTTGCAGAAACTACCTCCTCCAGCGACCGGAATCGATGTGGTTTATAACTTTGCAGAAGGAAGTTTTTTCAATTTCTTCAGCGATTTTGAGTTATCGTTCGCGGCCTGCGTACATGCCTGAAAAGCATGTTCTGCTTTTTGTTTTTGATTTTTCTACTAATTGAAAACGATTTTGCAGAAACTACCCGCGTGAGAGACCGGAACCAATGTGATCTACAACTTTGCAGAAGGAAGTTTTTTTCAAATTCTACACCGATTTTGAGTTATCGTTCGCAGACTGCATACATACGTGAAAAGCAAGTTTCGTTTTATGTTTTGATTTTTCTGCTAATTGAAAACGATTTGCAAAAACTACCCGCGTGAGGGATCGGAATCGATGTGGTCTACAACTTTGCAGAAGAAACTAGCCGCTGCAGGCATCGGAATCGATGAGAAACTATTCGCTTGAGCCATCGGAATTGAAGTGGTCTATAACTTTGCAGAAGAAAGTTTGTCTAAATTCTGCACCGATTTTGGGTTATTGTATCGCGGACTGTGAATATGTTTGAAAAGAAAAATTTTACTTTTTGCTTTTGATTTTTCTTATAATTGAAAACTTCTCAATTATATTCTTTCTTCATCAATCATATATTTGTTACTGACGTAACTTTGCTGCAGAAGCCAGTTACATATCGTTCCGATTCAGTCGAGCAGTTGATGATCGTCCAAATTCTATTGAGCTACTGTTGGTACACGATCTTTTGTTATATGATATACTCGTTCATTGATTCTCGTATAATTATTCTTTTAGAGATATAGTTTCATCGTTTTATTGATAATTTCTCGTTGATACCATAGTGGTTTTGATGGTACTATGATGATGTTTTGTTAGTACTTTGGTTATGGTGATTTTTGTTGATACCATGATGATATTTCATTGATACCATGGTTATTCTCGGTGATACCATGATGATGTTTCGTTGATACCATGGTTATTTTTGGTGATTCCATGCTGATATTTCGTTAATTCCATGGTGATTTTTGTTGATACCATGATGTTGTTTTGTTGATACCATGGTTATTCTCGGTGATACCATGATGTTGTTTTGTTGATACCATGGTTATTATCGGTGAGACCATGATGTTGTTTCGTTGATACCATGGTTATTCTCGGTGATGCCATGATGTTGTTTCGTTGATACCATGGTTATTCTCGGTGATATCATGATGCTTTTTGTTGATACCATGATGATTTATTCATTTTTATTGATACAATGATGATGTTTTGTTAATAATTTGATGATATTCATTGATCACTACGTTGATAAATGTTGTTTTATGTAGTATATACATATATCATTTGCATCACGTAATCACGCATCTTGTACTTTTACGTGCATACTCTATGTACCATATGCTTTCGTGCGTATATATGTCGTCAAAAGAGTGGCGTTGCGAACCATCTCTTATGGCATTGTGAACGTAAATTATTTCACTGACGATGCTAATAATTTCATGACTATGTTTTTTTTTTTTTGAGTCTATGATCTATGTAGGATTCATCAAAGAATTGATTTTATGAAGACAAACTTGGTGACAATAAAAGATTTATGAAGATATGTTTGGTGATGGAATATTGATGACAACATGAAGATATGTTTGGTGATACGATATTGATGACAAGCTACATAGCAGATTCATGGAGACACTTCTGATTACGAGCTAATCGATAGCCTTTACACCTCTTTATTGAGCCTTTGTATTCATTATTGTATTTGATAGGATAGGAGTAATGTAACTCCTCATAAAACATTCATTGTAAAAGGAGTGATGTAGCTCCTTATAAAATATTCATTGTAAAAGGAGTGATGTAGCTCCTCATGAACATTTGTATATTCAATGATTTTTATAATATAACGGTGGGTGTATATAAAGCTATGGGTTTTTCCCTTGATCCCCCAAGGGTTTTTTCATCCACAGTTAGGGACCCTTATTTGAGCGGGGGTGTTGATCTTATATGTGAAGCTACTCAATATATGGCTTCTCTATATATGGCACCCAAGTCCCCTCTATATATACATCATCTCATGTGTGTATTCTACACACTTTGGGGTTCTATTTCTGTGCTCTCTCTTTCTCTCTCAACAGATGGGACTCAGGTGGAAGACTTGGTGAAGGAAGGAAACAGACACATGATTTTGCTGGATTTTTTAAAAATACATCCACTCCGATCCAAGAAAAGTTGTCTTCATCAAAGTTGTAGCTTATGAGCTGGATATTCTGACCATATTTTTTTTATAGTTTTTGCAACTACGGTCTAGGAGATATGGCAAAAATAGTGGACGCCAATTTTTTCAACTGTGGTGGAGACCACCCCCTCTACCTTTACACACACACCCTTCCTTTTCCACATTGAGTCCTTCTCTAAAAATCATTCATTAGTCTCCTCACCCTCCGCTCCTTCCTCCTCTCTCTCAAGCTCATAAAACCATCACAAATTCCTCTTCTAATCACCTCTCAAATCATGCTTAATCTTGTTGTAATTCATAAGTTTTCATTCAACCCCTTTCTATTATTACTAGATATGCATTGATTTTATGTAGATTCTTTACATTTTAAAATAAGGAAGATCTTGGACTCATGCTATGGAGGAAGGAGTGAAGAAAACACAAGTGATGATGGAGCCAATTAGTTGCAAATTGGTCAACAAATCACTTGGAAGGAGCTTCTTCATTGGTGGAATGTCCCTACTCAAGCTTCATTTGTACAAATTGCACTTGGAGCTTAACCTCACTCCTAATCACTCTTTTGCCTATATAAAGAGGCCCCCCCCATTTATAATTTCACGTCTCCCTCAGCCTCATTGAGTCTTTGTATCACTCATCATGAACCCATAAAGCTCATTCATTCACTCTATTCTTTGCACATTCTAGAGTGCAAATTGTTTATGCTAGTAACCTCCCCTCCTCTTACTTATGTTAATTAAGAGCGATCTTTTATGTGTGTGTGAGAGTGCTTGATGTGATTTTGTTTAAATCTTGAGTTGTTGTTTAGTAATCTACATGCTATTTGTGTTGGGAGTGCTTGAAGTATCCATTCCTTGTACACACATTGAGGTTAATGCTTCATTCATAGTGATATCTCTCTCTCTCTCTCTCTCTCTCTCTCTCTCTCTCTCTCTCTCTCTCTCTCTCTCTCTCTCTCTCTCTCTCTCTCTTTGCGTAGAGGTCCTAGTCCACGCTTCCAAGACTAGGTGGTGACTTCATCTCATTTCCCTTGTGGCACAATTGAATTTGTTTTGGTGTAGAGGCCGCCATTCCAAATTTCCTTCGTCAATGGATATGGCCGCCTGCCCGCCTAAATCGCTTATCACTCACTCTTTGGATATACTCACTTATACTTGTGTGAATAATAAGATTTGTGTGATAACCCTTCAACGACTTCTCTCCGTACTGTGTAAGCTCTTTGTCAGTGTATCTGTGTGTGTGTGAGTCGATCTAAGCTCCTCTCTGCAACTTCATTTGGATTTCCTCTCTCTTATGGGAGAGAGTCCTCTTTTGGGGTCCCCTCAAGATGCCTCCTAAGCTCTCTCTCCTATTGGGTAGGAAGGGAAATCCTATAAAGACGAAGTTGTTGAGTAGATTTGGCTTGCAAAGCAGGGTTACTCATAGCTTGTTGCAGCTTAGTAACAAGATAATTCACAAACATGAGGGCATCATCATTATAGCAACTTCAAGTGCAAGTCAAAGGTTATTGTCATCCATCTTAACAAAACTTGTGTGCTTACTTAGTATATGCTTTGGAAATTCAAAACCCTAGTTGCCACTTTTCTTAGCCTTTGAAAATCACCACTTAAGTATCTACACCCACGGCTCAAGTTGGTTAATTATAGAGAGTAGTGGAGTGGGTCTAATATTGAAGAGTTGCCGAGGGCTAGCTCCTTTTGGACTCCTTATGGCTCAATAATGGTAAAGACGTAGGCAAGTTTAAAAAGACTCCATTTATTAAGACCAAAGCTCCCTAGGTGTGTACCATATCCCAAATAGCAAGCTAAAAAAAACCAATAATAGATACGAGTCCCACTTTCCCTAATGTAATTAGCAAAATTACCCATTAATAGGCTACTCAAGGACCTCTCTTCTTAAGCGAAAAAAAGTGAAACCAAATGATGTCATACCAATGTAATGGAAATGGCCTATGAACTTTGAGAGTAGAACAAATTAGAGAAAGCATTTTTGTGAGATTACTTTGTGAGCAGAGAGGGTGAACTTAATTGATGGTAGCAAAAATGTAAACAAAGTATTTAGTTAACACTAGAATGGTAACTTAACAGGGCATAAAAGTGTTCTTTCAGGGTTTTGGGAAAAATTTCCAAAACCATAGTAGATCCACTCATTTTGAAAAATCCTTTCATGAGCTTATAGTTCAATAACTACTACATATGGAAAAAATGAGAAACTTGTAATTTTTCTCATCCCTTGGTCACTACAAGCCTCCAAAGTTGATGGATCAGTGCATTTTGCCCAAAACAACATTTCTTACATTTGATTAGGTATAAATAAGAGTGGGCATTTTTGTAGGACCTGAGATAAAATGCCCCGTTAACTTCAATGGGTTGGTGACCAAAACAAATGGTTGCTTTTACCTCACTATTTTTTTTTTGGGCAAAAAAAATAGGTACAAAAAAGTTGCATTTTTGCCATTTTGCGGACCTTTCACCAAAGTTTCTACAGTCACGCTCAATACAGATACTATATACATGTTCTCTTAGTTCCATTTGGGCCTTGGGATTCAAAAGGAGCCATGGAGCATGTCAAAAGGATAATGGATCTCTTACAATTGGAACCTTGGGGGCAATGATAAAGTGCTAAATACAGCAAACATGAAAAAACTGGGTTTAGCATTATGACCTCTAGAAACCCATAGAAACTACTCAATATCCAGCCAAGTTTGTAGTCTATGATTAGATATGGTATTCTACGTGCTACTCTAAAATGTATCGTATTCTTCAGCAATGAAAAAACTCAACCATCATCATATACTATACTATATAGCATATTAGGTCCCCCAAAACTCAAGGAATATTAGCTTTATGTTATACATTACACTTACACAATCAAAATTGAATTTAGATATCAAGAAAGCCACCAAAAAAATTATAAAAGTGCTAATTTTGGCCAAAAACAGGATTATGCAATTCTTGTAAATTGGTCATAACTTTCAATTTTAACACTTAGCTCTCCCTACAAGCATCAAAACATGTTGAGAAACTATGAAGGCCTAACCTCTAGCCATCTAAACCTCACAAACATGAACTTTAGAGTGGTATAGTTGCCAAAAATTGAAAAAAAGCCAAAAACAGGACCCATTTTTTCACACAGTTTAGGTTCAAAAATGTTGTGCAAGAGTAATGTTAATGGTGAGATCGATACTCCAAAAAAAAATGCTAAGTTTTTTTCAGCTCATAAGGCAACTTTGTGGATATATAGCACCTAGAAATTCATTTTTATACTCTTCAAATAATTCAAGCAAAATGGTCACTTAATAGGACACAAAAGTGTCCAAGGACATAAAAGTGTCTTGTTACCATTCTATTAACTTGGCATAAACAATACTTTTGCTAGAGAGAGAGAGAGAGTTTAGAGAACATGAAAACAATTGAGGACCAGATCTATGCAGAGCCCGTCCCCTCTAATAGGCATTTGTATCATAGATTCTCACATCAATAGAGACTTGGTACAATACAATCTTTGTGTTTCTTGTGACCTAGGTGATGCAATGAAGATGGAAAACTTCATGCATCATGAGAATAACATAAACTTTGCAAAAAGAATTAATTGTTTCAAGTCCTCAAACACCTTCGAAGGTGGAGAGAGCTAGCAATGAATGAGGGTAATAAACATTCCAATAGGAGAAAGAAATAGTTCTTCACTTATCATAATTCCTCTTGCTAGCATACATAATAGCATAGTAATGAAGATGGAGAAGATGGCAAGCTTAAGCATTGAAGCATGGATCTTGGTTGGATTTGCATTGCATAGCCAAGAATGTTAGTGTAGGCTATAAACTTCTTTACTAGCTTGGATAAGTAGATGGGCTCTTGCACTTTGCACTTCACACAATGAGTGTGTGTGGAACTGTATACCCCTCAAGCAGCCCCATAGATTGCTTTGATTGACCCCCCTTGTAGCTCATGCTTGAAGCTCATTGGACCCCTACAAGACCGGCCAATCAGATGCAGGATGCATTACAACCAACAAGGGTCACATAAATGATATGAAACTCTCTCTCTCTCTCTCTCTCTCTCTCTCTCTCTCTCTCTCTCTCTCTCTCTCTCTCAGCAGCGTGGATAACAATCCCTGTAATTATAGACGTTTAAACGTGGCCCATAGTTTCACTCTTGAAATTCAAAGAATGAAATACCCCATAATTGGTAAGAGGCCCATCAAGGAAATGTCTCTCCCTATTTGAGGTGCCAATTTTAGGGTTTGTTTTTACTGTGATTTAACGTGCCTTAAAGCATTTATCAAAGTGTCGACATATGAAAAACGTTAGCTACCTTTTAAAAATATCCCTTGGTGAGATGGAGTCCCTATGAGCTTGACAATAAAATATCTCTCTCTCTCTCTCTCTCTCTCTCTCTCTCTCTCTCTCTCTCTAACATGGATAACAATCCCTAATTCTTTTGCATGCATGTCTTCAATGCGAGGCATCCCTCTCCCAGGTTGACAAATGAATAGGTGAGTGCTTTTCTTTTTCTCTTTCTCTTAAAAAAATTACAAACTTTGATACATCTTTAAATTAAAAAAATCAATATTAGTCTTGAAAGATGTCTCTTGAAACAATTAAGCCAAATATTTTTTCAAAAATATTTTTTTATTAAATAACTCAATCTTCACTAAAATTACGTTTTTTTGTTATGTGTATTTTGACTTTACATTGTCAAAAGGTTTTCACTTCCTAGAAGCTCACCTTTCACTTTTACATTTTAAATCTTACACTATTCTACTTGAAGTAGAAAGTCTTTTCACTTTACACTATCAACATGTCAACACCTTTTTCATACAAACTTACCTTTTACTTTAACATTTATAGTCTTACCCTTAAATTTTGCTTTCCGATTGGATTTTTTGTAAGGTTTTCTTTGAAATGAACCAAAGAGTGACACTTGGAGGTCCTCTCCTTTCTCAAAACTTTTAAGCTCCATTATATATAGTATAGATGTAGATGAGTTTAATATATTGAGAGAGAAAATATGTTCTCTTCGTTTTAAATAACACACTTGAGGGATATTCAATAAAGATCAATGAATAACATATAGTCTGCCTATAAACAATACAATAAAAACGTTGTCAAATTTGAATTTTTTATCAGTATTAGTGATTTATTTTCATATGTTTTAGCTTAAAACACATGGAGAAGCTTAAAATAAGTTCAAAAATTTATGAAGATCCAAAAATAGTTTTTATTAGTTATGACCTAAAAGTTACATTTGTAGCCTAAATAAGATATTTTTTGCAATTTTGTTTATTCAAACTTGTAGATCGAATCTGTTTCCTTCGTTTTGAGTACCTAAAAGTCTATATTAAGAGTTTGTATGACAAAGTTATGGCGGAAACAAATTCTCAGCTGCAATAGGATATCCTGTAAGTAGCAACAAGTAAGCTTACAAACAGATATAGACAGGTAATATCTTTTCTTTTTAATCCAACCAATAAGTGATTGTACTCTTTTATGATGGTACAAAATTATGTTTTATAATTTTATTATCATGTTGAATTGGTTGCACGAGTATGTTGTTTTGGCTATTTTATACACATTGAAAAAACCAATGCGATATCTACTTAACAAAGTGAAACGGGATTTGTGCAAGGTTAACTTATATTAAGATTGTGATCATTTTATGACCATTATGATTGTCATGGCCATCCAAAGGTTGAGATTGCGATTACAAGTGAGAGTGAGGGTGTGATTGACATATAAATTGTGCACAAGATTAAGATTGAGATTGAGATAGCTTGGGGTGGGTTATGAAATGAGCTATGCTCTTCTAATAATCATTATCTATAGATTTTTGTATTTCATCTATTCACTCTACGTACTATATATTTCTCCTATTCATCAATCTCTCTTGTGTTGCATTGAAAATGGGGAATACATCTAGCACATAGTCAACACACATCACCCCTAACCACTACAATTTACCGAAAAAACTCACAGTCTCACAGACAAATCACCGTTTGCACACCACAATACGCACATACTTGATGCGACAACACACATGAAACACAAACATAGCCCAATCATCTTGTGCAACTTAATTCACAGCCTTCACCACACACACAATCTCTCTCAATCCTTCTCTCCATAACACACCATCATGAGAGCACATCTGTCGACATACTCTCGGACACACATGCACACAACGAAGAAGACAAGGGGCAAGGGGGACTCGACATGAGTTGCAGAATGATAATGGATTCACTTTGCAAAACACGACCAATTACACAAGATAGCTCCAAGCTGGAACATCCTCGGTGAGCATAAGACATAGCCTGCTAGCCCTCTTGGCTCTGCTTCAGCATGAAAACTCCATAGCCGCTTCTCAATAATACCCGGACCGGCTCGATGCTCTATAGAGAAGCTTCGACGGTTTCCAAAACTAAAAATGGGCCAAAAAACTCTTGGAAATGCGTGTGAACTTCCTTTTATAGGGGCTTTTTATATATTTAAAAAATTGTTTTTCTTTCTCGTGGAATCCACCACTTCAGCTCACTTTAGAAAGTTCCATGCAAGACACTGACTCAAATCATCCATGTTTAGTATTGTATGCATAACCTAGACACTTGGCCGACTTTCCACTCTCTACTCTCTCTTCCACTGCATGGGATCCACCTCAGAGTACTTGGATACTCCCCTTTAATAAGACTGACCCCTAGCAGCAATGACTGCACCCTCGTTTCTCCCCAAGGTCTCCTTCAAAAAACAATTGTCCCTTATGGCTGCAAGAAACCACCCCACCGGGTATGTTACATCATCACTTCCTAGCGCTCTATCGCTGTCGTTGCCCACACTACTATGCGAGGCCAAGTGTGCTAAAACCCGCTAAATGCTTCCCAAAGTACGACCGCCTTAGGTCCTATATACCACCACTTTCTCTCCTACTTGTGCATGTGGGATTGATCTTGGGTATGTGGTGGCTCCTAATTGACTGGCTCCTTGAGCTCCAAAATTCCATCCCGAAAAAACTTCACAAAGACCCAAAAAACTCCAACTTTTGACCCTCCTTCTGAGCTTTGTTGACTCTTGCATTGTGATCCAATTTCCAAGCATATCTCATTCTCGATCGCGGTGGGTACCAATCTTGAAGCATTCCCACCCCATCCGGAACTCCAACCAATGCAACAAAAACGCAAAAAAAATATGTGGAACCCTATGGTGACCACGGTCATATCTCATTGTCGAGGCGCCCGATTGACAAGCAATCACTTTTTTTGACTTCACACATTGCATACAACATCCTAGAACCCCATCAAGCTTCAAAAATGACCAGATGGATCATTCTCCCATGCAGTAAAAGTGGCCCAGAACCGGCCCCCCTTAAACCTGCATTTGCTAATATCTCTCTCATCATAGCTTCAATTGTGGATCTAAAAAGACTAGCAGGCTCCATAAATCAAGCACTACATATCTGTAGCTCCAAACTAACTCGGACTATATGGCACCACATGTCTTGTATGGCTAGAATCTGAAATCCTCTCTAGCTTTAAAACTCCATATCTTGGGCTTTGTGGCTCCGTTTGATGATACATCTAGACCTCTGTGTAGACCACTTCAAGCTCTTTATATCCATGCCAAAAGCTAGCACCTTGAATTCCCTTCATCTACCATAGGCATTTATTGCTACTTGTCCATATGGTCTAAAAAATCACATCAACCATAGGCATTTATTGCTACTTGTCTACCCAAGCTCTTTGTAGATGCTCTAGCCATTTTCCATGTAGCTGCTTGCATGTATATCCCTCTAGGTACCACTTTCTCTTCTTGGTTCTCCCTTTTGCTAGAGCCTCCGCTTTGTCATATGACATCGGGCCATCAACATCCACCTTATCTCGCACTTGTTCATGCAAGCAATCCCAAAATTGGTTCATCTTTAGAAAATCCAAATTCTTAGCAGCAATTACCTTGACCAACTTTATCGCAAAAAGGGCTTTGAATTCCCATTTGAATGCTTGGAAATTGGCTTCTAGACTCTGCTTCAAACCATCCAGCTTTATCTTTAACTCGTCTAGCTGCACATATGCTATAAACTTGCTTCAAAAATCCTCTAACATCGCTTCATGATTAGTATTTACTTTGTCAAGAAGTTTATCAAAACAATGCTTTTCTTTTCCATGTACCAGAAGCGAGAAAACTCGCACTGCATCAACTTCCGTTGATGCACTGCTTTTGAGTTCTTTTAGCCATACCTCCGCATCTTCAACACCTATAAAGATCAAAAATCTCGATCGTGCCATGCTAACAATAGTTTCTCTTCAAATCCTCTACCTTTGACATCAGTAAAACTGGGCCCTCTTCAACATCAGTTAGGAGCATGAGCGAGATCCTTAGTGGGGGCACCAGAAGATGGGACGGGGGAAAGGGGAACACATCGGACACGTAGTCAACACGCCTCTCTATAGCCCAAGATACACACAACACCCCTAGTCACTAGATTTCACCTTCTAAACCCATACCACTCAAAAGGAAAACACCATTTTCACACCATCATATGCGCACACTCGGTGCGACAACACAAACATAGCCCAATCATGTAGTGCAACTCGATTCACAACCTTCACCACACACGCAATCTATCTCAATCCTTCTGTGCTTAACACACCATTGAGGGGGCATAGCTGCGGACAAACTCTCGGAAACACACGCACACAACAAAGAAAAGAAGGGGCAAAGGGGAATCGGCACTAGATCCACACTCTGAGCGAGCACAACCCATAGCTTGGTAGCCCCACCGGCTTTCCTTTAGTGCACGACAACTCCATAGTCGCTTCTTGACAATACACAAACCAGCTCGACACTAAATAGAAGAGCTTAATGATTCCCAAAATAATAAAAAAGGCCAAAAAAGCCCTTGGAAATGCATGTAAACTCCCTCTTATAAGGGCTTAACAAAAAACTTAAAAAGAAAGAATCTTGTTTTTCTTGCTCGTAGAATCCACCACTTGAGCTCACTTTAGTAAGTTCCATGCAATACACTCACTCAAATCACCCATTTATAGCATTTTATGCATGACCCCGCCACTTGGCCAACTTTCCACTCTCTATTGTCTCTTGCACTACAGGGAATCCACCTCATGGGCCCTAGCTACTCCCCTTCCACACCCCTTCCACATGAATGACACCTAGGGGCAACAACATCGCCATCGTTGCTCCCCTAGGTCTCCTTCAAAAACCAATTGGCCCTTATGAGAACAGGAAACCACCCCACCTATCGGGTATGCAATGTCATCACCGCTTGGCACTCTGCCGCCGTTGTCCACACTATTGTGCATTATCGACTCTGCCGAAACCTGCCAATAGTTTCCCAAAGTAGCGCCGGCTCATGTGGCCACATCATCCTGCACAAATCCGAGAATCGACCGTAGCCATAGCTCACAGACCCCAAGCTATCCACTCCTCATGTGATACCCCAAGTGAGCTCACGCTGTCAATAATTTTTTGGATGGCATAAAGTCACTAGTTCATGCTAAAAAGGTTGCCCACTAGCCTCGTGTATATATGTGTACATCGCAATCCTAAGTGACCACGTAGAAATTCATGTACAAAGGTGTGATTTTTCCAAGCTAGAATGCTGATTGTTTGGATTTTTTGAGTCTCCAAATTATGATTTTTTTAAAGTATTTTTTGCCGTGCTTTATAGCTCATGAATCGGACTTATAAATCATGAGTTATGAGCATCCAAAGGAGGTGGTCTCAAATTAGAAGATAATTGTGGGTGCATGAGACAAGGGCAACTCGACCAACTTGGGGTTTTAAGATTAGAAATGCTGAAGTTTTATATTTTTGGAGATAGACAAGGTGATGTCCTTCGAGCCGTGTATTACGGTGCATCATTCGGTAACCGAAGTAGCAAGCTATGCCTCGGGGAAAATTGTCCGAGAAGTCCTCCTGCTTGAGGGAGAAGCTAGAATGTTTCTAGGAAGTTGAGAAGCTTGAGGAAGTTTCCATGTGGCATGGAAATAATCCCACATGAGAAGAGGAAAAGGGAAAGTGGGGGGTATATAGGGCACATTGGGTGCCCACTAAGGTGTATAAAAGTTGAGAGGAGCTCTCTCAAGGCTTGGCTGTGGGGGCTCATGGGCTCATGGGGAAGGGGATGGTGCAAGTTCAGTCCACACTCAGCTTCCCAAGAGCCTGGCTACTTGGCCCCACCCCATTCCTTGATCAAAAGGGTCACCAACAACACACTTTTTGCCAATAAAGGCATAAAAGAAGCCAATTAAAATATGCGTTAAGAGAGGGTCTTGTCGGCTAACAAGAGATAGAAAACCCTTGGGGATAAAAGATAAGAAGGCCCCCATTTTTATAGTTTCAACACTTGCACAACTTCCAGAGAACTCATGTTTTAGCAAGAAAGAGTGCACCCCCGACTTCGAGCGATCATAACTCTTTCATGCTTCATCTATTTTTTTTCTATGGATACTCTACGTATTGACATCTCCATGAGACGAGCTTTGTCATGATGTCCTCTTTTCTCCTAATTTTGAGTGTATTTCATGCTTGAAGTGTTTCATAAATCTCTACAGGTGTTTTCGGTCGTGCAATAGTTCTTCCTTTCGATGGTGTGGCTCGTGCAAGGCTATAGAGGCATTTTTTTTCCTTCACGTTTTCACGCTAACAAAATTTTAGGTCTTATACACCACCCCCTGCTCTCCTACTTGAAGATGTGGGATTGAGCTTGGCCACGTGGGGGCTCCTCGTTGACAACCTCCTTGAGCTCCAAAATTCCACCCAAAAAAAGACCTTACGAAGCCAAATAAACTCCAACTTTTTGCCTCCTTGTGAGCTCTATTGATTCTTGCATTGTGACCTAATTTCCAAGCCACAAATCCATGATTGTAGATCCCGTTCCGGACCGCAGCTTGTACCACACTTGAAGCATTTGGACCCCATTGGGAACACCAACCAATGCGACAAAAAAAAATAAAAAATCATATGGAACCTTGTGGTGACCATGTTGGAGCTATATATGGCTCACTCTACTGAACTTGGTATCACCTATATATTTGTATCTTGGCCTCAATATGAATCAATCTTTGGGAGCGTATATGGTGTGTCTCTTGTCTCGTCTCTCTCTCTTTCTCTCTACATCTCAACATGGTATCAGAGCGGTAACGATCACGCACCGATTCAATTCATGGTGACAACAGTATGTGTATGCGATTCGCATGTAAGATTCAAAATTGTTACAAATTTTATTTTTGAGCGTTGATTCTTGTTAATTGTGGTTGTTTTGTGTTAAGAAGAATATGATTAGTGTTTTATGTGGCGTTTATTTATAATCAATCTAATCATTGATTACGTTTTCTTGTTAATGACACCCTGAACTTCATCTCAATTTTTCTTGCTGTTCTGCTGAAAATTTGGACAAACGGAAAAGCACTTTTCATCCAAAACTTGTTCGTCTCCTCGAGCTCTTCCATTTGAGTTCCAGGTTTGCGTCAATCGGAGTTCGCAGCAGAAAGTTATGCTATTTTTACTGCAATAGAGCTTGACGCAGCTTTCTTCATCCTACTTCTTCGTGAAGCATCCGCGATCGTTTTTCTTATTTTGGCGTTAACTTTTTCGAGAAGATTTAGCTTTTTGCTATTCGTATTGTGGCCGTCAATCTTGCGTCTCACGCCACTCTATTTTGAGGACTCGTTTATTATTAACGTCTCCTTTACCCTGTCTTTTTTGGGTGATGTCTCTCACATCTTTGGACATTCCTTGAGCATCCTTCTTACGTTTATCGTTGACAGAACGCAGTACTCATATCTCTCTCATTCTCAATTGCGGCCTTCACCATATATGGTGTGCAGATTCTGCGATCTTATCTTATACGTCTTCTCGCAACAAGATATGGCTATGAATATTCTCCTCAACGGCTTTCCTTCTGGCAAACGTTCTGTTCCTCCTTTCCAAGGTCAAGGATTTCCAGGCTGGAAAGCAAAGATGTTGTTAATTCTTCAAGGCGATGAACTCTCCGATGTTGTTCTTGGAAATCGTGTTTGTCCGCCTCAGCCTGTTGATACGGATAATGATAACGTGCTTATCACTGAAGGACCTATATTTGAAGATTGGAATGTTGCCTATACGGATTGGCAACGACGTGATAAAGCAGCTCGTCGGTATATTCTTTCTGCTCTTACTGATTCCCTTTTGCTTGATATGTATGAACTGCCTACTTCCCATGACGTATGGAAGTACCTTATTGCAAACTTTCAGAAGAAATCTGTTACAGAAATACTTTATTTGAGAGGGTTGCTTAACAAGTTACAATATGAAGTTGGTACTGCCATGACGGGACATATTGAGTCTTTCAAATCTATTATTAATCAACTTGCTGCTGCGGGTGATCCTGTTCCACAAAACCAACTGATTACACTTCTCCTTGATACGGTGAAGGACTCTTCTTATGATAACATTGTTACTGTTCTCTCTAATAAAGATGGTCTTGATTTCGACCAAGCTTGCATGTCTTTAATTGAATACTCTCAACGTCAAGAACGTCGGAATGCTGGTCACGATACAGCTATGATTTCACAAGAGGAGACTGAGTCACAACAGATGGAACGTGCTTTTTATGCTCGAAGGCGTCCATTTCAATGAGGAAACCGGAGAGGTGGCCGTCGCGGTAATATTTTCTCTCGTCTCAAATTTCCTAATAAGCAATGTTCTTACTGCAATAGAAATGGCCATACTGAAGATGATTGTTGGGCACGTCAATATGATGAAGAACACAATATTACCACAAAACAACCACGTTTATCTAGAGACTCTTCTTCTTCTTGTTGTGAATATTGCGGACGATCTGATCATCCCACTCATATGTGCTATAAGCGTCGATTCGACACAGATCGGAATAGAGCATATGCTACTGAACATCGAAACAACATTGTACCAGAAACAAGCTGCGTCCTATGTTCAGTTGCTCCAGACAGAATACTTCATGTACGTGATGGATCACTTTTTATTGTCGATTCTGGTGCTACAGGAAATATGACATATCAGTCTAAGTGGCTCCATAACTATCATCCACTGCCAGTTCAACGTGTTGCTTATCTTGCTGTTGATACTACTTGTCAAGTAAAGGGTATTGTAGACTTATATCTTGGTACCTTATCTTCTTCCACTCGAATTTTGCGAGGAGTATTACATGTACCAGATCTTCAACGTAATCTTCTTTCAGTTGCTAGACTTGTTGATCTTGGTCTGTTTGTTGGATTTGATTATACCAAATGCCGAATTGAGAAAGATGGACAGACTATAGCCACTGCTCCTCGAAACGGTAATTTATTTGAACTCTCTCTCAACGATGCTGTAGCAAATATTGTCACTGCTCCAGGTGATCATGATTGCAAAGTATGACATCACCGTTTTGTTCATGCTGATTTCTCAAAACTCCTTGATCTTCAACGTCGTGATCTTGTTCATGGCATGGATCTTAAAGCCCATCCCCATATGGGAATTTATGAATTTTGTGCTCTTGGGAAACACAATCGTAAACCTTTTCCTCTTTCAAATACAACTCATTCTCATGACATCTTGGATCTTGTTCATACTGATATATGTGGACCTCTACCTTCTTCGAGATCACAATATCGCTACTTCGTTACTTTCATTGATGATTTCTCAAGGTATACGACTGTATTTCTACTTAGACAAAAATCTGAAGCCTTATCTGTTTTCAAACAATTCCACAAGGCTGCGGAACTTCAAACTGGTCGTCGCCTTAAGAAGCTTCGTAGTGACAATGGAGGCGAATATGTTTCTCGAGAGTTTGTGAGTTACTGTGCTGACACTGGAATTCATCATGAACACACTATTCCATATTCGCCTCAACAGAATGGTGTTGCTGAACGAAAGAATCGCACTATTCTCAATGCTGTAAGATGTATGCTGATTCATTCTGGCTTATCTCGTGTTTTCTGGGCTGAAGCTACTTTGACAACAACATTTATTCAGAATCATCTTCCTACTACTGCACCCTCTGGTAAGATACCCATCACAGCATGGACAGGTGACATTCCTTCTGTATCTCATTTTCGAACCTTTGGATGTATTGCTTATATTCATGTTCCCAAAGAAACACGAACAAAGCTTGATGCTCCTGGTCTTAAAGTTATTTTTATTGGATATTCTGACACTTCCAAAGGCTACAAATTCTATGACCCTTCCTCCAAGAAAGTAACTGTGAATCGTGATGCTACTTTTAACGAACAGCTTATGGGAGGCTCATGGTCCATGGATGATTCTGATGATACTAAATCATTGATTCAGGCTTTTCCATTTCTTTCAGAAGATGAAACACTTCCTATAGAGCAACTTTCCTCCTCACAACCATCCATTCCAAATGTTGCCAATGATGATATTGATATTTTTGTTGATCTGCCTATTGATTTTGAACATGGCTCATGTCATGTTTATGATGACGATATTGCTGATAATGCTTTTTCTACTTCTGAAGATCCCGTTACTTATGATGAAGCTATCTCTTCACCACAAAAGGATCAACGGCAAGAGGCTATGGAGGCAGAGTACGATTCTCTTATCTCTAAAGGTACATGGATACTAACTGAACTACCTCCTGGTCGTACAGCTATTAAATGTAAGTGGGTGTATAAAACAAAAGTAAAAGCAGATGGATCTTTTGACAAGTTCAAGGCGCGTTTAGTTGCAAAAGGTTACTCCCAAGTAGCTGGTGTTGATTATCAAGAGACTTTTTCACCAGTTGTTCGCATTACAAGTGTTCGAGTTTTATTGGCATCTGCTGTTCAATTTGATTTAGAAGCTCATCAAATGGACGTGCGAACTGCTTTTCTTAATGGTGACTTGGAAGAGGAAATTTTTTTGGAACAACCAGAAGGGTTTGTTATTCCAGGTAAAGAAGACCTTGTTGCTCAACTCCATAAGGCACTATATGGTCTCAAACAAGCTTCGCGAGCCTGGTATACAAAATTTGATCTTTTTCTCACCTCTAAAGGATTCATCTCTTGCTCGTCAGACCCCAACTTATACATAAAACGCCAAGGTAGCAGTTTTGTGATTCTTGCTCTTTATGTGGATGATACCATCCTTGTTTCCAATGATTTGGGATTTCTTCAGCAAGTGAAAAATTTATTGTCTTCTGCATTCGATATGGTGGATCTTGGAGAGATTCACTCTTGTCTTGGCATTCAAATCCAACGGAACCGTACAAAAGGTATTTTATTCCTTCGACAGTCAAAGTTTATTGCAGATACTATTCAAAAATTTGGTATGGAATCTGCACATTCAGCCAACACACCTTGTCTTGCGAGCTCTACGAAGAATACTTCTGACAATGGCGGTCAACTTGTCACAAATCAACCTTATGCTAACTTGATTGGATGTCTTCAGTTTGTTGGCATGAACACTCGTCCTGATATTCTGTTCGCTGCTAACTATCTTGGACAACATCTTGCATGTCCTTCTCTTAAGCATTGGTCTGCTGCAAAGCGTGTATTGAAATACTTGAAAGGCACTACAGATTTTGGTTTAGTCTATCGACGACAACTCACATCGGATTCTATGCAATCTTTTTCTCTTTTGGGTTACACAGATGCAGACTGGGCAAGCTCACATTTATCTATGCGATCTACTAGTGGAAATTGCTTTCTTTATAAATGGTTGTCTTGTTTCTTGGACCAGCAAGAAACAACGTTGTGTTGCAGTTTCTACGACTGAGTCAGAATATGTTGCGGCATCACTTGCAGCTCGTGAGTTGATTTGGCTTCGACAAATGCTGGTTGATATTGGTCACTCTCCTCTTTCTAGCACACCCTTGCGGTGTGACAACCAAAGTGCTATTAGTCTTGCAAAAGACTATGTTCAACATAATAAGTCAAAGCACATTGCTGTCCATTATCATTATGTCAGGTATGAAGTACGCAAGGGAACCATTATGGTTGAACACTGTCCAAGTGACCAGATGATTGCAGACATTTTGACCAAAGGCCTCAATGAGTCACGTTTCATCCTCTTGCGCTCGGAGCTTGGAGTTGCTTCGGCCTCACTCTTTCTAGATTAGCTTCTTTTCTATTGTAATAGCTTTGTACAGATGACATTGTAATCTTTTAGGTACCATGCACTATGCACACTCCACATTTGCACCTTGTGATATCTAAGTCACTTGAATATTTGTACATAGATGCACAATTCACTTTCACATCATCACCACTGGTTCATATTTCACATTGTATAGGGGCTTGGGTTTTTCCCTTGAACTCCCCAAGGGTTTTTTCATCCAAAGCTAGAGACCTTTGTTTGAGTGGGGGTGTTGGAGCTATATATGGCTCACTCTACTGAACTTGGTCTCACCTATATATTTCTATCTTGTCCTCAATATGAATCAGTCTTTGGGAGCGTATATGGTGTGTCTCTTGTCTCGTCTCTCTCTCTTTCTCTCTACATCTCAACAGACCACGGTCGTCAAAAACTCAACTGGACATATCTCATCATCCAGGCACCTGTTTGACAAGCAATCAGTTCTTGTTGACTTCACACATTGCATACTACATCCTAGAAGCCCATGGATCTTCAAAAATCAAGATATGGATCATTCTCCCAACAAGCAATCAAAGAAGCATAGAAACGGTCCCCGTCAAACCATTATTTGCAAATGTCTCTCTCATCTGGCTCCAATTGCCGATCTAAAAAGGCTAGTAGGCTCTATAAATCAAGCACTACACATCTATAGATCCAAATTAACTTGAAATACCTCACACCACATGCCATGTCTGGCTAGAAATGAGAGTGTGTGTGAGTGTGTGTGGGATAGTATACCCCTCAAGCAGCCCCATAGATTGCTTTGATTGACCCCCCTTGTAGCTCATGCTTGAAGCTCATTGGACCCCTATAAGACCGGCCAATCAGATGCAGGATGCATTACAACCAACAAGGGTCACATAAATGATATGAAACTATCTCTCTCTCTCTCTCTCTCTCTCAGCAACATGGATAACAATCCCTATAATTATAGACGTTTAAACGTGGCCCATAGTTTCACTCTTGAAATTCAAAGAATGAAATACCCCATAATTGGTAAGAGGCCCATCAAGGAAATGTCTCTCCCTATTTGAGGTGCTAATTTTAGGGTTTGTTTTTACTGTGATTTAACGTGCCTTAAAGCATTTATCAAAGTGTCGACATATGAAAAATGTTAGCTACCTTTTAAAAATATCCCTTGGTGAGATGGAGTCCCTATGAGCTTGACAATAAAATATCTCTCTCTTTCTCTCTCTCTCTCTCTCTCTCTCTCTCTCTCTCTCTCTCACACACACACACACACACACACACACACACACACACACACACCCACACATACACACACACACACACACACGCGCGTGTGCATAGACTATGCAATGGTCTCTCTCTCTCGCTCTCTCTCTCTCTCTAACATGGATAACAACCCCTAATTCTTTTGCATGCATGTCTTCAATGCGAGGCATCCCTCTCCCAGGTTGACACATGAATAGGCGAGTGTTTTTCTTTTTCTCTTTCTCTTAAAAAAAATACAACCTTTGATACATCTTTAAATAAAAAATATCAATATTACTCTTGAAAGATGTCTCTTGAAACAATTAAGCCAATTATTTTTTTATTAAATAACTCAATCTTACTAAAATTACGTTTTTTTTGTTATGTGTATTTTGACTTTACATTGTCAAAAGGTTTTCACTTCCTAGAAGCTCACCTTTCACTTTTACATTTTAAATCTTACCCTATTCTACGTGAAGTATAAAGTCTTTTCACTTTACACTCTCAACATGTCAACACCTTTTTCATACAAACTTACCTTTTACTTTAACATTTATAGTCTTACCCTTCAATTTTGCTTTAGGATTGGATTTTTTGTAAGGTTTTCTTTGAAATGAACCAAAGAGTGACACTTGGAGGCCCTCTCCTTTCTCAAAACTTTTAAGCTCCATTATATATAGTATAGATGTAGATGAGTTTAATATATTGAGAGAGAAAATATGTTCTCTTCTTTTTAAATAACACACTTGAGAGATATTCAATAAAGATCAATGAATAACATATAGTCTGCCTATAAACAATACAATAAAAACGTTGTCAAAATTGAATTTTTCATCAGTATTAGTGATTTATTTTCATATGTTTTAGCTTAAAACACATGGACAAGATTAAAATAAGTTCAAAAAATTATGAAGATCCAAAAATAGTTTTTATTAGTTGTGACCTAAAAGTTACATTTGTAGCCAAAATAAGAGATTTTTTGCAATTTTGTTTATTCAAACTTGTAGATCGAATCTGTTCCCTTCGTTTTGAGTACCTAAAAGTCTATATTAAGAGTTTGTATGACAAAGTTATGGCGGAAACAAATTCTCAGCTGCAATAGGATATCCTGTAAGTAGCAACAAGTAAGCTTACAAACAGATATACACAGGTAATATCTTTTCTTTTAAATCCAACCAATAAGTGATTGTACTCTTTTATGATGGTACAAAATTATGTTTTATAATTTTATTATCATGTTGAATTGGTTGCACGAGTGTGTTGTTTTGGCTATTTTGTACACATTGAAAATACCAATGTGATATCTACTTAACAAAGTGAAACATGATTTGTGCAAGGTTAAATTATATTAAGATTATGACCATTATGATTGTCACCGCCATCCAAAGGTTGAGATTGAGATTACAAGTGAGAGTGAGGGTGTGATTGACATATAAATTGTGCACAAGATTGAGATTGAGATTGAGATTGAGATAGCTTGGGGGAGGTTATGAAATGAGCTATGCTCTTCTTATAATCATTATCTATAGATTTTTGTATTTCATCTATTCACTCTACGTACTATATATTTCTCTTATTCATCAATCTCTCTTGTGTTGTATTGAAAATGGGGAATGGGGAATACATCTAGCACACAGTCAACACACCTCTATATAGTCCATGATACACACATTACCCCTAACCACTACAATTTACCAAAAAAACTCACAGTCTCACAGACAAATCACCGTTTTCACACCACAATACGCACATACTTGATGCGACAACACACATGAAACACAAACATAGCCCAATCATCTTTTGCAACTTAATTCACAGCCTTCACCACACACACAATCTCTCTCAATCCTTCTCTCCATAACACACCATCATGAGGGCACATCTATCGACATACTCTCAGACACACATGCACACAACGAAGAAGACAAGGGGCAAGGGGGACTCGACATGAGTTGCAGAATGATAATGGATTCACTTTGCAAAACACGACCAATTACACAAGATAGCTCCAAGCTGGAACATCCTCGGTGAGCACAAGACATGGCCTGCTAGCCCTCCTGGCTCTGCTTCAGCATGAAAACTCCAAAGCCGCTTCTCAATAATACCCAGACCGGCTTGATGCTCTATAGAGAAGCTTCGACGGTTTCCAAAACTAAAAATGGGCCAAAAAAATCTTGGAAATGCGTGAGAACTTCCTTTTATAGGGGCTTTATATATATTTAAAAAATTGTTTTTCTTGCTCGTGGAATCCACCACTTCAGCTCACTTTAGAAAGTTCCATGCAAGACACTCACTCAACTCACCCATGTTTAGTATTGTATGCATGACCTAGACACTAGGCCGACTTTCCACTCTCTACTCTCTCTTCCACTGCATGGGATCCACCTCACAGTACTTGGCTACTCCCCTCCCACAAGACTGACCCCTAGCAGCAATGACGGCACCCTCGTTTCTCCCCAAGGTCTCCTTCAAAAAACAATTGTCCCTTATGGGTGCAAGAAACCACCCCACCAGGTATGTCACATCATCACTGCCTAGCGCTCTGTCGCTGTAGTTGCCCACACTACTATGCGAGGCCAAGTGTGCCAAAACCTGCTAAATGCTTCCCAGAGTAGGACCACCTTAGGTCCTATATACCACCACTTTCTCTCCTACTTGTGCATGTGGGATTGATCTTGGGTATGTGGTGGCTTCTAATTGACTGGCTCCTTGAGCTCCAAAATTCCATCCCAAAAAAACTTCACAAAGACCCAAAAAGCTCCAACTTTTGACCCTCCTTCTGAGCTTTGTTGACTCTTGCATTGTGATCCAATTTCCAAGCATATCTCATTCCCGATCGCGGTGGGTACCAATCTTGAAGCATTCCCACCCCATCTGGAACTCCAACCAATGCAACCAAAACGCAAAAAAAATATGTGGAACCTTGCGGTGACCACGGTCATATCTCATTGTCGAGGCGCCCGATTGACAAGCAATCACTTTGTTTGACTTCACACATTGCATACAACATCCTAGAACCCCATCAAGCTTCAAAAATGACCAGATCGATCATTCTCCCAAGCAGTCAAAGTGGCCCAGAACCGGCCCCCCTCAAACCTGCATTTGCTAATATCTCTCTCATCCTAGCTTCAATTGTGGATCTAAAAAGACTAGCAGGCTCCATAAATCAAGCACTACATATCTCTAGCTCCAAACTGACTCGGACTATATGGCACCACATGATTGTCTGCCTAGAATCTGAAATCCTCTCTAGCTTTAAAGCTCCATATCTTGGGCTTTGTGGCTCTGTTTGATGAGACATCTAGACCTCTGTGTAGACCATTTCAAGCTCTTCATATCCATGCCAAAAGCTAGCACCTTGAATCCCCTTTATTTACCACACTGTCAGGCCCTTTATGGAGTCCATATGGTCTAAAAAATCACATCAACCATAGGCATTTATTGCTACTTGTCTACCCAAGCTCTTTTTAGATGCTCTAGCCATTTTCCATGTAGCTGCTTGCATGTATATCCCTCTAGGTACCACTTTCTTTTCTTGGTTCTCCCTTTTGCTAGAGCCTCCGCTTTGTCATATGTCATCGGGCCATCAACATCCACCTTATCTCGCACTTGTTCATGCAAGCAATCCAAAAATTGGTTCATCTTTAGAAAATCCAAATTCTTAGCAGCAATTACCTTGACCAGCTTTATCGAAAAAAGGGCTTTGAATTCCCATGTGAATGCTTGGAAATTGGCTTCTAGACTCTGCTTCAAGCCATCCAGCTTTATCTTTAACTCATCTAGCTGCACATATGCTATAAACTTGCTTCAAAAATCCTCTAACATCGCTTCATGATTAGTATTTACTTTATCAAGAAGTTTATCAAAACAATGCTTTTCTTTTCCATGTACCAGAAGCGAGAACACTCGCACTGCATCAACTTCTGTTGATGCACTGCTTTTGAGTTCTTATAGACATACGTCCGCATCTTCAACACCTATAAAGATAAAAAATCTCGATCACGCCATGCTAACAATACTTGCTCTTCAAATCCTCTACCTTTGACATCAGTAAAACTGGGCCCTGTTCAACGTCACTTAGGAGCATGAGCGAGATCCTTAGTGGGGGCACCAGAAGATGGGAAGGGGTAAAGGGGAACACATCCGACACGCAGTCAACACGCCTCTCTATAGCCCAAGATACACACAACACCCCTAGCCACTAGAGTTCACCTTCTAAACCCACACAACTTAAAAGGAAAAGACCATTTTCACACCATCATATGCGCACACTCGATGCGACAACACAAACATAGCCCAATCATGTAGTGCAGCTCGATTCACAACCTTCACCACACTCGCAATCTGTCTCAATCCTTCTATGCATAACACACCATTGAGGGGGCATAGCTGCGGACAAACTCTCGGAAACACACGCACACAACAAAGAAAAGAAGGGGCAAAGGGGAATCGGCACTAGATCCACACTCTGAGCGAGCACACCCCATAGCTTGGTAGCCCTACCGGCTTTCCTTTAGTGCACGACAACTCCATAGACGCTTCTTGACAATACACAAACCAGCTCGACGCTAAATAGAAGAGCTTAATGATTCCCAAAATAATAAAAAATTCCAAAAAATCCCTTGGAAATGCATGTAAACTCCCTCTTATAAGGGCTTAACGAAAAACTTAAAAAGAAAAAATCTTGTTTTTCTTGCTCGTGGAATCCACCACTTGAGCTCACTTTAGTAAGTTCCATGCAATACACTCACTCAACTCACCCATTTATAGCATTTTATGCATGACCCCGCAACTTGGCCAACTTTCCACTCTCTATTGTCTCTTGCACTACATGGAATCCACCTCATGGGCCCTGGCTACTCCCCTTCCACACCCCTTCCACATGAATGACACCTAGGGGCAACAACATCGCCATCGTTGCTCCCCTAGGTCTCCTTCAAAAACCAATTGGCCCTTATCAGAACGGGAAACCACCCCACATATCGGGTATGCAATGTCATCAACGCTTGGCACTCTGCCGCCGTTCTCCACACTATTGTGCATTATCGACTCTGCCGAAACCTGCCAATAGTTGCCCAAAGTAGCGCCGGCTCATGTGGCCACATCAACCTGCACAAATCCGAGAATCGCCCGTAGCCATAGCTCACAGACCCCAAGCTATCCACTCCTCATGTGATACCCCAAGTGAGCTCACGTTGTCAATAATTTTTTGGATGAGCATAAAGTCACTAATTCATGCTAAAAAGGTTGCCCACCAGCCTCGTGTATATATGTGTACATCGCAGTCCTAAGTGACCACGTACAAATTCATTTACAAAGGTGTGATTTGTCCAAGGTAGAATGCTGACTGTTTGGATTGTTTGAGACTCCAAATTATGATTTTTTAAAAGTATTTTCTGCGGTGCTTTATAGCTCATGAATCGGACTTTTAAATCATGAGTTATGAGCATCCAAAGGAGGTGGTCTCAAATTAGAAGATAATTGTGGGTGCATGAGACAAGGGCAACTCGACCAATTTGGGGTTCTAAGATTACAAATGCTAAAGTTTTATATTTTTGGAGATAGACAAGGTGATGTCCTTCAAGCCGTGTATTACGGTGCATCATTCGGTAACCGAAGTAGCAAGCTATGCCTTGGGGAAAATTGTCCGAGAAGTCCTTCTGCTTGAGGGAGAAGCTGGAATGTTTTTAGGAAGTTGAGAAGCTTGAGGAAGTTTCCATGTGGCATGGGAATAATCCCACATGAGAAGAGGAAAAGGGAAAGTGGGGGGTATATAGGGCACATTGGGTTCCCACTAAGGTGTATAAAAGTTGAGAGGAGCTCTCTCAAGGCTTGGCTATGGGGGCTCATGGGCTCATGGGGAAGGGGATGGTGCAAGTTCAGTCCACACTCAGCTTCCCAAGAGCCTGGCTACTTGGCCCCACCCCATTCCTTGGTCAAAAGGGTCACCAACAACACTTTTTGCCAATAAAGGCCTAAAAGAAGCCAATTAAAACATGCGTTAAGAGAGGGTCTTGTCGGCTAACAAGAGATAGAAAATCCTTGGGGATAACAGATAAGAAGGCCCCCATTTTTATAGTTTCAACACTTGCACATATTCCAGAGAACTCATTTTTTAGCAAGAAAGAGTGCACCCCCGACTTTGAGCGATCATAACTCTTTCATCCTTCATCTGTTTTTTTCTATGGATACTCTACGTACTGACATCTCCATGAGACAAGCTTTGTCATGATGTCTAGAGGTGTTTACCACAGGTGTTTTCGGTCGTGCAATAGTTCTTCCTTTCGACGGTGTGGCTCGTGCAAGGCTATAGAGGCATTTTTTTTCCTTCACGTTTTCACGCTAACAAAATTTTAGGTCTTATACACCACCCCCTGCTCTCCTTCTTGAAGATGTGGGATTGAGCTTGGCCACGTGGGGGCTCCTCATTGACTACCTCCCACCCAAAAAAGACCTTACGAAGCCAAAAAAAACTCCAGCTTTTTGCCTCCTTGTGAGCTTTATTGATTCTTACATTGTGACCTAATTTCCAAGCCACAAATCCATGCTTGTAGATCCCATTCCGGACCGCAGCTTGTACCACACTTGAAGCATTTGGACCCCATTGGGAACACCAACTAATGCGACAAAAACACAAAAAAAATCATATGGAACCTTGTGGTGACCACGGTCGTCAAAACTCAACTGGGCATATCTCATCATCCTGGCACCAGTTTGACAAACAATCAATTCTTGTTGACTTCACACATTGCATACCACATCCTAGAAGCCCATGGATCTTCAAAAATCAAGATATGGATCATTCTCCCAACAAGCAATCAAAGTGGCATTGAAACGGCCCCCGTCAAACCTTTATTTGCAAATGTCTCTCTCATCTGGCTCCAATTGCCGATCTAAAAAGGCTAGTAGGCTCTATAAATCAAGCACTACACATCTATAGATCCAAATTGACTTGAAATACCTCACACCACATGCCATGTCTGGCTAGAATCCGTAATCCTCTCTAGCTTTAAAGCTCAATATCTTGGGCTTTGTGGCTCTCTTTGACAAGCCGTCTAGAATTGTTTGGAGACCACTTCAATTTATTCATATCCATACCAGAAACCAACACCTTGAACCTCCTTCATCTATGACCCTGTCACACCCTTTTTGGAGTCCCTATGATCTGAAAAACTACATTAGCCACACACATCCACTGCTACCTGTCTGGCCAGGCCAATCTCTTTGTAGCTTCTTTAGCTCTTTTCCATGTATCTTTTGGCCTGTGTATCCTTGCTAGTACCACTTTCTATGGTCGACACACTTTGCATGCGCCAGCATCACAGAAAGACAAATCAACCAACAAAGTTGTAGATTCCAAGATAAAATAGACATGACAAGAAAAACCTTCAATGCCAACTTGGTCCTTCAATAATCCTCTTTTTGAGGATTCAAGCTTACTTTTATCTGAAGAAATGTTTGTAGTAAGCTCAAAAATGTAGAAATTCAAGTCATTGGGGTGCACAAAAACGCTCTTCTGCATTGTGAGAGTCAAGCTACTGAGCCACAAAGTGAGAAAAGTCTTAGTCTCAAAGATTCAAGTCTTAATAAACTTTATGCTATGAGTTGTAGTTATTAGGCTTACACTCAAGCTCAAAGAGTTGAGCATATCTAAGTTGTGTTGTTTATGCTAGATGAGATGATCATAGAGTCAAAGTCTATTAACTTAATCATGGTGAATGTAGAGTCCAACGCTCATGCATAGTGCAAAATAAGATGAGAGCACATACCCTCAATAGCGAAACCCCTTCTTAAAGGGGTTCTCGCTTGTAAAGTCATGTCATATGCTTTTATAGCTATATCTTCTTTCCGAAGAACCTCTCAAATATCTTTCTTGCACAACATGTTAGTTTTCCATGCATTTATGTGTATGCATATAGGATGTCCCAGCATTGGACATATACATTAGACACTCTTTTTTGCTTCCACCTATGTACCTTGAGTGAACTACAATAGGCAAACCAATGTTCCATCATGCTAATCACACATTTGATACCGTTTTATTTCCATATCCATCAACAAATAATCCCTTTAGTACTTTATTAATATTTACTGCTAATAAGTGTCCCAATTATGCACGTATCCCAAAGGCACCATTTTTCCCACATGGTTTTCTCCCTTTGGTCATCTAGGTATTACCCCCTAATTTAGATCTTCATCATTCTACATATGTTGTAAAAACTCTTACAAAAAAACAATAGCCTCACCATTATGTTGCTACAAGAGACAAATTTGACATAGTCTCTTACATTAGAGACAAATTTAAACCAATAAAAATGAGACGACAAAATGAACCTCACTAGGAAATTCAACAACGAATGAATAAAATCAGTCCATCAACAACCAACCAAAAATCTTTCATCTCGCTGTAGAATTAGCAAGCAAACAGAATATTAGGACGAGTGTTCATGCCAACAAACTGGAGACATCCAATCAAGCTAGCATAAGGTTGATTTGTGACAAGTTGACCAGCATTGTCAAATGTGTTCTTTGTAGAGCTTGCAAGACAAGGTGTGTCGGCTGAATGTGCAGATTCCATACCAAATTTTTTTATAGTATCTGTAATAAACTTTGACTGTCGAAGGAATAAAATACCTTTTGTATAGTTCCATTGGATTTCAATGCCAAGACACGAGTGAATCTCTCCAAGATCCACCATATCAAATGCAGAAGACAATAACTTTTTCACTTGCTGAAGAGATCCCAAATCATTGGAAACAAGGATGGTATCATCCACATAAAGAGCAAGAATCACAAAACTGCTACCTTGGCGATTTATGTATAAGTTGGGGTCTGAAGAGCAAGAGATGAATCCTTTAGAGGTGAGAGAACGATCAAATTTTGTATACCAGGCTCGCGAAGCTTGTTTAAGACCATATAGTGCCTTATGGAGTTGAGCAACATGGTCTTCTTTACCTGGAATAACAAACACTTCTGGTTGTTCCATATAAATTTTCTCTTCCAAGTCACCATTAAGAAAAGCAGTTTGCACATCCATTTGATAAGCTTCTAAATCAAATTCAATAGCAAATGCCAATAAAACTCGAACACTTGTAAGGCGAACAACGGGTGAAAATGTCTCTTGATAATCAACACCAGCTACTTGGGAGTAACCTTTTGCAACTAAATGCGCGTTGAACTTGTCAAAAGATCCATCTTCTTTTACTTTTGTCTTATACACCCACTTACATTTAATAGCTGTACGACCAGGAGGTAATTCAGTTAGTATCCATGTACCTTTAGAGATAAGAGAATCGTACTCTGCTTCCATATCCTCTTTCCATTGATCCTTTTGTGGTGAAGAGATAGTTTCAATATAAGTAATGGGATCTTCAGAAGTAGAAAAAGCATTATCAACAATATCGTCATCATAAACATGACATGATCCATGTTCAAAATCAATAGATAGATCAACAAAAATATCAATATCATCATTGGCAACATTCGGAATGGATGGTTGTGAAGAGGAAAGTTGCTCTATAGGAAGAGTTTCATCATCTGAAAGAAATGAAAAAGCCTGAAGCAATGATTTAGTATCATCAGAATCATCCATGGACCATGAGCCTCCCATAAGCTGTTCGTTAAAAGTAGCATCACGATTCACAATTACTTTCTTGGAGGAAGGGTCATAGAATTTGTAGCCTTTGGAAGTGTTAGAATATCCAATAGAAATAACTTTAAGACCAGGAGCATCAAGCTTTGTTGGTGTTTCTTTGGGAACATGAATATAAACAATACATCCAAAGGTTCGAAAATGAGATGCAGAAGGAATGTCACCTGTCCATGCTATGATGGGTATCTAACCAAAGGGTACAGTAGTAGGAAGATGATTCTGAATAAATACTGCTGTCAAAGTAGCTTCAACCCAGAAAACACGAGATAAGCTAGAATGAATCAACATACATCTTACAACATTGAGAATAGTGCAATTCGTTCGTTCAGCAACACCGTTCTGTTGAGGCGAATATGGAATAGTGTGTTCATAATGAATTCCACTGTCAGCACAGTAACTCACAAACTCTCGAGAAACATATTCGCCTTCATTGTCACTACGAAGCTTCTTAATGTGACGACCAGTTTGAAGTTCCGTAGCCTTGTGGAATTGTTTGAAATACAGTTGTATACCTTGAGAAATCATCAATGAAAGTAATGAAGTAGCGATATTGTGATCTCAAAGAAGGTAGAGGTCCACATATATCAGTATGAACTGTTGGAGCTATATATGGCTCACTCTACTGAACTTGGTCTCACCTATATATTTGTATCTTGTCCTCAATATGACTCAGTCTTTAGAGAGCGTATATGGTGTGTCTCTTGTCTTGTCTCTCTCTCTCTTTCTCTCTACATCTCAACATGGTATCAGAGCGGTAAAGATCACGCGCAGATTCAATTCATGGTGACAACAGTATGTGTATGCGATTCGCATGTACGATTCAAAATTGTTACAAATTTTATTTTTGAGCGTTGATTCTTGTTAACTGTGGTTGTTTTGTGTTAAGAAGAATATGATTAGTGTTTTATGTGGCGTTTATTTATAATCAATCTAATAGTTGATTACGTTTTCTTGTTAATGACACCCTGAATTTCATCTCAATTTTTCTTGCTGTTCTGCTCAAAATTTGGAGAAACGGGAAAAGCGCGATGGAGCGTAGCGCAATGGCACTTTTCATCCAAAACTTGTTCGTCTCCTTGAGCTCTTCGATTTGAGTTCTAGGTTTACGTCAATCAGAGTTCGTAGCAGAAAGTTATGTTGTTTTTACTGCAATAGAGCTTGACGCAACTTTCTTCGTCCTACTTCTTCGTGAAGCGTCTGCGATCGTTTTTCTTATTTTGGCGTTAACTTTTTTGAAAAGATTTAGCTTTTTGCTATTCGTATTGTGGCCGTCAATCTTGCGTCTCACGCCACTCTATTTTGAGGACTCGTTTATTATTAACGTCTCCTTTACCCTGTCTTTTTTGGGTGACGTCTCTCACATCTTTGGACGTTCCTTGAGCATCCTTCTTACGTTTATCGTTGACAGAATGCAGTACTCATATCTCTCTCATTCTCAATTGCGGCCTTCACCATATATGGTGTGCAGATTCTGCGATCTTATCTTATACGTCTTCTCGCAACAAGATATGGCTATGAATATTCTTGTCAACGGCTTTCCTTCTAGCCAATGTTCTGTTCCTCCTTTCCAAGGTCAAGGATTTCCAGGCTGGAAAGCAAAGATGTTGTTAATTCTTGAAGGCGATGAACTCTCAGATGTTGTTCTTGGAAATCGTGTTTGTCCGCCTCAGCCTGTTGATACGGATAATGATAACGTGCTTATCACTGAAGGACCTATATTTGAAGATTGGAATGTTGCCTATACGGATTGGCAACGACGTGATAAAGCAGCTCGTCGGTATATTCTTTCTGCACTTACTGATTCCCTTTTGCTTGATATGTATGAACTGCCTACTTCCCATGACGTATGGAAGTACCTTATTGCAAACTTTCAGAAGAAATCTGTTACAGAAATACTTTATTTGAGAGGGTTGCTTAACAAGTTACAATATGAAGTTGGTACTGCCATGACGGGACATATTGAGTCTTTCAAATCTATTATTAATCAACTTGCTGCTGCGGGTGATCCTGTTCCACAAAACCAACTGATTACACTTCTCCTTGATACGGTGAAGGACTCTTCTTATGATAACATTGTTACTGTTCTCTCTAATAAAGATGGTCTTGATTTCGACCAAGCTTGCATGTCTTTAATTGAATACTCTCAACGTCAAGAACGTCGAAATGCTGGTCACGATACAGCTATGATTTCACAAGAGGAGACTGAGTCACAACAGATGGAACGTGCTTTTTATGCTCGAAGGCGTCCATTTCAACGAGGAAACCGCAAAGGTGGCCGTCGCGGTAATATTTTCTCTCGTCTCAAATTTCCTAATAAGCAATGTTCTTACTGCAATAGAAATGGCCATACTGAAGATGATTGTTGGGCACGTCAATATGATGAAGAACACAATATTACCACAAAACAACCACGTTTATCTAGAGACTCTTCTTCTTCTTGTTGTGAATATTGTGGAAGATCTGATCATCCCACTCATATGTGCTATAAGCGTCGATTCGACACAGATCGGAATAGAGCATATGCTACTGAACATCGAAACAACATTGTACCAGAAACAAGCTGCGTCCTATGTTCAGTTGCTCCAGACAGAATACTTCATGTACGTGATGGATCACTTTTTATTGTCGATTCTGGTGCTACAGGAAATATGACATATCAGTCTAAGTGGCTCCATAACTATCATCCACTACCAGTTCAACGTGTTGTTTATCTTGCTGATGATACTACTTGTCAAGTAAAGGGTATTGGAGACTTATATCTTGGTACCTTATCTTCTTCCACTCGAATTTTGCCAGGAGTATTACATGTACCAGATCTTCAACGTAATCTTCTTTCAGTTGCTAGACTTGTTGATCTTGGTCTGTTTGTTGGATTTGATTATACCAAATGCCGAATTGAGAAAGATGGATAGACTATAGCCACTGCTCCTCGAAACGGTAATTTATTTGAACTCTCTCTCAACGATGCTGTAGCAAATATTGTCACTGCTCCAGGTGATCATGATTGCAAAGTATGGCATCACCGTTTTGTTCATGCTGATTTCTCAAAACTCCTTGATCTTCAACGTCGTGATCTTGTTCATGGCATGGATCTTAAAGCCCATCCCCAGATGGGAATTTGTGAATTTTGTGCTCTTGGGAAACACAATCGTAAACCCTTTCCTCTTTCAAATACAACTCATTCTCATGACATCTTGGATCTTGTTCATACTGATATATGTGGACCTCTACCTTCTTCGAGATCACAATATCGCTACTTCGTTACTTTCATTGATGATTTCTCAAGGTATACGACTGTATTTCTACTTAGACAAAAATCTGAAGCCTTATCTGTTTTCAAACAATTCCACAAGGCTGCAGAACTTCAAACTGGTCGTCGCCTTAAGAAGCTTCGTAGTGACAATGGAGGCGAATATGTTTCTCGAGAGTTTGTGAGTTACTGTGCTGACACAGGAGTTCATCATGAACACACTATTCCATATTCGCCTCAACAGAATGGTGTTGCTGAACAAAAGAATCGCACTATTCTCAATGCTGTAAGATGTATGCTGATTCATTCTGGCTTATCTCGTGTTTTCTGGGTTGAAGCTACTTTGACAGCAACATTTATTCAGAATCATCTTCCTACTACTGCACCCTCTGGTAAGATACCCATCACAGCATGGACAGGTGACATTCCTTCTGTATCTCATTTTCGAACCTTTGGATGTATTGCTTATATTCATGTTCCCAAAGAAACACGAACAAAGCTTGATGCTCCTGGTCTTAAAGTTATTTTTATTGGATATTCTGACACTTTCAAAGGCTACAAATTCTATGACCCTTCCTCCAAGAAAGTAATTGTGAATCGTGATGCGACTTTTAACGAACAGCGTATGGGAGGCTCATGGTCCATGGATGATTCTGATGATACTAAATCATTGCTTCAGGCTTTTCCATTTCTTTCAGAAGATGTAACTCTTCCTATAGAGAAACTTTCCTCCTCACAACCATCCATTCCAAATGTTGCCAATGATGATATTGATATTTTTGTTGATCTGCCTATTGATTTTGAACATGGCTCATGTCATGTTTATGATGACGATATTGCTGATAATGCTTTTTCTACTTCTGAAGATCCCGTTACTTATGATGAAGCTATCTCTTCACCACAACAGGATCAATGGCAAGAGGCTATGGAAGCAGAGTACGATTCTCTTATCTCTAAAGCTACATGGATACTAACTGAATTACCTCCTGGTCGTACAGCTATTAAATGTAAGTGGGTGTATAAAACAAAAGTAAAAGCAGATGGATCTTTTGACAAGTTCAAGGCGCGTTTAGTTGCAAAAGGTTACTCCCAAGTAGCTGGTGTTGATTATCAAGAGACTTTTTCACCAGTTGTTCACATTACAAGTGTTCGAGTTTTATTGGCATTTGCTGTTCAATTTGATTTAGAAGCTCATCAAATGGATGTGCGAACTGCTTTTCTTAATGGTGACTTGGAAGAGGAAATTTATATGGAACAACCAGAAGGGTTTGTTATTCCAGGTAAAGAAGACCTTGTTGCTCAACTCCATAAGGCACTATATGGTCTCAAACAAGCTTCGCGAGCCTGGTATACAAAATTTGATCTTTTTCTCACCTCTAAAGGATTCATCTCTTGCTCGTCAGACCCCAACTTATACATAAAACGCCAAGGTAGCAGTTTTGTGATTCTTGCTCTTTATGTGGATGATACCATCCTTGTTTCCAATGATTTGGGATTTCTTCAGGAAGTGAAAAATTTATTGTCTTCTGCATTCGATATGGTGGATCTTGGAGAGATTCACTCTTGTCTTGGCATTCAAATCCAACGGAACCGTACAAAAGGTATTTTATTCCTTCGACAGTCAAAGTTTATTGCAGATACTATTCAAAAATTTGGTATGGAATCTGCACATTCAACCAACACACCTTGTCTTGCGAGCTCTACGAAGAATACTTCTGACAATGGCGGTCAACTTGTCACAAATCAACCTTATGCTAACTTGATTGGATGTCTTCAGTTTGTTGGCATGAACACTCGTTCTGATATTCTGTTTGCTGCTAACTATCTTGGACAACATCTTGCATGTCCTTCTCTTAAGCATTGGTCTGCTACAAAGCGTGTATTGAAATACTTGAAAGGCACTACAGATTTTGGTTTAATCTATCGACGACAACTCACATCGGATTCTATGCAATCTCTTTCTCTTTTGGGTTACACAGATGCAGACTGGGCAAGCTCACATTTATCTATGCGATCTACTAGTGGAAATTGCTTCTTTATAAATGGTTGTCTTGTTTCTTGGACCAGCAAGAAACAACGTTGTGTTGGAGTTTCTACGACTGAGTCAGAATATGTTGCTGCATCACTTGCAGCTCGTGAGTTGATTTGGCTTCGACAAATGCTGGTTGATATTGGTCACTCTCCTCTTTCTAGCACACCCTTGCGGTGTGACAACCAAAGTGCTTTTAGTCTTGCAAAAGACTATGTTCAACATAATAAGTCAAAGCACATTGCTGTCCATTATCATTATGTCAGGTATGAAGTACGCAAGGGAACCATTATGGTTGAACACTGTCCAAGTGACCAGATGATTGCAGACATTTTGACCAAAGGCCTCAATGAGTCACGTTTCATCCTCTTGCGCTCGGAGCTTGGAGTTGCTTCGGCCTCACTCTTTCTAGATTAGCTTCTTTTCTATTGTAATAGCTTTGTACATATGACATTGTAATCTTTTAGGTACGATGCACTATGCACACTCCACATTTGCACCTTGTGATATCTAAGTCACTTGAATATTTGTACATAGATGCACAATTCACTTTCACATCATCACCACTGGTTCATATTTCACATTGTATAGGGGATTGGGGTTTTCCCTTGAACTCCCCAAGGGTTTTTTCATCCAAAGCTAGAGACCTTTGTTTGAGTGGGGGTGTTGGAGCTATATATGGCTCACTCTACTGAACTTGGTCTCACCTATACATTTGTATCTTGTCCTCAATATGAATCAGTCTTTTGGGAGCGTATATGGTGTGTCTCTTGTCTCGTCTCTCTCTCTTTCTCTGTACATCTCAACATGAACAAGATCCAATATGTCATGAGAATGGGTTGTATTTGAAAGAGGAAAGGGTTTACGATTGTGTTTCCCAAGAGCACAAAATTCACAAATTCCCATATGGGGATGGGTTTAAGATCCATGCCATGAACAAGATCACGACGTTGAAGGTCAAGGAGTTTTGAGAAATCAGTATAAACAAAATGGTTATCCCATACTTTGTAATCATGATCACCTCGAGCAGTGACAACATTTGCTACAGCATCGTTGAGAGAGAATTGAAACAAATTATCGTTTCCAGGAGCAGTGGCTATAGTCTATCCATCTTTCTCAATCCGGCATTTGGTATGATCGAATCCAACAAACACACCAAGATCAACAAGTCTAGCAACTAAAAGAAGATTACGTTGAAGATCTGGTACATGCAATACTCCTCGCAAAATTTGTGTGGAAGAAGATAAGGTACCGAGATATAAGTCTCCAATATCCTTTACTTGACAAGTAGTATCATCAGCAAGATAAACAACACGTTGAATCGGTAGTGGTGGATGATAGTCAAATAAAGTATTTCTGTAACAGATTTCTTCTGAAAGTTTGCTATAAGGTACTTCCATACGTCATGGGAAGTAGGCAGTTCATACATATCAAGCAAAAGGGAATGAGTAAGAGCAGAAAGAATATACGGACGATTTGCTTTATCACGTCGTTGCCAATCCGTATAAGCAACATTCCAATCTTCAAATATAGGTCCTTCAGTGATAAGCACGTTATCATTATCCGTATCAAGAGGCTGAGACGGACAAACACGATTTCCAAGAACAACATCAGAGAGTTCATCGCCTTCAAGAATTAACAACATTTTTGCTTTCTAGCCTGGAAATCCTTGGCCTTGGAAAGGAGGAACAGAACGCTGGCCAGAAGGAAAACCGTTGACGAGAATAGTCATAGCCATATCTTATTGCGAGAAGACATATAAGATAAGATCGCAGAATTTGCACACCATATATGGTGAAGTCCGCAATTGAGACTGAGAGAAATATGAGGACTGCGTTCTGTCAACGACGAACGCAAGAAGGATGCTCAAGGAACGTCCAAAGATGTCAGAGACGTCACCCAAAAAAAGTAGGGTAAAGGAGACGTTAATTATAAAAGAGTCCTCAAAATAGAGTAGCGTGAGACGCAAGATTGACGGCCACAATACGAATAGCAAAAAGATAAATTGAAAATCCTAAAGAGCTGAAAGAATTTGTAGTAGAGAAGGAGTGGCGATTACGATTCGCTGGCAAATATCAAAAAAATTTGGCTAAGTATTTTCATGCAAGTTGGAAGAACGCTCATAGTCCACTCCATAGCGTTTCTTACATGCTCGATCCAAAGTATTGAAATTTAGATCTGATGTCCTATACAAAGGTGGTAATCAATTTCTATCACGTGGTCAACACGTTCTACTCCAACATTCAGAACCGAATTGATCGCATCAAAGAAATGAGTGCATTCAGATTAAAAGAAGGTCCTTTCGCGAATGATTTTGTACAGGTAATGGCAAAAGAGAAACCTGTTCTCAGCATCATACCCCAATCAATAATGCCAACATGGGGTTTATTGGCATGAGTAAAATCCTACATTATGTTGAATGGGTGCAGGTCACTGTGCACTATACCAACCGAGTGGACAGCCACAATGCCGTCAATTAAGGCTTTGATCCGCATCGTGTCTATCTCGCTTATAGGAAGATTTGCTACAGGCAATGACCTCCAGCTGTGTTGTCCAAACAATCCATGAGTGAACGGTAAGCGACACATCATGTCGCTCACGGTACCCCCATTGTAGTATAGGAAATGATCCAAGGAGATTCAGTAGTAAACCCAATGCACCTTACAATGGAGGGGTGAAGTGTTTGCATCCCTTGATCTGTGTGAAAACTATTAAACCCTCACTTCCTCCCTTGTAACATTTTCCCACATATGTAATGTGGTTTGGAAAAAATGAGATGCCTTTGATAGTGTACCATGTGCACACATCGAAGGAGCCTGCTCCAATCCTCATACCTTCTACCGAGGCTTCGTAAGGGATGCCAACAAGATGAGCACACTTTGCATTCAAAGCCATGTGCATGATTTTGCTGGTGCCGCTGGCATCGGATCTACCACCCAAAGCTGCTTGCACATCTTGGGCCAACTTCAATCTCTTGGGTAAGGGTGCTTGGTCCTGCGCTTTCACACCCTTCACCTTTACCTTCTGTTCTTCCCACAATTTATCCGAGAGCTCTAATTTTTTTATGTCGCAGGCAGGGGGGATATCTTCCTTTAAGTCTCTACAACATACTTTGTATTGCCCAACACTGTCCTAACCTTGTGGGGTGAAAGCATGTTAACGTGTCGCGCTTTTTGTGCTAGTTAGCAGTTTCAAGTTAGCACGTTTTAAAAAAGTTGGGCGTCCGGTAAAATTTTTACAATTCATATCAAAATTTATCGGAGGTTGTACATTTGGATTCCTTGTTTCAAGAGCTTTCTACTGATATATCATATGTCATAGATCTTGGAGATGTAGCTCATGTTATTGTACTAGTTAGCATATGCCAAAATTGTGCTAGTTAGCATTGTCCGGGACACCAAAAAGCATGACAAGTTAACATGCTTATAGCCTGTGGTGGGGGTCAAATTTTCTACTCCCTGCTAGAAGCAACAACTCGTATTGGCCTTCAAGTTGCAACCTGTGCTTTGTGTTCTCCCATGTAGTGCTATTGAGGTCTTTGATGTAGACATTGCTTTCACTTATCTGTTGCATGCGATCAACTCCACATGATGAGATTGCCAAAATACAATCTGTACGAATGGCACGCATAATAATTTTCTTTTCATTTAGCGTCATATTTGCACTAGACAATAAAAAACAACATATCAAATACAAATTCATGGTTGCAAATGACACTAACACTCTCACACTATTTTAGGTAAACCCTTAACCACCACTTGAAGACTTTAAGAAATGTGCAAGGAAATATTGATAAAAATTGAAAACAATCTGCACTCAAAATTGCATTCTGTTACATGTGTAAAATGCAAATCAAACAAGTAGTTTATAAGAACATAATTTAGATCAAACAATACATGTTAACAATCTGGCACATTTCAACATATATTGTATTTTTAACTTATATTTTTCTCCGTGCGCACATACTAATTCAAACAAAGCACACACCTACTTAAAAACTTCAAAAACATTTAAAACATTGGAAGTACACAAATTGGACTAGCAAATTGTGTTCACACACTTTTTGACATAGAATTTATGTAAATGTAGCAATAGAAAAAGTTTTATGATAATTGATGCTCTTTTAAAAGATACAAAAGAATATTTAGCATGCAAATTGTGTGCATTTAGATATTTTACAGAGAATTTATGTAAAATGAAGCATTAAAAAAAACGATAATGCTTGAGAGTCCTTTAAAAAGATAAAAAAGGAATATTTAACATGCAATTTGTGTGCATAAACATTTTTACATATAAATTATATAAATAGAGTATTCAAAACAACGATGATTGATGAATAAAGTATTATTTTGAATATGATTAGCTAGTATGTAATTTCAAATGGACAGTTAAAAACAACAAAATCAAACAATTCATACATTTTGTATGTGAAATACTCTTCACAGCCGCGTTACCGACCAAGTATTTCATATACTTAACACTTCAAAAATTAACTACACATGCACATACAAATTATATGACGTTCCTACGGCACAGTTAACGACCTAAATGCCACATTTATGCAAAAACAAATGCTTCTAATAAATTCCACTCTATTAGCCGCGTTACCGATCGAGTGCCGCCTGAATCTAAGGAGAAACAATGGCTTGCATACGAACATCATATAGCTGCGTTACCGATTGATGCCCATATGTTTTTTGGGAAAGGGGAAGGGATGTTGACTTACCATAAGGATACTAGATTCGTCCCGTTACCGACATAGTAAACTCATAGTAAGCCAATACTTACCACAAGGACACCATCTTGCCCGCGTCACCGAGGTGATGCACCCATGATAAGCACTGTTCCGTAGAACAGCTTACACACACACTCCCATTGTGTGGTAAGGTACCTTATTACTGTCGTGCAATACGACAAAAGACACGCTACCACACAACCCATACACACACACACTACACATACCCAGATCGAATGGTCAGGTACTTTGTTGCTACCACGCACTGCGACGTAGAGTACGCTCCCACACGACCCCCTCTCTCCCTCTCTCCTCTCTCTCTCTCTCTCTCTCTCTCTCACACACACACACACACACTCTCTCTATCCCTCTCCCTCCCTCTCTCTCTCTCTCTCTCTCTCTCTCTCTCTCTCTCTCTCTCTCAAGATGAAAGCAAGAAATAACACCCAACGGGCCTGTATATATATAATTCTACGAGCCAGCCGGGCTTTTTAGTATTCCCGACTGGCCCGCAGGGAAATTGAAAGATCCCGGCAGGCCAACAAGGGAAACTGAAAAGCCCATCGAATTTAGTGGGTCTGCAGGTCGCCGTTAATCGGATTCTGTGTGATTATGTTTAGTGTAATCATGTAAATGTGTCAATTAGACCTTGTCATCACACAAAATTTGTCGTACTTACACAAATATTAAGTCCCCGACCCCAATTGGTTCGAGTTTGACTCCACTTAGAGAATGCATGCAATAAAGAGACCATATTCATCGATCATGAACATCAAAGCACTACCAAATTAAGAGACATTGTGAAGAAGAGTACTCAATGATAGGATATCTAGAGAAATTTCCTCATATTATCTTTTTTAAGAAAGAGCTACATAATAGGGACCACATGTTTCTCTCTTTTAGAGTGCTCAATGATACAATGCTTAGAGAAATTTCTTTGTAGAAGTGAATTTACAGAGACGAGACCTAGTCACGAATTAATCTATCTTTCATCTCCACTTTTGGGGGCGGCTTGGATTAAAACACAATTTTTAACAAATGTGGCATAATCTTAGCAAGTTGGCTTCTAGGTATAATTTTATTAGTTTCAATAGCTCCATAAATGGGAGCTTTATGCTCTCCTTTGCTTAAAGTTCAAAATAACCTCATAAATCACAAGATACAGAAAGAGTTAGGAAGAGGAGGGCATTGCCAAAAATTGAAAATACCTTGAGATACTTGTTTTATTCAAAAGGTTAAAATAAGGTTTCCAATGCTAATTTCAACACATACTATTTTTTAAGTGGTGATAGAAGAATCATAGTCTTTCCCCCACCGTGATCAACAGTCACCATAAACCTTTGAATCCTTGATTAGAGAGAGAGAGAGAGCGGGGGGGGGGGGGGGGGGGGTGGAGAAGAAGAAGAAGAGCATAATCCTTACAAACCTGAGAGATCTATCTAACAAGCTTTGAAAGCAAAATTTGAGCTAGAAGAGGGAACTCGGCTAATAGAGAGGTTGTTCAAGTTTATTATTCATATTCACAGACACACACACACTCAATCCACACACGTGTGTGCGTGTGTGTGTGTGAGAGAGAGAGAGAGAGACACAGAGAGAGGTAGACACACACACACACACACACACACACACAGATCTTTGACCGACACATTAGTTTTAACCACAATCAAACCATGAGACTCTAAACACGCCCGTGGAAGGGGGGTTGGAGAGAGAGAGAGAGAGATTTCTACTAGAGCGCATGTGCACACATACAAAATCGACTAGCAGTTCTATTGAGGTGTGAGAAAGAAAGCTACAAATAGGGCAATTAAAAAATGAGTTTATAGAGAGAGAGAGAGAGAGAGAGAGAGAGAGAGAGAGAGAGAGAGAGAGAGAGAAGGGTATAGTCTATTAAGGAAATTCTACCATTGTGTTAGAAGTAAAGCATCTGTTGACTTTGTTCTTTGCTCCTATGGTTTTATCTCGGGTTTGAAGGTAGTAGTGAAAAGTCAAGTCTCTCTCTCTCTCTCTCTCTCTCTCTCTCTCTCTCTTTGTGCGTGTGTGTGTGTGTGTGTGTGTGGGCCGTAGAATCAATCAATGAATTTCATATGCACGTGAATGCTACAGTTATTTCAAGACTTGCATGGCCTACAATAGATCGATACAATCTAAGAAAATTAATAATTGTCATAAGATGTAACTATCTGCAATCCCAAAATATATGATACTAGCTATGTGTCAAACCAAAAGAAGCAAAGCTAATTTTTTCATTGAAAATCTTGTGATTTCACAAGAGAAATGTCATCAACACCATATAAGTTTATAGAACAATTGAAAATGGCATCACCTAACAAGTTTCACATCCTTTTTTGAGCACTGCGAGTAATACATCGTACTAGTAACGTTTTCATCAAATTATTGTGGCATGTATTCTTCTTAGCTAAACTTCTATAGTCAACAATATAGAAAAGTATTTTGGTGTTTTTTCCACTAAGAGAGATTGCCACGCGTTAGTCATAAACATACCTTATGAATTCTCTTCATAATAGATGAGTTAAACTTTCAGATAAGAGAAGAATGTGTATAAATGGCAAGCCAATTAACAAAAGGAAGCAAATAATAGGAGACTAATTAAGGACACTAAGGATACCTTCATGTCTTGTAGAGCTACCAACCTAGTGTTAAGTGCATGTCGTACATGTATACCTTTAGGTCTTGCCTCTCTTTATTTGCATCCAATAAAGAGGCCACATTCATCGATCATGAATATCAAAGCACTACCAAATTAAAAGATGTAAAGAAGAGTAGTCAATGATAAAATCCTGGGGCATCCACTAGGAAATATGTATGATAGCACAAGTGAATAAAATAAGGGATGTATAATTAGGTACTTTTACAAAAAACTTTACTTACATAAAGCGTTTGTATTGAGAAGGTGAAAATTTGTATACATAAGGGCTAGTTTTTTTTTCCAAAAATGCATATATAACGGGTACATGAAAGTACATAGGTAAAGGGATTATTTAAATACCTCTCGTTCTCATGTGCTATATGCAATTTTTTATACATAGTGGACTCCCAAAGATAAAATATCTTGAGAAATATCCTCGCACTATCTTTTTTAAGGAAGAGCTAGATAATAGGGAGCAATTGTTTTTCTTTGTTAGAGTACTCAATGATAAAACGCTTAGAGAAATTTCTTTGTAGAACCGAGTGTAGAGAGACAAGACCTACTAGAACCTATCTTTGGTCTTCATTCCACTTTTGGGGATGCTTGGATTGAATCACAATTTTTAACAAATGTGGCATACTTTCAGCAAGTTCGGTTTGAGGTATTTTATTAGTGTCAATAGCTCCATCCACAGGAGCTATAAATTCTTCTTTACTGAGAGTTCCAAATAAGCTCACAAATCACATGATACGGAAAGAAATAGCAAGAGGAGGGCCTTGCCCAAAACTTGAAAATACTGAGAGAGACTTATTTTGCGTAGAGATTTGAAGTGGAATGACAAAGCCATTCATAGCAAACTTTTTGAGAAGGAGATACAAGTATATGAAGTAAGAGGTGCATAGAAGTTCACTCAATTGTGCGCTGAATTGATTATCCAAAAACTTGCATCCATTTTATAAGAATCAACTTATATATTCTATTTAAAATGTTGAAATAAGGTTTCCACTGCTAATTTCAAACACTGACTATTTTTTCAGAGGCAATACTTGAAGAAGAAGAAGAAGAAGAAGAAAAGGAAGAAGAAGAAGAAGAGAGTTTTAACGTCGTAGGAAACTATCCCAAAAGACCTAAAAGATCTAGCCCACGAGGACAGAGAGAGAGAAGAAGAAGAAGACGAAGAAGGTTAATCCATACTGGGTCGAGGATTCTAAAACACTTGGCACTATGCCAATTTAAAAGGAGGGCGTATGAATTTAAAACGAAAGGGCATGTGGCTGTCATTATCATTGGTTGCATGTGCATAGCTCTTCCCTGCGCTAAGCCATATACCATCCAGGAAATGCATACCATCGCTTGCAATAAAAAACCTCTCTCTCTCTCTCTCTCTCTCTCTCTCTCTCTCTCTCTCTCTCTCTCTCTCTCTCTCTCTCTCTCGCAAGAAATAGTACCCAACGGGCCCGATCGGGCCCGCATATATAAAATTCTGCGAGCCGGTCGGGCTTTTTAGTATTCCTGTCTGGCCTGCAGGGAAAATGAAAAAAACCCGGTGGGCCAGCATGAAAATTTGAAAAGCCCGTCAGGAATTTAGTGGGTATGCAAGTCTCCCTTAATCGGATTGTGTGTGATTATGTTTAGTGTAATCATGTAAATGTGTCAATAAGACCTTGTGAGCATACAAAATTTGTTGTAATTACATAAAGATTAAGTCCCTGATCCCAATTGGTTCGAGTTTGACTCCACTCAGAGACGGCATCCAATAAAGAGACCACATTCATCGATCATGAACATCAAAGCACTACCAAATTAAGAGACATTGTGAAGAAGAGTACTCAATGATAGGATATCTAGAGAAATTTCCTCATATTATCTTTTTCAACAAAGAGCTACATAATAGGGACCACATGTTTTTCTCTTTTAGAGTGCTCAATGATACAATGCTTAGAGAAATTTCTTTGTAGAACTGAATGTACAGAGACGAGACCTAGTCACGAATTAATCTATCTTTCATCTCCACTTTTGGGGGTGCTTGGATTAAAACACAATTTTTAACAAATGTGGCATAATCTTAGCAAGTTAGATTCTAGGTATAATTTTATTAGTTTCAATAGCTCCATAAATGAGAGCTTTAAGCTCTCCTTTGCATAAAGTTCAAAATAACCTCATAAATCACAAGATACAGAAAGAGTTAGGAAGAGGAGGGCCTTGCCAAAAATTGAAAATACTGCGAGATACTTGTTTTGCGTAGAAATTTCAAGTGGAATGACAAAGCCATTCATGGAAAACTTTTCGAGAGGGGGATACATGTACATGAAGAAAGGAGTGCATAAAAATACTCACTCGATTATGAGCTCAATTGGTTATCCAAAACTCTTGCATACATTTTATAAGAAGGAAGGAGGTGCATAGTTCAGTACTCACTCCACTGTGAGCTCAATTGATTATCCAAAAGACTTGCATCCATTACATATAATTCAGCTTATATGTTTTATTCAAAAGGTTAAAATAAGGTTTCCAGTGCTAATTTCAACCCATACTATTTTTTAAGTGGTGATACAAGAATCATAGTCTTTCCACCACCGTGAGCAACAGTCACCATAAACCTTTGAAACCTTGATTACAGAGAGAGAGAGAGAGAGAGGGGGGGGGGGGGGGGGGGGGGGGGGGTGGGGGGAGAGGAGAGGAAGAAGAAGAAGCATAATCCCTACAAACCTACGAGATCTATCTAACAAGCATTGAAAGAAAAAATTGAGCTTGAAGAGGGAACTCTGCTAATAGACAGGTTGTTCAAGTTTATTATTCATATTCACACACACACACACACACACTCAATCCACACACGTGTGTGCGTGTGTGTGTGTGTGTGAGAAAGAGAGAGAGAGACAGAGAGAGGTAGACACACACACACACACACACAGAGAGAGATCTTTGACCGACACATTAGTCTTAACCACAATCGAACCATGAGGCTCTAAACACGCCCGTGGAGAGAGAGAGAGAGAGAGAGAGAGAGAGAGAGAGAGAGAGAGAGAGAGAGAGAGAGAGAGAGAGAGAGAGACAGAGAGAGATTTCTACTAGAGCGCATGTGCACACATACAAAATCGCATGTCTATTGAGGTGTGAGAAAGAGAAAAAGGATCCATGTAAAAGAAAGCTACAAATATGGAAATTAAAAAATGAGTTTATGGAAAGAGAGAGAGAGAGAGAAAGAGAGAGAGAGAGAGAGAGAGAGAGAGAGAGAGAGAGAGAGAGAGAGTAAAGCATCTAATGACTATGTTCTTTGCTCTGATGGTTTTATCTCAGGTTTGATGGCAGTAGTGAAAAGTCGACTCTCTCTCTCTCTCTCTCTTTCTCTCTCTCTCTCTCTCTCTCTCTCTCTCTCTCTGTCTCTCTCTCTCTCTCTCTCTCTCTCTCTCTCTCTCTCTCTCTCTCTCTCTCTCTCTCTCTCTCTCTCTCTCTCTCTGGGCCGTAGAATCAATCAATGAACTTCATATGCAGGTGAACGCTACAGTTATTTCAAGACTTGCATGGCCTACAATAGACCGATACAATCTAAGAAAATTAATAAGGGTCATAAGATGTAACTATTTGCAATCCCAAAATATATGATACTAGCTACATGTCAAACCAAAAGAAGCAAAGCTAATTTTTTCATTCAAAATCTTGTGATTTCACAAGATAAATGTCATCAACACCATATAAGTTTACAGAACCATTGAAAATGGCATCACCTAACAAGTTTCACATCCTTTTTTGAGGACCGTGAGTAATACAGTGTACTGGTACAGTTTTCATCAAATTATTGTGGAATGTATTCTTCTTAACTCAACTTCTATAGTCGACAATATAGAAATGTATTTTGGTGTTTTTTCCACTAAGAGAGATTGCCACGCATTAGTCATAAACATACCTTATGAATTCTCTTCATAATAGATGAGAGAAACTTTCAGAAAAGAGAAGAATGTGTATAAATGGCAAGCCAATTAACAAAAGGAAGCAAATAATAGGAGACTAACTAAGGACACTAAGGACACCTTCATGTCTTGTAAAGCGACCAACCTAGTGTTAAGTACATGTTTTACATGTATACCTTCAGGTCTTGCCTCTCTTTACTTGCATCCAATAAAGAGGCCACATTCATCGATTATGAACATCAAAGCACTACCAAATTAAAAGATGTAAAGAAGTGTACTCAATAATAAAATCCTGGGGCATCCACAAGGAAATATGTAAGATAGCACGAGCAAACAAAATAAGGGATGTATAATTAGGTACTTTTACAAACAACTTTACGTACATAAAGCATTTTTGAATTGAGAAGGTGAAAATTTGTATACAAAAGGGCTAGTTTTTTTTCCAAAAAAGCATATATAATGGCTACGTGAAAGTACATAGGTAAAGGGAATATTTAAATACCTCTGGTTCTCATGTGCTATATGCAATTTTTTATACATAGTGGACTCCCAGGGATAAAATATCTAGAGAAATGTCCTCGCACTATCTTTTTTAAAGAAGAGCTAGATAATAGGGAGCAATTGTTTTTCTTTCTTAGAGTACTCAATGATAAAACTCTTAGAGAAATTTCTTTGTAGAACCGAGTGTAGAGAGACAAGAGCTACTAGAACCTATCTTTTGTCTCAATTCCACTTTCGGGGATGCTTGGATTGAAACACAATTTTCAACAAATGTGGCATACTATCAGCAAGTTTGGTTCCAGGTATTTTATTTGTGTCAATAGCTCCATCCACAGGAGCTATAAAATCTTCTTTACTTAGAGTTCAAAATAAGCTCATAAATCACATGACACGGAAAGAAATAGCAAGAGGAGGGCCTTGCCCAAAACATGAAAATACGGTGAGAGACTTATTTTGCGTAAAGATTTGAAGTGGAATGACAAAGCCATTCATAGCAAACTTTTTGGGAAGGAGATACAAGTATATGAAGTAAGAGGTACATAGAAGTTCACTAGATTGTGAGCTGAATTGATTATCCAAAAAGCTTGCATCCATTTTATAAGAATCAGCTTATATATTCTATTCAAAATGTTGAAATAAGGTTTCCACTTCTAATTTCAAACACTGACTATTGTTTCAGAGGCGATACTAGAAGAAGAAGAAGAAAAAGAGATTTTTAACGTCGTAGGAAATTATCCCAAGAGACCTTAAAGATCTAGCCCACGAGGACAGAGAGAGAGAGAGAAGAAGAAGAAGACGAAGAAGGTTAATCCATACTGGGTTGAGGATTTTAAAACCCTTGGCACTATGCCAATTTGAAAGGACGGCATATGAATTTAAAACGAAAGGGCATGTGGCTGTCATTATCATTGGTTGCCTGTGCATAGCTCTTCTCTGCGCTAAGCCATATACCATCCAGGAAATGCATACCATCGCTTGCAATCAAAAACCTCTCTCTCTCTCTCTCTCTCTCTCTCTCTCTCTCTCTCTCTCTCTCTCTCTCTCTCTCTCTCTCTCTCTCTCTCTCTCTCTCTCTCTCTCTCTCTCTCTCTCTCTCTCTCTCTCAAGATGGAGGCAAGATATAGTACCCAACGGGCCCGATCGGGCCCGCATATATATAATTCTACGAGCCGTCCGGGTTTTTTAGTATTCTCGACTGGCCGGCAGGGAAAATGAAAAATCCTGGCGGGTCAACAGGGGAATTTAAAAAGCCCGGCGGGAATTTAGTGGGTATGCAGGTCGCCCTTAATCGGATTGGGTGTGATTATGTTTAGTGTAATCATGTAAATGTGTCAATAAGACCTTGTGATCACACAAAATTTGTTGTAATTACATAAATATTAAGTCCCTTACCCCAATTGGTTCGAGTTTGACTCCGCTCAGAGAAGGCATCCAATAAAGAGACCACATTCATCGATCATGAACATCAAAGCACTACCAAATTAAGAGACATTGTGAAGAAGAGTACTCAATAATAGGATATCTAGAGAAATTTTCTCATATTATCTTTTTCAACAAAGATCTACATAATAGGGACCACATGTTGTTCTCTTTTAGAGTGCTCAATGATACAATGCTTATAGAAATTTCTTTGTAGAACTGAATGTACAGAGACGAGACCTAGTCACGAATTAATCTATCTTTCATCTCCACTTTTGGGGGTGCTTGGATTAAAATACAATTGTTAACAAATGTGGCATAATCTTAGCAAGTTGGATTCTAGGTATAATTTTATCAGTTTGAATAGCTCCATAAATGGGAGATTTAAGCTCTCCTTTGCATAAAGTTCAAAATAACCTCATAAATCACAAGATACAGAAAGAGTTAGGAAGGTGAGGGCCTTGCCAAAAATTAAAAATACTACGAGATACTTGTTTTGTGTAGAAATTTCAAGTGGAATGACAAAGCCATTCATGGAAAACTTTTTGAGATGGGGATATAAGTACATGAAGAAAGGGGTGCATAGACATACTCACTCGATTATGAGCTCAATTGGTTATCCAAAAATCTTGCATACATTTTATAAGAAGGAAGGAGGTGCATAGTTCAGTACTCACTGCACTGTGATCTCAATTGATTATCCAAAATACTTGCATCCATTACATATAATTCAGCTTATATGTTTTATTCAAAAGGTTAAAATAAGGTTTCCAGTGCTAATTTATACACATACTATTTTTTAAGTGGTGATACAAGAATCAAAGTCTTTCCACCACTGTGAGCAACAGTCACCATAAACCTTTGAAACCTTTATTACAGAGAGAGAGAGAGAGAGAGGGGGGGGGGGGGGGGGGGGGGGGGGGGGGGGGGGGGGAGAGGAAGAAGAAGAAGCATAATCACTACAAACCTAAGAGATCTATCTAACAAGCGTTGAAAGCAAAAGTTGAGCTTGAAGAGGGAACTCAGCTAATAGAGAGGTTGTTCAAGTTTATTGTTCATATTCACACACACACACACACACACACACACACACACACTCAATCCACACACGTGTGTGTGTGTGTGTGTGTGTGTGTGAGAGAGAGAGAGAGAGAGAGAGAGACAGATGGAGAGAGGTAGACACACACACACACACACACACACACACACACACACACAGAGAGAGAGAGAGAGAGAGAGAGAGAGAGAGAGAGAGAGAGAGAGTTTGTGTGCGTGTGTGTGTGTGAGAGAGAGAGAGACAGAGAGAGGTAGACACAGAGAGAGAGAGAGACAGAAAGAGGTACACACACACACACACACACACACAAACGCAGATCTTTGACCGACACATTAGACTTAACCACAATCAAACCATGAGACTCTAAACACGCCCATGGAGAGAGAGAGAGAGAGAGAGAGAGAGAGAGAGAGAGAGAGAGAGAGAGAGAGAGAGAGAGAGAGAGAGAGAGAGAGAGAGAGAGATTTCTACTAAAGCGCTCATGCACACATGCAAAATCGACTAGCAGTTCTGTTGAGGTGTGAGAAAGAGAAGAAGGATCCATGTAAAAGAACGTTACAAATACGGCAATTAAAAAATGAGTTTATAGAAAGAGAGAGACAGAGAGAAAGAGAGAAGGTTATAGTCTATGAAGCAAGTTCTACCATTCTATTAGAAGTAAAGCATCTAATGACTATGTTCTTTGCTCCTATGGTTTTATCTTGGGTTTGATGGCAGTAGTGAAAAGTCAACTCTCTCTCTCTCTCTCTCTCTCTCTCTCTCTCTCTCTCTCTCTCTCTGGGCCGTAAAATCAATCAATGAATTTCATATGCAGGTGAATGCTACAGTTATTTCAAGACTTGCATGGCCTACAATAGACCAATACAATCTAAGAAAATTAATAGGTGTCATAAGATGTAACTATTTGCAATCCCATAATATATGATACTAGCTACGTGTCAAACCAAAAGAAGTAAAGCTAATTTTTTCATTGAAAATCTTGTGATTTCACAAGAGAAATGTCTTCAACACCATAAAAGTTTACAGAACCATTGAAAATGGCATCACCTAACAAGTTTCACATCTTTTTTTGAGGACTGTGAGTAATACATCGTACTAGTACCGTTTTCATCAAATTATTGTGGAATGTATTCTTCTTAACTAAAATTCTATAGTCGACAATATAGAAATATATTTTGGTGTTTTTTTCACTAAGAGAGATTGCCACGCATTAGTCATAAACATACCTTATGAATTCTCTTTAGAATACATGAGTTAAACTTTCACATAAGAGAAGAATGTGTATAAATGGCAAGCCAATTAACAAAAGGAGGCAAATAATTGGAGACTAATTAAGGACACTAAGGACACCTTCATGTCTTGTAGAGCTACCAACCTAGTGTTAAGTACATGTCGTACATGTATACCTTCAGGTCTTGTCTCTCTTTATTTGCATCCAATAAAGAGTCCACATTCATCGATCATGAACATCAAAGCACTACCAAATAAAAAGATGTAAAGAACAGTACTCAATAATAAAATCTCGGGGCATCCACAAGGAAATATGTAAGATAGCACGAGCGAACAAAATAAGGGATGTATAATTAGGTACTTTTACAAAAAACTTTACTTACATAAAGCATTTTTGAATTACGAGGGTGAAAACTTGTATACATAAGGGCTAGTTTTTTTTTTCAAAAATGCATATATAACGGGTACCTGAAAGTGAAGTGCGCGAGCGAGAGCGTGTGTGAGTGTGTGGAGAAGAGAGGAGAAGAGGAGAGACCTTGTGTTTTCAGGGGCCAAAACTCACTCTCTACATGTGAGCCCCCTTATTCTATTATGTACTTAATGAATAAGTACAGTGGGCGGGCACCTGGCCTAACCGTCTAGATGGGGCTTTACCCCAACAACCTCCCACGTAAAGGCCAATGTGGCCGTGAGAGGAAAAAGATAACCGTACAAAACCTGTACAAGGCCATCACAAGTATGACCTCAGCCAATGCCCACTAGCTCACTGAATCTATGTGCATCCAGATCTAATTGTAGAGGAGGTATAGAGCGATCGATACCATACTTCTCACGAAATCCGCACACATCTTGCAAGTATCTCACCATACGCTGCAGAGTACCCCTATGCTCAAGGCCAACGTCAGTCACTGCACGACTAACTGCTCCCACTACAAATGCACCTAATCCAAATGCAATGTCCGGTCGCGAGATGAGTATCTCGGACATGAGACTCCCGAATGCTAATGCAATCCTAGCAGTATCTGCCAATCTGACCATCTCAGTCAAATCTGGATCAGAACTCCACTCATGGAAATCACCCTGACACCCGAACTCCGATCCCTAGAATCCATCCTCGTGTCCATCGCATGTCACATGCGCACCAAGAGCATCTCTCTGTCCTGATCCCTATGTTGTAAAAGCAATGCCTAGGTGTAACTCGCATATATCAGTCTCTAGCCTAAGCATATCCATGAATGGCCTAAGTATATCCATGAATGACTGAATCCGTTATCGTATCCAGAACTGACATGTCCTGCTGCACAACTGGCTCAACATGCTCACAAACTGGAGCATCATGCAACCTATCCGCAAAGGAGACATGCCTCGTCTCTCTACATGGCTGTGTACTCACAAAAACTGTGTCTTCTCCCACATGACGTACTCGCATGGCATGGATCGTGCCAATACTAGCACCTCTAGCTATGACTACCTGTCCACAATGCAATCGGGAACTGTGCTCATCCAGTACTACCTGGCATCCGCTGTCTCATAAGTGACTCACAGAGATCAAGCTCTGCGTCAAACCTGGCACATGGCGTACATATCGCAACACATATGATGCACCACTCGGCAACGATAGTCTGACATCTCCTGCACCAACTATTTCATGCATTGAACCATCAACTAGACACACACGTCCAAGCATACCACTAGCATATGTGCTAAACCACTCACGACTCGGCGTGACGTGAAACCTAACACTCACATCTAGTATCCAATGCGAAGGTAATGTGTCCTCAAAAACCGACATAAGAAAGTCAAGAGTAAACATGGAAGCAAAGTCGACATCTCCATCATGCGTAGCCACATATGCTACATCTACTCCCACATCATCCAAAGTGATAGCATTCCTCTTGTGATGTCTCCTGCGTTGTCTCATCCGTCGAAAACAACGCCTATGTACATGACCTGTATGACCACAATGCCAACACACAACATCTCTATGTCTGCAAGATCGTCCTTTGAATGTAGGCATCTCTCTAGACTCATTTGTGCCAAAAGCATTGCAGAATATTTGCCATAACTCTCTAGTTGTACGTGCATTCAAACCAATGCGATAGACAGACTCACCAAGGTGTAACATGATCGTCGAACATGCAAGCTCATCCAAGTCCTCCCACTCATTGTCAGTCATAGACTCTGGCCTAGCATCCATGCCCTGTAGTGACAACACTTGGCCCAACTGAGTCAATGCATCATGCATACCTGCTTTCCAATGCTCAAATTTTGAACCATCAAACTTTGCATGGAAAAGCACAAAACCTGAAAATGATGTACATGCCAAATCCATGGCGATAACCTGTGACAAGCGCAAGCACAAATCGATCAACTGACAATAGCCAAAGCCTGGCTAACTCATACACCAAGTACTATCAAAATACAGTAGGCGCTTGCATAAGCTGTCTAAGATAAGTATCAACAAATATGGCGATCAATGTAACGAAACAAGTGAGAAAAACCGCTCAAATGATGCCAAAACGCCCGCTCTAATCCAAGAGCACTATGTGGTAATGGATGAAACTATCATCAACAATCTCCCTCTTGAAGAGATTACCACATGTATCTCAAATGACATAATCCGGTGAGCAAACACTCTCACAATGCGATACCAAAACACTATGGCAAAGAAACCACTTTGTGCCAAATGCAATCAAAACATGATTGCAAACCATGCGCATAAACAAATAAACTCGCAAGAAAAATCCGGCAGAGAAAATTCCACTCACAATCATGCTAAAAATGCTTGTGAAACTCTTTGCAAATTCGTGCACCACACTTTCTGAAATCTGCTCAATCGCATAAGTCAATGCACATAAACTGTGATGAAGCCACTCTCGAACCTGAGAGTCCACAAGAATGCATACATCCACGAACTGTTCTCAATATGTGCGCATAAATGTGTTGAAAATATCAACCCACACTCTCTTCAGTGAGAGAAAAACATCAATGCGCAAAACAAGAGAATGACCAAGCTCAATCCGAGCTCTCTAAATGTAGCAAATCACCACAATATGCATACATAATCTTCAACTTTTCGAATACCCTGTAGCCTGTGAGCTCATATCTTCCAAACCGCTCAGAATTTGCAGAAACTTCCTTCTGCAAAGTTGTAGACCACGCGAAAACGGTTGGGCTGATTGGGAATGGACCTAAAATGTGCTGTCAAAACAGGTATGTAAAAATCTGCACCTGTGTACCCTAGACGTGCAGGCAGTCTGAGTGACGTATCTCAAAATTGGTGAAGATTTTGAGAAAACTTTCTTCTGCAAAGTTGAAGAAGACCAAAAACCGGTCAAGAAGAACGGGAATTGGTTTGAATGAAAACATTTTGGTAGGCCAAAAAAGATCTGCAAAAACGTGTTGCAATTTTTGCTGCTTCTCCGCTTGCCTCCCCACTGAGCTCCAATGGTGCTCCCAATCCCTGAGCTCTGATACCAGTTGATGTGCACAAGTGAGAGCATGTGTGAGTGTGTGCAACAATGGAGAAGAGAGGAGAAGAGAAGAGACCTTGTGTTTGCAAGGGCTGAAACTCACTCTCTACATGTGAGCCCCCTTATTCTATTATGTACTTAATGAATAAGTATAGTGGGCAGGCACATGGCCTAACCGGCCACATGGGGCTTTACCCCAACAACTTCCATAGATCTACAAAAACGTAATGCAATTTTCTTCTCTACCTGCTTCCCCGTTGAGCTCCAATAGTGCTCCCAATCCCTGTGCTCTGATACCAGTTGAAGTGCGCGAGCCAGAGCGTGTGTGAGTGTGTATGCAGCGATAGAGAAGAGAGTGAGTTTCAGCCCCTACAAACACAAGGTCTCCTCTCTTATCCATCGCTGCACACACACTCACACACGCTCTCGATCGTGCACTTCAGAAAGTACATAGGTAAGGGATTATTTAAATACCTTTGGTTCTCATGTGCTATATGCAATTTTTTATACATAGTGGACTCCCAGGGATAAAATATCTAGAGAAATGTCCTCGCACTATCTTTTCTAAGGAAGAGCTACATAATAGGGAGCAATTGTTTTTCTCTCTTAGAGTACTCAATGATAAAATGCTTAGAGAAATTTCTTTGTAGAACCGAGTGTAGAGAGACAAGACCTACTAGAACCTATCTTTGGTCTCAATTCCACTTTCGGGGATGCTTGGATTGAAACACAATTTTTAACAAATGTGGCATACTTTCAGCAAGTTCCGTTTCAGGTATTTTATTAGTGTCAATAGCTCCATCCACAGGAGCTATAAAATCTTCTTTACTTAGAGTTCCAAATAAGCTCATAAATCACATGATACCGAAAGAAATAGCAAGAGGAGGGCCTTGCCCAAAACTTGAAAATACTGTGAGAGACTTATTTTACGTAGAGATTTGAAGTGGAATGACAAAGCCATTCATAGCAAACTTTTTGAGAAGGAGATACAAGTATATGAAGTAAGAGGTGCATAGAAGTTCACTCGATTGTGAGCTGAATTGATTATCCAAAAAGCTTGCATCCATTTTATAAGAATCAACTTATATATTCTATTCAAAATGTTGAAATAAGGTTTCCACTGATAATTTCAACACTGACTATTTTTTCAGAGGCGATACTAGAAGATACTATTTTAACGTCGTAGGAAACTATCCCAAGAGACCTTAAAGATCTAGCCCACGAGGAGAGAGAAAAGAAGAAGAAGAAGAAGAAGGTTAATCCGTACTGGGTAGAGGATTCTAAAACCCTTGGCAATATGCCAATTTAAAAGGAAAGGGCGTATGAATTTAAAAGGAAAGGGCATGTGTCTGTCATCATCATTGGTTGCCTCTGCATAGCTCTTCCCTGCGCTAGGCCATATACCATCCAGGAGATGCATACCATCGGTTGCAATCAAAAACCTCTCTCTCTCTCTCTCTCTCTCTCTCTCTGTGTGTGTGTGTGTGTGTGTGTGTGTGTCTCTCTCTCTAGTAGGCGTTATGCACCATAGAGGCTTGCATCTTCTGTTTTGCAACTCTCTCGGCCACACCATTGAGCAGATCATTGCCAAGCACAATCAGTGGAAAAAGAGACTAATGTGTCACCTAGCTCGTAGTGATGTGTCGCCGGCACATGGAAAAAATCTATTGATTCTCTGAATGCACGGAAAGTCATCAAACGCATAGGCCTAAAAGGATCTAGTTAATGAGACCCTGTGTATGTGTGTGTGTGTGTGTGTGTGTGTGTGTGTGTGTGTGTGTGTGTGTGTGTGAGAGAGAGAGAGAGAGAGAGAGAGCTCAGTTATTTGAAGTGCTTGGGAAAACCAAGCATCCAACAACTGAATAAACTTTCGTTGAAAAAATCTGAATTAACCTTGGGATAGAAAACTTAATTCTAGGTATCACAACTACAAGCTCTCCTTTTAGCTATAAGAGTCACCCGTCCCCTCTGTTGGCAGGATTGCATCTTCATCTCTCTCTATCACTCCTGGAATAGTTTCCTACGGCGTTAAAACAATCTTCTTCTTCTTCTTCTTCTTATTCTGGACCTCTCTTGACTTTCCACATCAGAAAACATATTTTCCTCCCTCTTCATCTCTCTCCTCTGTTTCTTGGATTCTAGTTAATGAAGCACCTCAAAAAGCGTTTGAGACACCTACTCCCTCCAGATCTATTTGACAAGTCTTGAAAGCTAAACTTGAGCTTGAAGAGGCAACAGGGATGATAGAGAAAATTGCGTGTGTGTGTGTGTGTGTGTGTCAGAGAGAGAGAGAGAGAGAGAGCTCTGAAAGGGGATAGAAAAATTAACGACTGCGCTTAGAAATTACACGAGCACTGATGAGAGGGCGGACGGCACTAGGATCTTTGAGCTTGGCGATGCGGGGCTGATGGCCATGAGGGTGGAGTGCAGCATTGCACCGCAGGTGCAGAAGAACGCATTAGGTCAAAGCCATGCAAGTCATCTTCTTGGATTCTACTTAATGAGGCACCTCCAAAAACATTTGAGACACCTACTCCCTAGAGATCTATCTGACAACCTGAAAGCAAAACTTGAGCTTGAAGAGGGAACTGGGGTGATAGAGAAAATTGTGTGTGTGTGTGTGTGTGTGTGTGTGTGAGAGAGAGAGAGAGAGAGAGATATGTAGTATAGAACAAAGGATTTACCAGAGAAAAAAAGAGAGAGAGACCACAGTCAAACCATGAGACTATAAACACGCCTTTGGAACTGAAAGATGATAGGATTAAAATTAACGACTGCGCTTAGAAATTACTCGAGCACTGATGAGACCTATGGATGATTTTGCATGAAGTGAAGGGCCTCCTGCTGTGTGAGAGGGCGGACGGCACTAGGATCTCTGAACTTGGCGATGCGAGGTTGCTGGCCATGAGGGTAGAGGGTGAACTCTGTGTAGGGATACTTGGCAGCATTGAAGCGCAGGTGCAGGAAAACGCAGTAGTAGGGGTTCTCGCAGCAGTAGCGTAGTTGCAGGCTGCCATGATGCTGTTTCCGGTTGTTGAAGTACCGAAAACGCACGTAGGCGCTTTGCTGGCAGTTGGGACATGTGGGACGCTCTTGAGCGGCCAGATAACGCAGATCGTGGCGGTCCTGTAAGGCCAGGTCATTAAACGCAAGAAAGCCAGGTGGAAGCAGCCCCGTCCTTAGCACCTCCCGCATCCTTGCCCTGTTCCTGCTCCTTGTCATATCGTCACGTCCTTGTCCTCCTGCTCCTGCTCCTGCTCCTGCCACACCCAGCCCGCGGCCGCCTCGCCCACAACCGCGGCGACGTGGTCGCCGTCCTGCTGCAGCATTACCGGCCTGCTCCTCAATATGATGCATGCTGAGAATTAGCACGAGTGTTAGAGCGATCAATTCCTCCAGTACCATACCTGCCTTGCCGTTATGAAACAAATACCCTTGTGCGTCCCCTTCTTCTCTTTAAATACTGAAGTTCACGCTGTTGCGCCATATTGCATGCGCAATTTCTCCAACCTGCGTGTAGATTAGTCATGCCGCGACCGCACCATTTTCTGTGAAGCTCATCATGATCATCGTCATGGCAATCAGCTCGTATTCCCGCATTCCTTTGAAATCGACAAAAGCTTAAAAAAACTGCACTTGTTCCCACTGCTCTTAATTACGCCTCCTTTTTTAGGGAATTACGCCTTCGTTTCGAGGCCACGTAATTTCCAATGTGGATTTATAAAAAGTTACTGGCTGTCCAAAAATTATAGCCCAGACCTTTTATTGTCTGCCATTGAAATACTTATTTAGGATATGCTACTAGTATCTGCTCAATTTCAAAAAATCACTGAGTAGTTGGAATCTCATGATATTCCCTTTCATCTCTCTTTTTCTTTCCTGAGAGAGAGAGAGAGAGAGAGAAAGAGAGAGAGGTTGCTTAGAGTGCGCATCCACGATGGGTTCGTACATGGAGCATGCTGACTCAGTTAATTGCATGGCGTTGAGTCCCCCTTCCACCCCTCCTTTGCCGCTCGTAGGTGTGTCCTCGTTTTGACAGTCGATAACATTGGGGGAGGTACAGTTTGCTGGAGACGACAAATTTTTGTCCAAACGAAACATGCAAACAGCAGAGAGAGAGAGAGAGAGAGAGAGAGAGAGAGATGAGAGCGCTCTTCATACATCATCGAAGGATCTGCAAGGTGGGCAACAAAGGATGACCGTTTGTCAGTGGGAGCAAGGGACGATGGCAAACATAGAGCAAGGAAATAGCAAGGCTGATGGCAGAGGTAGGGGCAGGAAGCAGAGGCTATGGCGATAAGAGGGAGACGAGAAGGGGGGAGGGAATAAAGGAATCTTTAAAGTAATGGATTTTTTAAAAAGTCTACTAGTATGTTTTACCAGTACCCCCCTTCACCACATCCTCTAAATTTTCCCAAAGAGATAAACCCACAACAACTAGTCTTGCTCGGTGGGCATTGCTATAGAATATAACAAGACATATGCAGATTGAGATCAGGCGTCTAGCACTGAAGTAAACAAGTACAAAGCACATTGGAAATTTAAAAAAACAAGAATTGCGTGTGTATTTATTAAATATATATGATGGTTGATTACTTCTATAGCTTTCTCTAAAATGGTCAAGTTTCACGACTTTCTCTACATTGTGAGAGCAATGAGATCAAGGTACTCCTCTTAGCCTTACATGTTCTAATATATTTTGGAGTGAAATTGGTTACTTGGTTGGCTGTGATTGGTGTCTCCTTGGCTATTTTTGTGGAACACGAGCGGATGAGTAGAACCAATTGGCATGCAACAACCATGGCTTAGAGTGGGACCTGATGACCATTGTGAAGAAGCAAGTTGTGTCCCATAGAGATCACAATATGGCAAAGGACTATGAACTATGAACCACCTATTTAAATATGGAGCAAAAGAAGGCTCCAAAATACCCATCTTGATCTTTTCATTAAGCAACTCCAATGAGTTTTGGCAAATGAGTCTTTGGAACTAGAATAGGCCTCATGTTTTAAGGTACATGAGGGATAATGAAGATCACCATAGGAGCAACAATGGATGGATCAACACACTATTACCATATACATGTGGTAGTGATGTGTGTGAACGCACTAGGACCACCGGGGCATTTTTTCCCTCTTTAGGAGGTTTTTTCCCCCCTGCATTGTATATAGGCCCATCACTCTAGGGCTATCGATCTCTCCATTGCACACTAAGTAACATACTCTCTACTGTGTGCCTTGAGCTTCCTTGGTCTTCTCTAAGCTGTTTACATTTCCTTTGCAACCCTAATTTCAACAATTGGTATCAGAGGAGGTTGCTCCAGTAGCTCCAACACACGCCTGCTCACTTTCTCTGATTTCTATGAGCTATGGTGAGCGTTCCCAGGTCGACAAAATTTTTGGGAGAGCTTGTAGAGCTTAGTCTGCTCAAATTTTTGATTCGGGCTCATTGCGGCCTCCGTTTCCACTACATGCAGTACTGCACATGCTATTTTGTCATTTGTGCAAAAATGATGTCAGTGCCGTTTTTTGCATAACAAGTGCCTTACAATCTTTTATGGTTTGTGCTATAAAGCATGTGTTGTTCCCGCTTCGTTTCTCCTCTTTTCGGGCTGTTTTCACATCAGGTGCAGCATTTACCATGGCTGACAACAACGCAGATGTGTTTAAGATGTTTGCTACTGAGAACAGATTGGATGGGGACAATTATCCTTTGTGGGTTTACATGATGCAACATGTTCTTGTGTCAAAGGGCGTCTGGAATATTGTGCATGGCATTGATGTACGTCCTGGTCCTGAGGATGCAGGCGATGTTGAGAATGTTGTAGGTCTTGTTGCAAGAATTGCTTCTATTAGAGTTGTTTTGCCTACGATAGAACAATCTCGTTGGGATGTTAAGGATGAACAGGCTCATGCATTGATTCTGTTGTCTATGAAGCGCACCATTGTTCCTCACATTCGTTCAGCAAAATCTGCAAACCAGGCTTGGGATATTTTGGCTAGTCTTTATGCAAGTCGTAATGAGGCTAAAATTTCTTGTTGTGTAAAGAGCTGGAGTCAAAGATTATGCATGACGAAGATGATATGGACACTTTCCTTGCTGGTGTCAGGAATATCAATGAGCAACTTATTTCTGCATGTGAAGTCATTTCAGACAGTTCCCTTATGTAGATGGTACCTGATGCATTATGTACATTGTTGTTGCAAGAGTCACTTTCCAGAAAAAACAAGACTAGGCAGCGTGTAGTTGAACACGATTTTATTGCTTCTCAAAGAGGGTGGTAAGAGGAATGCAGCCACTTCTTATGGTTCTGCTGCGAGTGGAAAAATTTATATTCCCAACGCTTGTGCTGGCAGCAATTTGTGTGGAATTTTTGGTGATAAGGGCAAAAAGGAGATGCGTTGCCATTATTGTAAAGCTAATCATCACTTGATCAAGTAGTGTTCTAAGTTGAAGGCCAAAGAGGCTAAGAAGAAAGAGGGTGGTTCCACTGCAAATGCTGGTTCCACTACAAATGCATCCATTGTTGAGTCTTCTGTGAAAGGAGACTATCATGCTCATGTTGATGCAGAATGGGCTTTTAGTGTAGAGTGCACTTACAATCCTGTTGTCCATGCTGCATCAATGTAAGTGGCTGCAGATTCACAGGTGTGGTATTCCGATAGTGGTGCTACAAAGCACATTACCTCACATCGTGAATTGTTCATCTATCTTGAGTGTGTCCCTTATGGGAATTCAGCCAATTGTGCCAACAATGCCTCTTATCCAGTTCAGCGAGTTGGAAAGATTTTGCTTACTGGTACAAATGGCTGTTCTTTCACACTTGTTGATGCACTTTATGTACCTTGGATCAAGAACAATCTTTTGTCTGTATCTGCACTTGCTAGACTTGGACTGATAGTCAAATTTGTGGATGAAATATGTACAGTTCATGATCTCAGTTTTGATGATGCAATTGTTGCATCTGGGCTTTTGTGTCGTGGGCTGTATAAGCTTACTTTGTATGACAAGTGTGAACAACATTTTGCAAATGCAGTTACAGATTCAATGGCTATTTCAAATGCAAAACTTTGGCATGCACGGTTTGGTCATCTGAATTTTTCCAGTTTGCTGTGTTTGCAGAAATCTGATATGGTTGCTTCTTTACCGTCTCTTGAAGTACCTGTCAAACATCTTTGTGAACGCTTTATTTTGGGTAAGATGCAGCATTCGAAGTTTCCAAAGGATGGTTCAGTTAGGGTCACATGTAGGTTGCAGCTTGTGCATAGTGATTTTTGTGGGCCCATGCAAACTCCGTCCTTGGGCAATTATCTATCCTTTGTGACTTTCATTGAAGAGAACTCCAGGCATTCATGGGTATTTTCGCTTAAAGCGAAGTGCGATGTTTTTATGTGCTTCAAACAATTTCTGGCTATGGCTGAAAATGTCTCCAAATGTACTATGGCCATCCTCCATTCTGATCGAGGGGGGGAGTATATGTCTCATGAATCTAATGCATTTTTGGCTAGTCGTGGGATAAAACACCAATGTACAATGCCTTATACACCTCAGAAAAATGGTGTTGCTAAGAGGTGTTGAGATGTAGAGACAAAGAGAGAGAGACGAGACAAGAGACACACCATATACGCTCCCAAAGAGTGATTCATATTGAGGACAAGATACAAATATATAGTTGAGACCAAGTTGAGTAGAGTGAGCCATATGTAGCTCCAACACCCCCACTCAAACAAAGGTCTCTAGCTTTGGATGAAAAAACCCTTGGGAGTTCAAGGGAAAAACCCAAGCCCCTATACAATGTGAAAATATGAACCAGTGATGATGATGTGAAAGTGAATTGTGCATCTATGTACAAATATTCAAGTGACTTAGGGATCACAATGTGCAAATGTGGAGTGTGCATAGTGCATGGTATCTAAAAGATTACAATGTCATATGTAGAAAGCTATTACAATAGCAAAGAAGATAATCTAGAAAGAGTGAGGCCGAAGCAACTCCAAGCTCCGAGCGCAAGAGGATGAAACGTGACTCCTTGAGGCCTTTGGTCAAAATGTCTGCAATCATCTGCTCACTTGGACAGTGTTCAACCATAATGGTTTCTTTGCGTACTTCATACCTGAGATAATGATAATGGACAGCAATGTGCTTTGACTTATTATGTTGAACATAGTCTTTTGCAAGACTAATAGCACTTTGGTTGTCACACCTCAAGAGTGTGCTAGAAAAAGGAGAGTGACCAATATCAACCGGCATTTGTCAAAGCCAAATCAACTCAGGAGCTGCAAGTGATGCCGCAACATATTCTGACTCATTCGTAGAAACTGCAACACAACGTTGTTTCTTGCCGGTCCAAGAAACAAGACAACCATTTATAAAGAAGCAATTTCCACTAGTAGATCGCATAGATAAATGTGAGCTTGCCCAGTCTACATCTGTGTAACCCAAAAGAGAAAGAGATTGCATAGCATCCGATGTGATTTGTCGTCAATAGACTAAACCAAAATCTGTAGTTCCTTTCAAGTATTTCAATACACGCTTTGCAGCAGACCAATGCTTAAGAGAAGGACATGCAAGATGTTGTCCAAGATAATAAGCAGCAAACAAAATATTAGGAAGAGTGTTCATGCCAACAAACTGGAGACATCCAATCAAGTTAGCATAAGGTTGATGTCACGGGAACCGAATAATAGAGATGGACAGCAAAAGATAGAGAAAGAGATCTTTGTATTGATGAATCTTTGTAGAGTTTTGATACAACAGAGGAGAAATTGAATATGGACGCACTCCGTTGTACGGAGCTCGAACCTCCCGACCACCCCCGAGCTTCAGTTCGCTTGCATGCAGCGTCTCACTCGCACTCGCACTCACACTTGCAGAAGAGGAGATCTGTGAATGATCCCCAAACGCACCATCCGTCGTTCTTTAATCCTTCTTTTCCTCGAAAAGCATGCGGCTTCTCAAAATAGTCGCTTTTTTTAGGCGTTCAATCAACACGATTCGCGCACCAAGTATACCTGCGAGAATAAGATAAGAACGTGATCGCTAAGCGATCCGTAAAGGTTAGATTTTTATCATGACACTTTGCACAGATCCGGTTTCACAAACTGATTTCTGCATCGCTTACAAAATAGTTAAAAGAACATACTCGTGCAACCAATTCAACATGATAATCAAAGTAAAAAAACATAATTTTATATCTTCATAATCTCAATTGCAATACTCTACCATGAAGAAACAATCCACTTCTTGGTTGATAGTAGGGAGAGCTGTATGATGTTGTATGTCTGTCTGTCCCTGTGTATACTACACTACTGCTGCCTTCTGTTTGTTTTCATCATAACTTCTACAAACGAACTCAGAACAGAGCAATCCAGGTACTCAAAACGACGAAAATAGGTCTGGTCTACAAGGCAACGCGAACAAAATTACAAAAAACGTCTCTGTTGGCTAAAAACGCAACCTTTAGGTCGCGACTCATAAAACCTCTATTTTTGGGTCTCCACTACTTTTACAACTTATTTTAAGCCTACCCATGTATTTTAAGTTAAAACACATAAATATAAAACATTGATATTAATAAAAATCTCAATTTTACTGTTCATAGACAGACTATCTGTTATTCATTAATCTTTATCAAATCCGTCTTTAGTGTATTATTTTTAAAAAAAGAATATATGTTCTCTCTTAATATCTCAACTCATTCGTATAAGCTCTATTTAATAGACTATTCAACAATCTTTCAAATCGTGCTAACGAAAGATATGCCCTGCTACATTCTTTTCGACTTTAAGAACTTCAAAGACTAGTCCTATTACATTCTCCCCTTATCAAAATTAACTCTGTCCTCAGAGTTGGTTTAAAGAGAGGAAATTTCTCTTTGCAAAACACTAAGATCAACCCATGATGCATCCTCTACTGGATAGTTCTGCCACTTAACCAAAACTTCCACAATGTCTCTATTTCTTAGATGTTTAAAACGCCTATCTAGTACTAAGTCTAGTTCTACAGTCAATGGTCCGTCATCTTTCAACTTAGAGTTGTTTTGTAAAACATGATGCACATTAGGAACATACTCACATGAAATACAGGATGCACTTTAACATGAGAAGGCAATTCCAATTTGTAAGGTAATAAACCAATGCGCTTCAAAATTTTAAATGGCCCAGCAAATCATGGAGACAATCTTCTATCCTTTCCAAGAATCAAATGAGACTTCTCAGGAATGACCTTTAAGAAAACCATATCACTAGTTTCATACTCCACAACACAATGTTTCTTGTCACAATACAGTTTATGTCTCTTTTGAGATTCTCTAATATTCCCCCAGATTTTGGCCAACTTGTTATCCATTTTCTCAAGCATCTCACGTGACAGTTCTACCTTATTCCTCGAGCTAAGAAAATTTATAGGTGTGGGACAGTTATAGCCATACATTGCCTCAAACAGAGTCATCCTAATAGATGAATGATATGAACTGTTGTATGTAAATTCAACCAAAGGCAAATATTCATTCCAATTAGATTGGTTTTCATTGACATACATTCGTAACATATCTTCTAAAATAAGATTCACTCTCTCCGTTTCCGCATTGGTTTGAGGATGGAAAGCATTAGACATGCGTAACTGGGTACCTATAGAGTCAAAAGTCGCTCTCCAGAAATGAGAAGTGAACTTAGAATCTCTGTCAGACACTATGCTCTTGGGCATGCCATGCAAATGAAATATCTCTTTCACAAACAAGCGTGCAATGGTCAATGCAGCATCACTTATTTTTACAGGAAAGAAGTGAGCTTGTTTTGTGAGTGTATCTACCACCACAAAGATCGAATCATACCCTCCCCGAGTAATAGGAAGTCTCATGATAAAGTCCATGGATATAGATTCCCACTTCTGTAAAGGAATGTCTAAGGGTTGAAGGTCATCAGCCATCCTCTTATGTTCAATCTTAACTTGTTGACATTGAAAGCACTCACACACATAATTCTTAACATCCAATTTTATACGCTGCCAAAAGAATAAACTTTTAATCTTTTCATATATGTCTTATTCAATCCATGATGACCAAAAAAAGTAAATTACGACACTCATGCAGAATTTGCAAGAATACACAAGCGGTCATAATGATACAGATTTTCCTTATACAAGTGATATCTATTCTCATATATCTCACCAATATTCTCACGCAAGAATTTCAAAATAGGCATATAAAAAGAATCATTTTCAACTTCAGCATGCATATCATCAATCAAATTGGACCGCACAACAGTCAACAGAGTACACATGGACCTACGACTCAATGCATCTGTAACTTTATTTTCTTTTCCACACAAATACTTCAAATCAAAGTCATACTCAGCCAGCAATTCAATCCGTCATGTTTGTCTGTTGTTTAACAATGGTTGAGTGAAAATATACTTCAGGCTTTGATGATCAGTACGCAATTCAAATTTGACACCAAGCAAAAGATGACGCCAATGTTTCAATGCATGAACAACAGCAAGAAATTATAGATCATGTGTTGCATAGTTCAATTCGTGTCGTCTTAATATCCTAGACTCATATGCAACCACTCTTCCTTCTTGTGTCAAAACACAACCTAATTGTTCACCACCAGCGTCACATGACACAACAAATGGTTTGCCCATCTCAGGAACTTTTAAAACACAATTTTCCGCTATTTTAGCCTTCAAGGTCTCAAAAGGAGTCTCACACCTAGAAGTCCACACAAAACCCTTGTCTTTCTTGGTCAATTCGGTCAAAGGACTTACTATCTTAGAGAAATCTTTAATGTGTGCTCTCTCATATTGTGCTAGACCCATAAAGCTTCTTACATCTCTTATTGACATAGTCTTAACTTTATCAAGATCAATGTGAATCCCCTCTTTAAAAATCACTCTTCCCAAATACACAATCTGATCCTTTGCAAAAGAACACTTACTTGCTTTGGCATACAATTTATGTTCACGCAAAACTTCAAATGTTTTCTTTAAGTGCAATGCATGATCTTCTTCATTCGTAGAATACACAAAATATTATCCAAGAATACCAGAATGAAGTCCTCAAGATACGGGTGAAAAATATTATTCATTAAGCACATGAAAGTTGTTGGTGCATTAGTCAAACCAAAAGCAAGAACTGTAAATTCATAATGCCCATAATGTGTACGAAAACCAGTCTTTGGAATGTCCTCGGCGTTAATGCAGATTTGATGGTAGCCAGAACGAAGGTCAATCTTTGAAAATATTGTGGCACCACTCAATTGGCTAAGAAATTCATCTATGTGAGGAAGAGGATATTTGTTCTTGATGGTCTGTTTGTTTAATCCCCTTTAATCAATGCATAACCTATGTGTACCATCCTTTTTCTTTTGGAATTAATAACATAGGACTATCCCAAGGAGATACAGTAGGTTTAATGAAACCCTTTTTCAAAAGATCATCAAGTTGTATCTTGAGCTCTTTAAGCTCATCAATATTGAACCTGTATGGAGCCCTTGAATAAGGTGTTGCTCCTGGATATAGATCTATGGCATGATCTACCGCTGTAGGCAGAGGTATACAAGGAAGATCGTCTGGAAACACATCCTTAAATTCATGTAAGAGATCCTCTATAAATTCTGGATTTGTCTCTTTATGTTTATCCCCAGATTCTCTTTAATCTCATTAGCAAACACAAGCAACGTCTCACACAAGCAAACACAATCAAAGTCTCACACTCTTATCTAAGTCACCTTATCAATTCCATTGCCAAAACTAGATTTAGAATCTCTTTCTTTCCACAAAGAGTGTGACTTATCATCCTCAAATGATTAAAGATATATTTTTCTTTCTTAACAATCAATCAAAACATGATTTTCAATGATCTAATTGATACCAATGACAACATCATGCATATCAATGTTTATGTTATAGAAATCATCTTTATGATTTCGACTCTTCAAAGCAAAAAACAAACAAATTTTCTACTAACTCTTTCGTGGAACTATTATTACCACTAGTTAAGTCCACAAGTCTTTTAACTTCTCTATTTAATTTCAAGTTTAATTTCTCAATCAATTTAGACGATAAGAAGCAATGAATACTATCCAAATCAATTAAAAAATTCAAATTTTAATCTCAACTTCTACGCATAAATTCGATCTCACAGAAGCTTTCAAAGGACGTATCAAAGACATAAAACATCACAAAGAAGGGGTAGATGACTTACCTTTATCGTACGCATCGCCAAAAGTCTCCAATTGAGCCATCTTGGTACGTATTGTTTTATCGGTCACCTTGCTCGAGCATTCGAAAGTCTCGTGGTTGTGTTCTCGATATTGAAAGTATAATCCAAATCTTTGAGTTCTTCAATCCACTCTTCTAAATCTTCGCATATCTTTCTTATGTTATCAAACTCTTTAAGCTTAGCCTTCGTTAAGAATGATTTGGTTATCGCTTCTCCCATATCGTCATCGTTTCTTTTGGCGGTACCCCAACGCCGCCACGATGATTATTGTTTCCAGGTGGATTAGCATGGTTTTCACCTTCATGTTGGCCATCAAGGTCTACATAGATATCAAGCTCTCGTGCTACTTTGCCCCGCAGAGCCTAAGCACGCTCCCGATTTGCAATTTTCAGATCTTCTCATAGTCTCCGAATCAGGTCTTCTTGCTCCTTCATCCTCCTCTCGTATCCTTCCATGTCCAGAATCAACCGCTTGCTCTGATACCAATTGTCACGGGAACCGAATAATAGAGATGGACAGCAAAAGATAGAGAAAGAGATCTTTGTATTGATGAATCTTTGTAGAGTTTTGATACAACAAAGGAGCAATTGAATATGGACGCACTCCGTTGTACGGAGCTCGAACCTCCCGACCACCCCCGAGCTTCAGTTCGCTTGCATGCAGCGTCTCACTCGCACTCGCACTCACACTCGCACTTGCAGAAGAGGAGATCTGTGAATGATCCCCAAACGCACCATCCGTCGTTCTTTAATCCTTCTTTTCCTCGAAAAGCATGCGGCTTCTCAAAATAGTCGCATTTTTAGGCGTTCAATCAACACGATTCGCGCACCAAGTATACCTGCGAGAATAAGATAAGAACGTGATCGCTAAGCGATCCGTAAAGGTTAGATTTTTATCATGACACTTTGCACAGATCCGGTTTCACAAACTGATTTCTGCATCGCTTACAAAATAGTTAAAAGAACATACTCGTGCAACCAATTCAACATGATAATCAAAGTAAAAAAACATAATTTTATATCTTCATGATCTCAATTGCAATACTCTACCATGAAGAAACAATCCACTTCTTGGTTGATAGTAGGGAGAGCTGTATGATGTTGTATGTCTGTCTGTCCCTGCGTATACTACACTACTGCTGTCTTCTGTTTGTTTTCATCATAACTTCTACAAACAAACTCAGAACAGAGCAATCCAGGTACTCAAAACGACGGGAATAGGTCCGGTCTACAAAACTTCGCGGACAGAATTACGAAAAACGTCTCTGTTTGGCTAAAAACGCAACGTTTAGATCGCGACTCATAAAACCTCTATTTTTGGGTCTCCACTACTTTTACAACTTATTTTAAGCCTACCCATGTATTTTAAGTTAAAACACATAAATATAAAACATTGATATTAATAAAAATCTCAATTTTACTGTTCATAGACAGACTATATGTTATTCATTAATCTTTATCAAATCTGTCTTTAGTGTATTATTTTTAAAAAAAGAATATATGTTCTCTCTTAATATCTCAACTCATTCGTATAAGCTCTATTTAATAGACTATTCAACAATCTTTCAAATCGTGCTAACGAAAGATATGCCCTGCTACATTCTTTTCGACTTTAAGAACTTCAAAGACTAGTCCTATTACAGTTGATTTGTGACAAGTTGACCGCCATTGTCAGAAGTGTTCTTCGTAGAGCTCGCAAGACAAGGTGTGTTAGCTGAATGTGCAAATTCCATACTAAATTTTTGAATAGTATCTGCAATAAATTTTGACTGTCGAAGGAATAAAATACCTTTTGTATGGTTCCGTTGCATTTGAATGCCAAGACACGAGTGAATCTCTCCAAGATCCACCATATCAAATGCATAAGACAATAACTTTTTCACTTGCTGAAGAAATCCCAAATCATTGGAAACAAGGATGGTATCATCCACATAAAGAGCAAGAATCACAAAACTGCTACCTTGGCATTTTATGTATAAGCTGGGGTCTGAAGAGCAAGAGATGAATCCTTTAGAGGTGAGAAAAAGATCAAATTTTGTATACCAGGCTTGTGAAGCTTGTTTGAGACCATATAATGCCTTATGGAGTTGAGCAACATGGTCTTCTTGACCTGGAATAACAAACCCTTCTGGTTGCTCCATATAAATTTCTTCTTCCAAGTCACCATTAAGAAAAGTAGTTCACACATCCATTTGATGATCTTCTAAATCTAATTGAACAGCAAATGCCAATCAAGCTCTAACACTTGTAATGCGAACAACTAATGAAAAAGTCTCTTGATAATCAACACCAGCTACTTGGGAGTAACCTTTTGCAACTAAACGCGCCTTGAGCTTGTCAAAAGATCCATCTACTTTTACTTTTGTCTTATACACCCACTTACATTTAATAGTTGTACGACCAGGAGGTAATTCAGTTAGTATCCATATACCTTTAGAGGTAAGAGAATCGTACTCTGCTTCCATAGCCTCTTGCCATTGATCCTTTTGTGGTGAAGAGATAGCTTCAGCATAAGTAACGGGATCTTCAGAAGTAGAAAAAGCATTATCAGCAATATCGTCATCATAAACATGACATGAGCCGTGTTTAAAATCAATAGGCAGATCAACAAAAATATCTATATCATCATCGGCAACATTCGGAATGGATGGTTGTGAAGAGGAAAGTTGCTCTATAGGAAGAGTTTCATCATCTTAAAGAAAGGGAAAAGCCTGAAGCAATGATTTAGTATCATCAGAATCATCCATGGACCATGAGCCTCCCATAAGCTGCTCGTTAAAAGTAGCATCACGATTCACAATCACTTTCTTAAAGGAAGGGTCATAGAATTTGTAGCCTTTGGAAGTGTCAGAATATCTAATAAAAATAACTTTAAAACCAGGAGCATCAAGCTCTGTTGGTGTTTCTTTGGGAACATGAATATAAGTAATGCATCCAAAGGTTCGAAAATGAGATACAGAAGGAACTTCACGTGTCCATGTTGTGATGGGTATCTTACTAGCGGGTACAGTAGTAGGAAGATGATTCTGAATAAATACTGTTGTCAAAGTAGCTTCAACCCAAAAAACATGACATAAGCCAGAATGAATCAACATACATCTTACAGCATTGAGAATAGTGCGATTCTTTCATTCAGCAACGCCGTTCTGTTGAGGCGAATATGGAATAGTGTGCTCATGATGAATTCCACTGTCAGCACAGTAACTCACAAACTCTTGAGAAACATATTCGCCTCCATTGTCACTACGAAACTTCGTAAGGCGACGACCAGTTTGAAGTTCCGCAACCTTGTGGAATTGTTTGAAAGCAGATAAGGCTTCAGATTTTTGTCTAAGTAGAAATACAGTCGTATACCTTGAGAAATCATCAATGAAAGTAATGAAGTAGTGATATTGTGATCTCGAAGAAGGTAGAGGTCCACATATAGCAGTATGAATAAGATCCAATATTTTATGAGAATGAGTTGTATTTGAAAGAGGAAAGGGTTTACAATTGTGTTTCCCAAGAGCACAAAATTCACAAATTCCCAGATGGAGATGGGCTTTAAGATCCATGCTATGAACAAGATCACGACGTTGAAGGTCAAGGAGTTTTGAGAAATCAGCATGAAAAAAACGGTTATGCCATACTTTGCAATCATGATCACCTGGAGCAGTGACAACATTTGCTATAGCATTGTTGAGAGAGAGTTCAAACAAATTACCATTTCGAGGAGCAGCCCAACAATCATCTTCAGTATGGCCATTTCTGTTGCAGTAAGAACATTGATTATTAGGAAATTTGAGATGAGAGAAAATATTACCGCGACGGCCATCTCTATGATTTCCTCGTTGAAAAGGACGCCTTCGAGCATAAAAAACACGTTCCATCTGTTGTGACTCTGTCTCCTCTTGTGAAATCATAGCTGTATCATGACGTTCTTGAGGTTGAGAGTATTCAATTAAAGACATGCAGGCTTGGTCCAAATCAAGATCATCTTTATTAGAGAGAATAGTAACAATGTTATCATAAGAAGAGTCTTTCACCGTATCAAGGAAAAGTGTAATCAGTTGCTTTTGTGGAATAGGATCACATGCAGCAGCAAGTTGATTAATAATAGATTTGAAAGATTCAATATGTCTTGTCATTGCAGTACCAACTTCATATTGTAACTTGTTAAGCAACCCTCTCAAATAAAGTATTTATGTAACAAATTTCTTATGACAGTTTGCAATAAGGTACTTCCATACGTCATGGGAAGTAGGCAGTTCATACATATCAAGCAAAAGGTAATCAGTAAGAGCAGAAAGAATATTCTGATGAGTTGCTTTATCACATCATTGCCAATCCATATAGGAAACATTCTAATCTTCAAATATAGGTCCTTCAGTGATAAGCACATTATCATTATCCGTATCAACAGGCTAAGGCGGACAAACACGATTTCCAAGAAGAACATCAGAGAGTTCGTCGCCTTCAAGAAATAACAACATCTTTTCTTTCTAGCCTGGAAATCCTTGGCCTTGGAAAGGAGGAATAGAATGCTGGCCAGAAGGAAATCCATTGACGAGAATAGTCATAGTCATAGCCATATCTTGTTGCGAAAAGACGTATAAGATAAGATCGCAGAATCTGCACACCATATATGGTAAAGGCCGCAATTAAGAATGAGAGAAATAAGAGTACTACGTTCTATCAACGATGAACGCAAGAACGATGCTCAAGGAACGTCCAAAGATGTGAGAGACATCACCCAAAAAAGGCAGGGTAAAGGAGACGTTAATATTAAAAGAGTCCTCAAAATAGACTAGTGTGAGATCCAAGATTGACGGACACAATACGTATAGCAAAAAGCTAAATTTTCTCAAAAAAGTTAATGCCAAAACTAGAAAAACAATCGCGGATGCTTCGCGAAGAAGCACGACGAAGAAAGCTACGTTAAGCTCAATTGCAGTAAAAGCAGCATAACTTTCTGCTACGAACTCCGATTGACGCAAATCTAGAACTCAAATCGAAGAGCTCGAGGAGATGAACAAGTTTTGGATGAAAATCGCCATTGCTTGCCCTATGCTCCATGGCGCTTTTCTCGTTTCTCCAAATTTTGAGCAGAAGACCCCCAAAACTTGAGATAAAGTTCAGGGTGTCATCAACAAGAAAATGTAATCAATGATTAGATTGATTAGCAAAGATTAGATTGATTAGAAATAAATATCCATGCTTGTAGACCCCATTGGGAACACCAACCAATGCGACAAAAACACACAAAAAAAAATTATATGGAACCTTGTGGCGACCACGGTTGTCAAAACTCAACTAGACATATCTCATCATCCAGGCACCCGTTTGACAAGCAATCAGTTCTTGTTGACTTCACACATTTCATACCACATCCTAGAAGCCCATGGATCTTCAAAATTCAAGATATGGATCATTCTCCCAACAAGCAATCAAAGTGGCATAGAAACGGCCCCAGTCAAACCTTTATTTGCAAATGTCTCTCTCATCTGGCTCCAATTGCCGATCTAAAAAGGCTAGTAGGCTCTATAAATCAAGCACTACACATCTATAGATCCAAATTGACTTGAAATACCTCACACCACATGCCATGTCTGGCTAGAATCTGTAATACTCTCTAGCTTTAAAGCTCAATATCTTGAGCTTTGTGGCTCTCTTTGACAAGCCGTCTAGAATTGTTTGTAGACCACTTCAAGTTATTCATATCCATGCCAAAAACCAGCACCTTGAACCTCCTTCATCTATGACCCTGTCACACCCTTTCTGGAGTCCATATGATCTAAAAAACCACATCAGCCAGACACATCCATTGCTACCTGTCTGGCCAAGCTCTTTGTAGCTTCTTTAGCTCTTTTCCATGTATCTTTTGGCCTATGTATCCTTGCTAGTACCACTCTCTATGGTCGACACACTTTGCATGCCCCATCATCACAAAAGGACAACTCAACCAACAAAGTTTTAGATTCTAAGATAAAATAGACATGACAAGAAAAACCTTCAATGCCAACTTGGTCCTTCAATAATCCTCTTTTTGAGGATTCAAGCTTACTTTTACCTGAAGAAATGTTTGTAGTAAGCTCAAAAATGTAGAAAGTCAAGTCGTTGGGGTGCACAAAAACGCTCTTCTGCATTGTGAGAGTCAAGCTACTGAGCCACAAAGTGAGCAAAGTCTTAGTCCCAAAGCTTCAAGTCTTAATAAACTTTGTGCTATGAGTTGTAGTTATGAGGCTTACGCTCAAGCTCAAAGAGTTGAGCATATTTAAGTTGTGTTGTTCATGCTAGATGAGATGAGTATAGAGTCAAAGTCTACTAACTTAATCATGGTGGATGCACGATAAGATGAGAGCACATACCCTCAATAGTGAAACCTCTTCTTAAATGGGTTCTCGCTTGTAAAATCATGTCATGCGATTTTATAGCTATACCTTCTTTTTGAAGAACCTCTCAAATATCTTTCTTGCACAACATGTTAGTTTTCCATGCATTTATCTGTATGCATATAAGATGTCCCAGCATTGGACATATGCATTAGACACTCTTTTTTGATTCCACCTATGTACCTTGAGTGAACTACAACAGGAAAACCAATGTTCCATCATGCTAATCACACATTTGCTACCGTTTTATTTCCATATCCATTAACAAATAATCCCTTCAGTACTTTATTAATATTTACTGCTAATAAGTATTCCAATGATGCACGTATCCCAAAGGCACCATTTTTCCCACAGGGTTTTCTCCCTTTGGTCATCTAAGTATTACACCCTAATTAGATCTTCATCATCTCTTGTGAAAACTCTTACAAATAAACAATAGCCTCACCATTATGTTGCTACAAGAGACAAATTTTACATAGTCTCTTACATTAGAGACAAATTTAAACCAATAAAGATGAGACTATAAAATGAACCTCATCAGCAAATTCAACAACAAATGAAGAAAATCAGTCCATCAACAACCTACCAAAAATATTTCATCGCCTCTAGGGACACTTCTCAACAGTGCTCAAGGACTGGTACTAAAATCGGAAGGGAAGAATGTTAAGTGTGTCTACATCAGTTAACAAGAGCTGCTAAGGACCAAAGCCTTATGAATGCACATCAAAGATGAACATGAAGAAAAAGAGAAGATTCGAGTAATACATTTTTCACATTTTCCCAAAATGGCCATGTATTATAACTTCTTGATTTATTTGGCCATTGTGATAATTGTAACGTGTCATGGATTGAATGAGACTTTCAAGAGGTGAAGAATAGGTTAGTTAGTGTACCTAGGTTGCAGATACAATAAGTTGCGGAGCCTCAAAGGTCTTGGGCACCCGACCATTTCACATTTCAGACCTTATGGCTAAGGTATAAAAGCCAACTTTTGTAAGGGTTTTGAAAGTTTTGGATAATGAAAGTGAGCGTATGCTGCAGAATTAACAATCTTGTGAGCTCTCTACTATTTCAATCTTTTGTGTCTCCCTCCTATGGTGTTGCATTGCAAATCTGAGAATACCAATGCGCTCGAATGTGAAAGCTCCCTCTTTTTTTGTAAGTTTCTAACGATGAAGTTGTGGTTTTACTCGTGTCCGTCTACAAGATATTTTTGTTCCTTAAATACCATACACACATCCAAACTGGTTATTGACCATAGAAATATATAGAGCACATCCTATGGAAGCTATATAGTTCTTTAGAGTTTGAAATCGATTGACCTAAAATAGGTTGTTTATTTTATGCACGATTTTTTCTGAGTGTTAGAAATGACATTTGAGCACATGAGAGCGTTAAAGATACTCTACAAATTCTAAGTTTTGTTGCATTTCGAGCATTGTAACTACATGAAATCAACGTAATAGGCTTCAGTAAACAGGTTTTTTGTCTTATGCGCGATTTTTCTAGAGTGTCATAAATGACTTTTGAACACAGAGATTTTGAGAACACTCTACATAAACTAGGTATTAAGTTTGGTTGCAAACAGAGCACCGTAGCTATACAAATTCATCCTATCGGGTTTGTTGTAAGGAAAGTGGCTTTTGGTGTCTATTGAGACCGATCTAGGTGAGAGCACACTAGACTTGGGTTAGCTATCTCTTGTAGCCCTTATGGACTAGTTGCATCAGCTACGTCCCATGGATTGACACTTTATGTCCATGGTTCTCTCTTTGCTAGCATCAATATGGTGAGGCTTGGTAGCCGATCGATAGTATTCTGGTATTTTTTCCACTAAGAGAGCTTGCCACACAAATAGTCATAAACATATCTTATGAATTTTCTTCATAATTAGATGAGTTAAACTTGAAGATAAGAGAGGAATGTGTGTATATGACAAGCCAACAAAAGGCAACAAATAAGAGGAGCCTAATTAAGGACACTAAGGACACCTTCGTGTATTATAGAGCTACCAACCTTGTGTTAAGTACATGTGCTTTACCCCAATCAAGGATTTCATAAATGTAATGACGATCAGGTCATTACGTCAATACTTTAGTATTTACACAAAAAAATCACGTGATCACGTACTGTTAATGTGACTTTGATTATGACCTGCAAAAACCTATAGAGTCGGTTAGCCCTCTGGGTTTTTCATTTTTCCCTGCAGGGCCCGTCGGGAAAATGAAAAAGCCTGGCGAGAATATTTATATATAGTAAACAGTGTGCTAACCGCGGTCTTTTAGCTAGGCAATCCTTGGGGAGTGTATCGGAGTGCCGGGTATAGTCATCTCCTTGTGAATTGACCTAAGGTTATAGAGTCACAGGTCCTTTTTTTGGGCCGAGCGTGATTCTTAATTCGGTAACCACTTCTAAAAAAAATTAATTTGATTACTGACATAAAGGTACGAAACCAAAACAACTGAAAACTTGGAGAATCATGCTCATTGCGAAGAAGCCATTGGTCCAAATGAGGGCTGTAATTGGTTTTAGAAGATGAGCATATGTGAATGATGACTCGATAGTCACAGGTCGTATGTCCTATACTAGTGTATGGGGCTTTTAAAGATCCTTGAAGTCTTGCGTTTGACTTGATTTCCACTTGTCACTCCACAATATAAGAGCTATAATCCTTAATTGGGCTAAAATAGCTTTTATATATTGAATTGGTTGCATGGGTGGGCTATAATCCTTCACTGGGTACAAGTAGTCCTCAATTGAGTGATTATATCGAAGATTTATTTGCGTTAGTTCATGCATTGGTTTATACAGAGAGTGCATTATGTATTGCGATAGATTACTAGTGCATGAAATGACCAATCATATATTTTATTGCTTTCGTTTTTTTTTGTAGCAATTGAAATAAGATGTGTCTTATTGTTTGCAAATCAAAGTGGACATAAAAATAATCACTATAATAATAATTGCATAGAGATATTCATAGCATTGTTATAGTTATTATGCCATGCATAGACTACATTGCAATGTGTATGGTTGCTCACAATATAAGTGATTGATATGTGGATTGACTAGCGTGCATTGAAAATCTCATATCGTGCATCATGCTTATTTTCATATTGAATGGCTTTTAAATTTTAATATATATTGAAAATAAGAAAAAAAATGTTTCAAAAATTGAACATCTGGTTCTTTTGTCTTCAGTTTGAATTTAAAAGCAATGGAGCAAAATGTGGGCACAAGTGGTACGAAGAAGCCAAAGAATAAAAAAGCCCCTGGCAAAGAGTGGGATTATGCTCACAACATATGTGGCCAATATATGGAGTGGCAATGTAAACTTTGTCACACAACAAAATCAGGCGGTGCACCACGTTGGTACAACCAAAGTATGTTGACCATAGAAGATGGCATGGGAAAATATGTGCACATTAGTAGAAGCAGGGCAAAAGGCTGGAGCAACTAGGAGGATCATGGGCTGACCAGCAGCAACAAAAATGTATGCCTGATGCGGCTTATAGGCCAGGAAGGGCTAATTTGAGTAGCAGGTGAAGGAGATGCAAGATGCAGTGTTTGAGTCTAGGAACGAAGAGCTTGAAGTGCTGAAGGAGTAGGTGCAAACGGCTCGTCAAACCGAGCTACGGAGCTAAACTTATTGAAGGTTGAAGGTTCAGTGTGTAGCAGATTCTTGCCGGACAGGGCAGGTGGGGACAGGTGGTCCAAGTGGAAGGTAGGGGGTAGGCTTGTAGTGCTCAATGTATGGAGCCTAACTATCTTTTTTTATTGCAGATAGGCATTACGGACTGCAAGTTATGGCCCGTTGAAACTTTACCGGGGGCTAGGTGCACCACGTTGGTACAACCAAAGTATGTTGACCATAGAAGATGGCATGGGAAAATATGTGCACATTAGCAAAAGCAGGGCAAAAGGCTGGAGCAACTAGGAGGATCATGGGCTGACCAGCAGCAACAAAAATGTATGCCTGATGCGGCTTATAGGCCAGGAAGGGCTAATTTGAGTAGCAGGTGAAGGAGATGCAAGATGCAGTGTTTGAGTCTAGGAACGAAGAGCTTGAAGTGCTGAAGGAGTAGGTGCAAACGGCTCGTCAAACTGAGCTACGGAGCTAAACTTATTGAAGATTGAAGGTTCAGTGTGTAGCAGATTCTTGCCGGACAGGGCAGGTGGGGACAGGTGGTCCAAGTGGAAGGTAGGGGGTAGGCTTGTAGTGCTCAATGTATGGAGCCTAACTATCTTTTTTTATTGCAGATAGGCATTACGGACTGCAAGTTATGGCCCGTTGAAACTTTACCGGGGGCTAGGTTTGTGCCCACCTGACCACCTGGCGAATTGTGCAATCTGGCGTCTTTTGAGTTGCAACGAGGTTCTACAGCAGGGTATGCAACATACAAGGTTAGCAATAATTGATTGTATGTCAAACGGAGCCCGGAGCAAGAAGATGTGGAAGTTGGAAGATTGAATGCACTTATCCGGAGTTGATTGCAGATGCTTTGATAAATTTTTTGTGGCCTCGATTTGCGGGCTTGGAGAGCTGTGAAATACGGTGAGGTTGGATGGGTTTGAGGACGACATCGTGAAGTTGCAACCAGGCTTCATGACTCGGGAATGGGATTTGTGAGCAGAAAATGCAAATGGGACCAAGTTGGCACCCCAAGAGGGGTTTCTCTCTCATAAAACGGTTTTTTTTGGAGGCCACCCAAAGAAGGGGCACTTGGGGACTGCCGCGTGGCGCGCGCAAGTCTCCTATAGGATTCATTGGCCGGACAGGTCGTGGTATAAAGGCGGGGCCATGAGCCCTCTTGAGGCATGTGAAGCAAGGAGCAAGCTTGAGAGCTCCCTGATTATGGCACGGAAACGTTGGGCCCTATTTTGGGCCCGGTGGGGCAAAGAAGGAGGTGGTAGGTGGCACACGATGGCGTGGCTGGCCGATGACTGGCAGCGGCGCTGCCTTGGTCGGTATAATGAGGTGGTGGCCCTTAAGAGCTTGTGCCCGCGCCCATGAGCCCACGTTTTTTGAGGGTTAAGGCCCCCCCAATAACGACATCTCTATTGCCCAATTAGGGGAAGGGTCCCACAATGAAGGCAGTGAGAGGAGGAAATCCCATAAGAGGAGGGGGGGGTTTCCTATGACAGAGAGGGAGACAGTTTGAGAACATTCCATAGGGGAGGTATCCTGCCAAGGATAGCAAGTGAGGGCTTTAAGGCTTCAGGGAGCAAGTCAAAGGTGGAATCCCACCACAAGAGTGTCGAGAAAGAGCATTAAGACAGAAAAACCAAAGGGATTGATTCAAGTGGAGAGCCGGGCGGCCAAATTGAGCAAGTTTGTACCATGCAAATACCAAACACTAAGAAAGTGCCAAGTGGTGGCCATGCAAGAAAATTTCTAAATGAAGCTCCAGTTAATTGTACGAGCTAGATACCTCCTTGTTTTTTTCATTTTTAGCTTTAGCCAAGCCTTATAAAAGGGCTTAGAAGTGATTTTTTGGGGGTTTTTTTGCGAGAGAGAGTGATTGGAGTTTTTCAAGGCCATGTATTACAATCTTGTCATTAGATCTACATACTTGACCGTACTATCTCCCAATGCAATAATAATAAATATTTGCCCCTACTTCTTGTGTTGCTTCTCCCCATATATCCCCCTTCTTTTCTCTTGCTCTTTGTGTCCTTGCCAATGTTTGCAGAGCGTTTGCCTGCAGCTTGAAGGGTGTCACCAAGAGGGCAGAATTGGGGTGTCTTGTGAGCCGGAAAGGGTGAGTCGGGCAGTGTGGGTGCATTTGTTCTATAAGGTGTTTTTTTGCAAGGTGGGAGGCGGTTGTTCTGTATGCTAAAGTGGAATTGTTAGTGCAAATTATCCTATTTGAAGGTGTTATTAGAGAGGTTACGGGTGCTCTCGAATCCCTGGGCTATAGAGAGGCAAACATTTTGTGTGTTGGGTGTGTTCCCTATTCCCCCTCTCCAATGTATTAGGGATCATTTTCTGGGTAGCGCTAAAAAGAGATGTAAGAAATGTGAACATCCTCAGGCACCTGCAGTTGCAAAGCGTTTGAGAGAAGAGCTCGCCAAAAAAGGTGGCAAGAGACAACAGATATATAGCTGTGTGGCTTCAAGTCAAGAGTTCCCACTGCCAAATATTAACTCCTCAAATCCTGTAGTGACGCCAACTAACCTTGGAAACCAACCTGCGCAAGGAGAGGAAATTCCAAGTAGTGTTCCTTTTAAACGTCACAATGAAGGTGGACTTTGTCAAATGCATAAAAAATCATTACATCAAAGCTTTCGAGTGCAGTCGCTAGAAGAAGCACAGAATGCACTCGCCAAAGCAATATTATTTACTAGAAGTGCTTTGGTCATGGTAGATAGCAATCATTGGAAGGCTTCTTGGAAGAAGATCAGTGAGTTTGGTCTAGGATTTTCAGATCATTCTTATCACACGATAAGAAATGTTTTCCTAGACAAATGTTACATCGAAGTCAATCAGCGTGTTTGCAAAATAATACTTGGGAATATTCCGATTTTAGGATGTATGATTGTGAGTGATGGCTAGTCAAATGTTCAGAGAAGATCAATGATCAATGTAATGCTGGTTTGTCCAAGGGGAGAAATGTTTATAAAGGCGATTGATAGTTCTGGTGCAATTAAAAGTGGCAAATACATTTTTGAGGTCCTGATTAATGTAATTAAAGAAATTGGTGCCGAACATGTCGTTCAAGTAGTCATGGACAACACAAAGAATTATAAAAACGCCAGTAAATTAATAAAGAAGTGCTTTCCACACATTTTTACCAATGGTTGTAATATGCACAACTTAAACTTGGTACTAAAAGATTGGTACACTAGCGAAAAAACCACATGGTTCAGCAAAATAATTGATACAACACGTCGGGTTGTGAAATTTATCTTGAAACAACAAAGAATGGTGGATTTGTATAGGATGCACATGTCAGTGATGTTGAAACTTCCTGATGAAACTCGGTTCTTCACACACTTTTATAGCTTGGAATCACTTCTCCATAATAAATGCGCTATGATTGACACATTAAATTGCACGGTCTTTGATGAATGGCAGCTTGAGCAGAAAGAAAAAGTGAAAGATAAAATTACATGTCTACGTGGCAATGTAAACAAGGCTGCTTGGTGGAGGAGTGTAATGGATGCATACCATGTAATTGTGTCCATTATGTTCGCGATCTGCAATCTTGATCAAAGGGCGCCAAAGTTGGGCAAAGTGTGGATGACATGGTGGTTAGTTCAATAGAGTCTTGAAAATCCTAAAGAGCTGAAAGAATCTGTAGTAGAAAAGGAGTGGCAATTACCATTCTCTGGCAAATATAAAAAAAAATTGGCTAAGTATTTTCATGCAAGTTGGAAGAATGCTCATAGTCCACTCCATAGTGTTGCTTACATGCTCGATCCAAAGTATTGAAATTTAGATCTGATGTCCAATACAAAGGTGGTAAGAAATTTCTATCACGTGGTCAACACGTTCTACTTCAACATTCAGGACCGAATTGATTGCATCAAAGAAATGAGTGCATTCAGATTAAAAGAAGTTCCTTTTGCGAATGATTTTGTAAAGGTAATAGCAAAAGAGCAACTTGTTCTCAGCATCATACCCCAATCAATGATGTCGACACGGGGTTTATTGGCATGAGTAAAATCCTACATTATGTTGAACGGGTGCAGGTCACTGTGCACTATACCAACCAAGTGGACAGCCACAACACCGTCAATTAAGGCATGACAAATGGCTGGCATCTGCTCGATCACTGCTTTGATCCGCACCATGTCTATCTTGCTTATAGGAAGATTTTCTACAGGCAATGACCTCCAGCCATGTTGTAGCCTGTGCATGTGTTGTCTAAACAATCCCGTGAGCGAATGGTAAGCGACACATCATGTCGCACATGGTACCCCCATTGTAGTATGGGAAATGATCCAAGGAGCTTCAGTAGTAAACCCAATGCACCTTACAATGGAGGGGTGAAGCGTTTGCATTCCTTGATCTGTGTGAAAACTGTTAAATTTTGCCTCACTCCCTCCCTTGTAACATTTTCCCACATATGTAATGTGGTTTGGAAAAAATGAGATGCCTTTGATAGTGTACACTATGCACACACCAAAGGAGCCTGTTTCAATCCTCATACCTTCCACCAAGGCTTCGTGAGGGATGCCAACAAGATGAGCGCACTTTGCATTCAAAGTCGTGCGGATGATTTTGCCGGTGTCGTTGGAATTGGATCTACCACCCAAAGGTGCTTGCACATCTTGGGCCATCTTCAATCTCTTGGGTAAGGGTGCTTGGTCCTGCGCTTTCACATGCTTCATCTTTAGCTTTTGTTCTTCCCACAATTTATCCCAGAGCTCTAATTTTGATATGTCGCAGGCAGGTGGGATATCTTCCTTTAACTCTCTACAACATACTTTCTATTGCCCAACACTGTCCTAACCTTGTGGTGAGGGTCAAATTTTCAAATCCCTACTGGAAGCAATAACTCGTATTGGCCTTCAAGTTGCAACCTGCGCTTTGTTTTCTCCCATGTAGTGCTAGTGAGGTCTTTGATGTAGACATTGCTTTCACTTATCTGTTGTATGCGATCAGCTGCACATGATAAGATTGCCAATATACATTCTGTACGAATGGCACGCATAATACTTTTCTTTTGATCTAGCTTCATATTTGCACTGGATAATAAAAAACAACATATCAAATACAAATTCATGGTTGCGAATGACACTAACACTCTCACACTATTTTAGGTAAACCCTTAACCACCACTTGAAGACTTTAAGAAATCTGCAAGGAAATATTGATAAAAATTGAAAACAATCTTCACTTAAAATTGCAATCTGTTACATGTGTAAAATGCAAATCAAACATGTAGTTTATAATTTATATCAAACAATCCATGTTAACAGTCTGGCACATTTCAGCATATATTGAATTTTTAACTTATATTTTTCTCAGTACGCACATACTAATTCAAACAAAGCACACACCTACTTAAAAACTTCAAAAACATTTAAAACATTGAAAGTACACAAATTGGACTAGCAAATTGTGTTCACACACTTTTTTACATAGAATTTAAAAAGTGATGATAATTAATGCTCTTTTAAAAGATACAAAAGAATATTGAACATGCAAATTGTGTGCATTTAGATATTCTACAGAGAATTTATGTAAAATGAAGCATTAAAAATAGTGATAATGCTTGAGAGTCCTTTAAAAAGATTAAAAAAAGAATATTTAACATGCAATTTGTGTGCAGAAACTTTTTTACATATAAATTATATAAATGGAGTATTTAAGACCAAGTATTTCATATACTTAACACTTCAAAATTTAACTACACATGCACATACAAATTATATGACGTTCCTATGGCACAGTTAACGACCTGAACACCATATTTATGCAAAAACAGATGCTTCTAACAAACGCCACTCTATTAGCCACATTACCGATCAAGTGACGCCTGAATCTAAGCAGAAACAATGGTTTGCATTCGAACTGTTGAGATGTAGAGAGAAAGAGAGAGAGACGAGACATGATACACACCATATATGCTCCCAAAGACTAATTCATATTGAGGACAAGATACAAATATATAGGTGAGACCAAGTTGAGTAGAGTGAGCCATATATAGCTCCAACACCCCCACTCAAACAAAGGTCTCTAGCTTTGGATGAAAAAACCCTTGGGGAGTTCAAGGGAAAAACCCAAGCCCCTATACAATGTGAAAATTATAACCAGCGATGATAATGTGAAAGTGAATTGTGCATCTATGTACAAATATTCAAGTGACTTAGAGATCACAATGTGAAAATGTGGAGTGTGCATAGTGCATGGTACCTAAAAGATTACAATGTCATATGTAGAAAGAAGCTAATCTAGAAAGAGTGAGGTCGAAGCAACTCCAAGCTCCGAGCGCAAGAGGATGAAACGTGACTCGTTGAGGCCTTTGGTCAAAATGTCTGCAATCATCTAGTCACTTGGACAATGTTCAACCATAATGGTTCCTTTGCGTACTTCATACCTGACATAATGATAATGGACAGCAATGTGCTTTGACTTATTATGTTGAACATAGTCTTTTGCAAGACTAATAGCACATTGGTTGTCACACCGCAAGGGTGTGCTAGAAAGAGGAGAGTGACCAATATCAACCAGCATTTGTCAAAGCCAAATCAACTCACGAGCTGCAAGTGATGCCGCAACATATTCTGACTCAGTCGTAGAAACTGCAACACAACGTTGTTTCTTGCTGGTCCAAGAAACAAGACAACCATTTATCAAGAAGCAATTTCAACTAGTAGATCGCATAGATAAATGTGAGCTTGCCTAGTCTGCATCTGTGTAACCCAAAAGAGAAAGAGATTGCATAGAATGCGATGTGAGTTGTCGTCGATAGACTAAACCAAAATCTGTAGTGCCTTTCAAGTATTTCAACACACGCTTTGCAGCAGACCAATGGTTAAGAGAAGGACATGCAAGATGTTGTCGAAGATAATTAGCAGCAAACAAAATATCAGGACGTGTGTTCATGCCAACAAACTGAAGACATCCAATCAAGTTAGCATAAGGTTGATTTGTGACAAGTTGACCGCCATTGTGAGAAGTGTTCTTCGTAGAGCTCGCAAGACAAGGTGTGTTGGCTGAATGTGCAGATTCCATACCAAATTTTTGAATAGTATCTGCAATAAACTTTGACTGTCAAAGGAATAAAATACCTTTTGTACGGTTTTGTTCGATTTGAATGCCAAGACACGGATGAATCTCTCCAAGATCCACCATATCACATGCACAAGACAATAACTTTTTTTACTTGCTGAAGAAATCCTAAATCATTGGAAACAAGGATGGTATCATCCACATAAAGAGCAAGAATCACAAAACTGCTGCCTTGGCGTTTTATGTATAAGTTGGGGTCGGACAAGCAAGAGATGAATCCTTTAGAGGTGAGAAAAAGATCAAATTTTGTATACCAAGCTCGCGAAGCTTGTTTGAGACCATATAGTGCCTTATGGAGTTGAGCAACAAGGTCTTCTTTACCTGGAATAACAAACCCTTCTGGTTGTTCCATATAAATTTACTCTTCCAAGTCACCATTAAGAAAAGCAGTTCGGACATCCATTTGATGAGCTTCTAAATCAAATTAAACAGCAAATGCCAATAAAACTCGAACACTTGTAATGCGAACAACTGGTGAAAAAGTCTCTTGATAATAAACACCAGCTACTTGGGAGTAGCCTTTTGCAACTAAACGCGCCTTGAACTTGTGAAAAGATGCATCTGCTTTTACTTTTTTCTTATACACCCACTTACATTTAATAGCTGTACGACTAGGAGGTAATTCAGTTAGTATCCATGTACCTTTAGAGATAAGAGAATCGTACTCTGCTTCTATAGCCTCTTGCCATTGATCCTTTTGTGGTGAAGAGATAGCTTCATCATAAGTAATGGGATCTTCGGAAGTAGAAAAAGCATTATCAGCAATATCGTCATCATAAACATGACATGAGCCATGTTCAAAATCAATAGGCAGATCAACAAAAATATTAATATCATCATTGGCAACATTTGGAATGGATGGTTGTGAAGAGGAAAGTTGCTCTATAGGAAGAGTTTCATCTTCTGAAAGAAATGGAAAAGCCTGAAGCAATGATTTAGTATCATCAGAATCATCCATGGACCATGAGCCTCCCATAAGCTATTCGTTAAAAGTAGCATCACGATTCACAATTACTTTCTTGGAGGAAGGGTCATAGAATTTGTAGCCTTTGGAAGTGTCAGAATATCCAATAAAAATAACTTTAAGACCAGGAGCATCAAGCTTTGTTCATGTTTCTTTGGGAACATGAATATAAGCAATATATCCAAAGGTTCGAAAATGAGATACAGAAGGAATGTCACCTGTCCATGCTGTGATGGGTATCTTACCAGAGGGTGCATTAGTAGGAAGATGATTCTGAATAAATACTGCTATCAAAGTAGCTTCAGCCCAGAAAACATGAGATAAGCCAGAATGAATCAGCATACATCTTACAGCATTGAGAATAGTGAGATTCTTTCGTTCAGCAACAACGTTCTGTTGAGGCGAATATGGAATAGTGTGTTCATGATGAATTCCACTGTCAGCACAGTAACTCACAAACTCTCGAGAAACATATTCCCCTCCATTGTCACTACAAAGCTTCTTAAGGCGACGACCAGTTTGAAGTTCCGAAGCCTTGTGGAATTGTTTGAAAACAGATAAGGCTTCAGATTTTTGTCTAAGTAGAAATACAGTCGTATACCTTGAGAAATCATCAATGAAAGTAATTAAGTAGCGATATTGTGATCTCGAAGAAGGTAGAGGTCCACATATATCAGTATGAACAAGATCCAATATATCATGAGAATGAGTTGTATTTGAAAGAGGAAAGGGTTTTCGATTGTGTTTCCCAAGAGAAAAAAATTCACAAATCCCATATGGAGATGGGCTTTAACACTAGGTTGGTAATGGGACACTTTTATGTCCTGTTAAGTGACCATTTTCCTTGAATTATGTCAAGAGTTTCAAAATGGATTTTGAGGTGATGTCTATCTAGAAAGTTTTTGCAACTATACCACTCTAGAATTCATGTTTGTGAGGTCTATAATGCTATAGAACTATCTTTAGTAGTCCTCAACATGTCTTGATGCTTCTAGGGAGAAATAAATGTTAAAGTTGTAAGTTATGACCAAATTACAAAAATTGTCAAATCCTATTTTTTAGCCAATTTTAGCTCTTCTATGATTTTTTTGGTGGCTTTCATGATATCCAAATGTAGTTTTGATTTTCTATGTCCCATATTGTAACATAAAGCAAATATTCCTTGAGTTTTTGGGCACCTAATACCCTATTTTGCATAGTACACAACGATGGTTGGTTTTTTCTATTATAGAAGAAAACAAAACATTCTAGTATATCAAGTATAGCTTTTTCAATATTGCTAGTTTCTTGTGACAACTATATGCATTTTGTAGGTAGTAACCATATCTAGTCATAAGGATCAAATTTGGCTAGATATTCAATAGTTTCTATGGGATTCTTCAACTCATAATGTTGAACCCAGTTTTTCATGTTTGCTGTATTTAGCACTTCATCTTTTTCCCCAAGATTCCCCTTGGTAAGAGATGTATTATTCTTTTAACATGCTCCATGTCTCCTTATGAACCTAAAGGACAATAGGGAACTAAGAAAACATGCATATATTATTTGTATTCAGCGTGGCTATAGGAACTTTGATGATAGGTTTGCAGAATGCTAAAAATTCAACTTTTTTGTACCTATTTCTTTTGGCAAAACAAAAAATAGTGAGTGAGAAGCAATCATATGTTCTGATCACCAACCCATTGAAGTTAACAAGGGAATTTATCTCAAGTCCTACAAAAATCCCTAATCTTATTTTTATACAAAAAAACGTAAGAAATGACTGTTTTGATGAAAATGTACTGGTCCATCAACTTTGGAGGCTTGGTGTGACCAAAAGATGAGAAATTTTACAAGTCTCTTATTTTTTCCATGTGTAGTAGGCCTTGAACTATAACCTCATGAAAGCATTTAACAAAATGAGTGGATCTACTATGGTTTTGGAGGTTTTTTTCAACACCCTGAAAGGAAACTTTTATGTCCTGTTAGGTTACCAACCTAGTGTTAAGATCCATGCCATGAACAAGATCACGACATTGAAGATCAAGGAGTTTTGAGAAATCAACATGAACAAAACGGTGATGCCATACTTTCCAATCATGATCACCTGGAGCAGTGACAATATTTGCTACAGCATCGCTGAGAGAGAGTTCAAACAAATTACCATTTCGAAGAGCAGTGGCTATAGTCTGTCCATCTTTCTCAATTCGGCATTTGGTATGATCAAATCCAACAAACAGACCAAGATCAACAAGTCTAGCAATTGAAAGAATATTACGTTGAAGATCTGGTACGTGTAATACTCCTCGCAAAATTTGAGTGTAGGAAGATAAGGTACCAAGGTATAAGTCTCCAATACCCTTTACTTGACAAGTGGTATCATCAGCAAGATAAACAACACTTTGAACTGACAGTGGATGATAGTTATGGAGCCACTTAGACTGATATTTCATATTTCCTGTAGCACCAGAATCGACAATAAAAAGTGATCCATCGCGTACATGAAGTATTCTGTCTGGAGCAACTGAACATAGGACGCAGCTTGTTTCTGGTATAATGTTGTTTCGATGTTCAGTAGCATATGCTCTATTGCGATCCGTGTCGAATCGACGCTTATAGCACATATGAGTGGGATGATCAGATCGTCCACAATATTCACAAGAAGAAGAAGAAGAGTCTCTAGATAAACGTGGTTGTTTGGTGGTAATATTGTGTTCTTCATCATATGACGTGCCCAACAATCATCTTCAGTATGGCCATTTCTGTTGCAGTAAGAACATTGCTTATTAGGAAATTTGAGACGAGAGAAAATATTACCGCGACGGCCACCTCTGTGGTTTCCTCATTGAAAAGGACGCCTTCGAGCATAAAAAGCCCGTTCCATCTGTTGTGACTCAGTCTCCTCTTGTGAAATCATATCTATATCATGACCAGCATTACGACCTTCTTGACGTTGAGAGTATTCAATTAAAGACATGCAGACTTGGTCGAAATCAAGACCATATTCTTTATTAGAGAGAATAGTAACAATGTTATCATAAGAAGAGTCCTTCACCGTATCAAGGAGAAGTGTAATCAGTTGCTTTTGTGGAACAGGATCACCGGCAGCAGTAAGTTGATTAATAATAGATTTGAAAGATTCAATATGTCCCGTCATGGTAGTACCAACTTCATATTGTAACTTGTTAAGCAACCCTCTCAAATAAAGTATTTCTGTGACAGATTTCTTTAGAAAGTTTGCAATAAGGTACTTCCATACGTCGTGGGAAGTAGGAAGTTCATACATATCAAGCAAAAGGGAATCAGTAAGAGCAGAAAGAATATACCAACGAGCTGCTTTATCATGTCGTTGCCAATCCGTATAGGCAACATTCCAATCTTCAAATATAGGTCCTTCAGTGATAAGCACGTTATCATTATCCGTATCAACAGGCTGAGGCGGACAAACACGATTTCCAAGAACAACATCGGAGAGTTCATCGCCTTCAAGAATTAACAACATCTTTGTTTTCCAGCCTGGAAAACCTTGACCTTGGAAAGGAGAAACAGAACGCTGGCCAGAAGGAAAGCCGTTGACGAGAATATTCATAGCCATATCTTATTGCGAGAAGACGTATAAGATAAGATCGCAGAATTTGCACACCATATATGGTGAAGGCCGCAATTGAGAATGAGAGAGATATGAGGACTGCGTTATGTCAACGATAAACGTAAGAAGGATGCTCAAGGAACGTCCAAAGATGTGAGAGACGTCACCCAAAAAAGGCAGGGTAAAGGAGACGTTAATAATAAAAGAGTCCTCAAAATAGAGTGGCGTGAGACGCAAGATTGACGGCCACAATACGAATAGCAAAAAGCTAAATCTTCTCGAAAAAGTTAACGCCAAAATAAGAAAAACGATCGTGGACGCTTCACGAAGAAGTAGGACGAAGGAAGCTGCGTCATTGCGCTATGCTCCATTGCGCTTTTCCCGTTTCTCCAAATTTTGAGCAGAACAGCAAGAAAAATTGAGATGAAGTTCAGGGTGTCATCAACAAGAAAACGTAATCAACGATTAGATTGATTAGCAATAAACGCCACACAAAACACTAATCATATTCCTCTTAACACAAAACAACCAGAGTTAACAAGAATCAATGCTCAAAAATAAAATTTGTAGCAATTTTTGAATCTTACATGCAAATTGCATACACATACTGTTTTGTCACCATGAATTGAATCGGTGCGTGATCGTTACTGCTCTGATACCATGTTGAGATGTAGAGAGAAAGAGAGAGAGACGAGACAAGATACACACCATATACGCTCCCAAAGACTGATTCATATTGAGGACAAGATACAAATATATAGGTGAGACCAAGTTGAGTAAAGTGAGCCATATATAGCTCCAACATACTCTTGTTTTGTTATACATGCATATGTGTTATCTGATTTCCATGTCATCATTGTTGTGGCCATTTTCTTGAATATTGTATGGACGTCATCTCATGTCATGTATTTATGTACTATCCATTGTTATGTTATCAAAAGGACAGCATTGCAAACCGTCTCTTATGTCATTTTGACTGTGATTATGTTCATTGACATTGCTAAGATTTTCTCGATTGTATTTCTTGAGTTTATGATAATTGCAGGTATGACCCAAAGTTAAAGCTTATCAAGACATTTTTGGTGAAGAGATTATGGTAGAATAAAGAAGTCTATGAAGACATTTTTGGTGAGCAGATGTTGGAAGTCTACTCAAAGATATCTCTCTCTTGAGTTTTTTAAGGCCATTGTTGTACTTGATGGGAGTGATGTAGCTCCTGATAAGCATTCTTTGTAAATTCAATGATGTTTTTAATATAACGGTGGGTGTATATAGAGCCGTGGGTTTTTTCCTTGAGCCCCCAAGGGTTTTTTCATCCATAGTTAGGGACCCTTATTTGAGTGGGGGTGTTGAGCTCTATAAGTAGCACGAGCTCCATATAGCACCTGGGTCCCCTCTATATATACATCATCTGTGTGAGTATTCTACACACTTTGGGGATTGCATATCATGGTGTCATCTCTCTCTCTCTCTCTCTCTCTCTCTCTCTCTCTCTCTCTCTCTCTCTCTCTCTCTCTCTCTCTCTCTCTCTCTCTCTCTCTCTCTCTCTCGTCTACATGCACTCTCTCCGTCCCAATCAACAATAGCAATGTGCATAATGCATCAAACTTGACAACTTCTAGATTTCCTTGGGTCATAAGTCTCCAAGTACTAGCAAAAGTCTGGTAAGAATCTGGTAAGGCATCACCAACAGTCTGCACAAGGGAACTGTCTGAAATGACTTCTCCTTCATAAATAAGTTGCTCATTGATATCCTTGACACTAGCAAGGAAAGTGTCCATATCATCTTCCTCATGTATAATCTTCGACTCCGGCTCTTTACGCAGCAAAGCAATTTTAGCCTCATTGCGACTTGCATAAAGACCAGCCAAAATATCCCAAGCCTGTTTTGCAGATTTTGCTGAACGGATGTGAGGAACAATGGTGTGCTTCACAGACAAGGCAATCAATGCATGAGCCTATACATCCTTAACATCCCAACGAGCTTGTTCTACCAGAGGAAAAACAACTCTAATAGCAGCAATCCTTGCAACAAGACCTGCAACATCCTCAACATCGCCTACATCTTCAGAACCAAGACGTACATCAATGCCCTACACAATATTCCAGACGCCCTTTGACACAAGAACGTGTTGCATCATATAATCCCACATAGAGTAATTGTGCCAATCCAACCTGTCCTCAGCAGCAAACATCTTGAACACATCTATGTTGTTGTTGTCACCCATGGTAAATGCTACACCTGATGTGAAAACTGCCCGAAAATAGGAGAAACGGAGCGGGAACAACACGTGCTATATAGGAAAAACCATAGAAGAATGTAAGGCACCTGTTATGCAGAAAACAACACTGACAGAAACTCTGCACAAAATGACGAAATAGCCTGTGCAGCACTGCCTGTAGTGGAAACAGAGGCCGAAATGAGCCCAAATAAAAAATCTCACTAAAATCGGAGAAAGTGAGAAGGCGTGTACTGGAGCAGCTGGCGACTAAGCCCGGGAGGATGCAACCTGCTCTAATACCAATTGTTGGAATTAGGGTTGCAGAGAAACGCACACAGCTTGGAGAAGAAGAAGGAAGCTCAAGGCACACAATACAGAGTGTGTTACTTAGGGTGCAATAGAAAGATAGATACCCCTAGAGTGATGGGCGTATATACAATGCTCGGGGAAAAACACCTCTAAAGAGGGAAAAAATGCCCCGGCGGTCCTAGTGTGTTCACACACATCACCACCACATGTATAAGGTAACAGCCTTAATTGGCCATGTGCACGTAATTTCCTTAGTGTTAGCGTAGCCACTCACTGGCTTGCTAAAAATACCACCTTAGCCTTTTAGAGTCATCCCCTTTCCACCAATTCAAAGCCAGATGAGATAATATCTCTAGTATTTTGCTTTATTAAAAAAAGTTGTACATTTTTTCCATAAGAATTTATTATACAAAGAAAAATCCATATGGCTTTATTAGAAAACTTGATGTAGTGCTTGGAGTTCCCATCCGCTTCGGGTCATTGTTTGTCATTCTTCTGCTAACGAAGTAGTTGCCTATTGTCAAGTTAGGTAATTAGTAAAATTCTGGTATCCTATCCTCAACATATATGCCATATTATTTGTATATGTTACTAGTATATTATGTGTGCATATGGGTGTGTCCATGTGTGTGTGTGTGTGTGTGTGTGTGTGTGTGTGGCCCTCCCCCATTCTTGAGAAAACGTACACTTGGTGGAAAGATAGGCCACCAAGTGGACCTATCCTCTACCAATTCTATGTTTTAAGTTACTGATGGTAAATCTAATGCCGAGAGATTTGTTTTCTTCAATGAATTTGGTAATACATGTAACAATCTTTTCTTTTTTGAAACCATTCTCTACAAACATAGAAAAAAGTTTATTTAAGTTTGTTATAGTATATGATTCTTGGGATGCATTGTACAGTATGGAAAGAACTTGAGATATGCATACATTATAGGCCATTCTTTTTGGCCGATTACTGGCTGCATGAATAAATGAAACATTAGGACATGGTAATTTGTCTTTTTTCCATGCGATGTATGTAACATATTCTCCTTCTATTGGTTCACATAATTGGATAAATGTATTTAAATATGTGACTTGGTTTCTCTTGTGTGTGGCTTTTATCCCAATAATGTCTAAAGGGTAAATTGTGAAGGGGTCCTCATGGGACAATGGTTTTTTGTGGTCTACACATTGCACAATAAAGGGATTATTAGCAAATAACATATCATCCATATATCTCCATGAATATAAGAAGGCCTTCAATATATCATACCGTGTAAGATGAGAACTTTTTTGTAAGACAATGGGAACTAGAACCTAGGAGTCCACCACACAACCACCCACTATATAACATAGCCCCTCGCCCTTTGACCTAGTTGGACTCCCTTTCCACACTGCCTAGGCCGGCCCTGCCCTTGTCTAGTCCAGCCTTGCCGGTGTCCTGACATTACTCCCCTCTTAAGAAGAGTTTTCCTCCTCGAAAACAAAAGCGGGGAACTTCTTCTTAAGAACAC